>NW_028225185.1:31332890-31385395 GCF_052327205.1 Somniosus microcephalus
CGGCACGGGTTAGATACAGAGTAAAGCTTCCTCTACACTGTCCCATCAAACACTCCCAGGGCAGGTACGGCACGGGTTAGATACAGAGTAAAGCTCCCTCTACACTTGACATTTTCTCACCTCCACTTCCACTAAAAGCCAGTGGACGCTGGGGTCGGAGTGACATTTTCAAGACGGAGATCAATAGATTTTACACCAAGGGCATAAAGGGACATGGGTCAGAGGCGGGTGAGTGGAGTTGAGGTACAGATCGGCCGTGATCTAACTGAATGGCAGAACAGGCTCCAGGGGCTGAATGGCCTACTCCTGTTCCGGTGTTTGCACAGCAGCCGTCTTGTGCCCTTTGGGCAGAGGCTGCCAATTTTGAGGCCGTGCTGTGCTGGATCGAGACTGTCCAAATGCATTTTATATGGCCGTTTGACATCCAGTCGTCCGGGCTGAATTGGAACACAACTCCTGGAGGCGAAAGATCGAGTGGTCCAACTGTCATCCTGCAATATTCCGTCTATTCCCAGGACACCGACCATCCCCCGATGAGCCCCTGCTCTCCCCCCCCCCCCCCCCCCATTAATTGAGACCAGATACGGCACCCCAGGGGACAGATGCAAACCCTCTCCAGTCGCCTGTCATTCACCCGCGGCGGCGCAAAGGGCCAACCGCACGCCAGCTCGATCGGGGGAAGGCTCCTGGTTCCGTTTCCCCGGTTACAGGGCAAGCTAAGCTCAGCCGGGATAGCCGTGGGCGGGCGCTGCAATCACCCACGCACCCCACCCCACCCCCCCCCCACGAGATTTGGGGCGGGAGGGGAGGGGGCGAAAGGGACGCTCGCCGTTCAGTCAAGGCTCACACGCAAAGAACGGGCACTTGGGTGAGGCACTGCATGGTGACTGGCACGTACTGTATCCCAGTCAGAATCACAGAATCACAGAAACCCCACAGTGCAGATAGAGGCCATTTCGGCCCATCGAGCCTGCACCGACACATATCCCACCCGATCCCCGTAACCCCACGTATTTAATCCCCCTAACACTAAGGGTCAATTTATCATAGCCAATCAACCTAACCTGCACATCTTTGGACTTGGAATATTTGGGAACGCGAGGGGGAAGAGAGAGAGAGAGAGAGCCAGAGAGAGAGAGCCAGAGAGAGAGAGAGAGAGAGACAGAGAGAGAAGAGAGAGAGAGAGAGAGAGAGACAGAGAGAGAGAGACAGAGAGAGAGAGACAGAGAGAGCCAGAGAGAGAGAGAGAGAGCCAGAGAGAGAGCCAGAGAGAGAGAGAGCCAAAGAGAGAGAGACAGAGAGAGAGAGACAGAGAGAGAGAGACAGAGAGAGAGAGAGAGCCAGAGAGAGAGAGAGAGCCAGAGAGAGAGAGAGCCAGAGAGAGAGAGAGCCAGAGAGAGAGCCAGAGAGAGAGAGAGAGCCAGAGAGAGAGAGAGAGAGAGAGAGAGCCAGAGAGAGAGAGAGAGCCAGAGAGAGAGAGAGAGCCAGAGAGAGAGAGAGAGCCAGAGAGAGAGAGAGAGCCAGAGAGAGAGAGAGAGCCAGAGAGAGAGAGAGAGCCAGAGAGAGAGAGAGAGCCAGAGAGAGAGAGAGAGCCAGAGAGAGAGAGCCAGAGAGAGAGAGAGAGAGAGCCAGAGAGAGAGAGAGAGCCAGAGAGAGAGAGAGAGAGAGAGAGAGCCAGAGAGAGAGAGAGAGCCAGAGAGAGAGAGAGAGCCAGAGAGAGAGAGAGAGAGAGCCAGAGAGAGAGAGCCAGAGAGAGAGAGAGCCAGAGAGAGGAGAGAGAGAGAGCCAGAGAGAGAGAGCCAGAGAGAGAGAGAGCCAGAGAGAGAGAGAGCCAGAGAGAGAGAGAGCCAGAGAGAGAGAGAGCCAGAGAGAGAGAGAGCCAGAGAGAGAGAGCCAGAGAGAGAGAGAGCCAGAGAGAGAGAGAGCCAGAGAGAGAGAGAGAGAGCCAGAGAGAGAGCCAGAGAGAGAGAGAGAGAGCCAGAGAGAGAGAGAGAGAGCCAGAGCCAGAGAGAGAGAGAGCCAGAGAGAGAGAGAGCCAGAGAGAGAGAGAGCCAGAGAGAGAGAGAGCCAGAGAGAGAGAGAGCCAGAGAGAGAGAGAGCCAGAGAGAGAGAGAGCCAGAGAGAGAGAGAGAGAGCCAGAGAGAGAGAGAGAGAGCCAGAGAGAGAGAGAGAGAGCCAGAGAGAGAGAGAGAGAGCCAGAGAGAGCCAGAGAGAGAGAGAGAGCCAGAGAGAGAGAGAGAGAGCCAGAGAGAGAGAGCCAGAGAGAGAGAGAGCCAGAGAGAGAGAGCCAGAGAGAGAGAGCCAGAGAGAGAGAGAGACAGAGAGAGAGCGCAAGTGGAAAAAAAAAGGTTTCTGCAATCAAATCCTACCACCCCATTTTAAAAAGATTTGAAGACCTGTTCTCCCTTTCCAAGACAATCGTTTTTTTTTCTACAGGCGGCTAGAAGTGGCACAAATCTCTCACAGGACTCCCGCGCGCGGGCTTTGATTCAGGCTTTGCCCAGTCAATTCCTTTCAGTGTTTCCGTCTCTCCTCCGCGCACGCGCGTGTCCCCGGGTTCGCGCCGCGGCGGAGGAGAGCTAGCCGGGGATGGCGGTGAGAGCGCGGGGGGCGGTGGGGGGGGAGAGGAGAAACAAGTCCTACAGGGGAGCGCGAGTCTCGGAAAAGCACGTGCACGGAATTCCCGATGACAGCGGCGCCAGAGCCGGTCGATCAGCCGCCGAACTTGCCTAATAAAAACCTCCTTCGAGAACTTTTAAAGAGAGAGGGGGGAAAGAAACAAGAATAAATTGATTCTTTAAGGAGGGATGGGGACGAGAGCGGGTCAGGCGATTATCCCCAGTGTCCGTGTAGGTATTGTAAATCCGGTGAAGTCGCTGGAATGGGGGGAGATCCGGGATGGCGGGAGGAGGAGGGGAGAGAGGGAGGAAGGAAGGGGTAGGGGCGCGAGAGGCTGGTACACGGCACGCCTTCCTTCAAGCCGCCTCTTCTTCACAGCAGAAGGCATGGGCTCTTGCTCTTGGCCTTCTTCGCCTGCAGGGCGGCGCGCGTGGCCAGCTCGAAGACCTCGCGCACCCCGTCTTTCGTCTTGGCCGAGCACTCCAGGTAGCCAAAGGCGTTGATGCGACTGCCCATCTCTTTCGCCTCGTCGGGTTTCACCGGCTCCTGGGGGGGGCGGGAGAGGAGAACGAGAAAGCGTGAGAGTGCGCAAGCTATGCAAATAAATCATCGCATTTGGTCCCCGCCCCCACCTCCCCCCCCGGGGTGCCGACTCTCCCCGGGGTACAGATTCACAAACAACCATCGGCGCAGGCTCTCGACCAAGGGGGGCATCGCTGCTGAGCCCGGCTGTGTCCCCAGACTGCCCAGCGGATTGTTCGGGGGTGGCAGGAACCTTGGCTAGACTTCTCCCCTCCCTCCACCCTGCCCCCAACACATTCTAGACCAGCTGCAACGTCCCCCTACTGTGGAAACAAGAGTTAGAGGGCGGGGGATAGAGACACAGACAAAGTCCGTGATAGGGGAGAGTGCACAGGGGCTGTGGGAGATTGAATGGGTGGGTAGAGTCCGTGATAGGGGAGAGTGTACAGGGGCTGTGGGAGATTGAATGGGTGGGTAGAGTCTGTGATAGGGGAGAGTGTACAGGGGCTGTGGGAGATTGAATGGGTGGGTAGAGTCTGTGATAGGGGAGTGTGTACAGGGGCTGTGGGAGATTGAATGGGTGGGTAGAGTCTGTGATAGGGGAGAGTGTACAGGGGCTGTGGGAGATTGAATGGGTGGGTAGAGTCCGTGATAGGGGAGAGTGTACAGGGGCTGTGGGAGATTGAATGGGTGGGTAGAGTCCGTGATAGGGGAGAGTGTACAGGGGCTGTGGGAGATTGAATGGGTGGGGAGAGTCCGTGATAGGGGAGAGTGTACAGGGGCTGTGGGAGATTGAATGGGTGGGTAGAGTCCGTGATGGGGGAGAGTGTACAGGGGCTGTGGGAGATTGAATGGGTGGGTAGAGTCAGTGATGGGGGGGAAGAGTGTACAGGGGCTGTGGGAGGAGATTGAATGGGTGGGTAGAGTCGGTGATGGGGGAGAGGGAGTTTGAATGGGTGGGTAGAGTCGGTGATAGGGGAGAGTGTACAGGGGCTGTGGGAGGAGATTGAATGGGTGGGTAGAGTCCGTGATAGGGGAGAGTGTACAGAGGCTGTGGGAGGAGATTGAATGGGTGGGTAGAGCCCGTGATAGGGGAGAGTGTACAGGGGCTGTGGGAGGAGATTGAATGGGTGGGTAGAGTCCGTGATAGGGGAGCGTTTACAGGGGCTGTGGGAGATTGAATGGGTGGGTAGAGTCAGTGATGGGGGGGAAGAGTGTACAGGGGCTGTGGGAGGAGATTGAATGGGTGGGTAGAGTCGGTGATGGGGGAGAGGGAGTTTGAATGGGTGGGTAGAGTCGGTGATAGGGGAGAGTGTACAGGGGCTGTGGGAGGAGATTGAATGGGTGGGTAGAGTCCGTGATAGGGGAGAGTGTACAGAGGCTGTGGGAGGAGATTGAATGGGTGGGTAGAGCCCGTGATAGGGGAGAGTGTACAGGGGCTGTGGGAGGAGATTGAATGGGTGGGTAGAGTCCGTGATAGGGGAGCGTTTACAGGGGCTGTGGGAGATTGAATGGGTGGGTAGAGTCTGTGATAGGGGAGAGTGTACAGGGGCTGTGGGAGGAGATTGAATGGGTGGGTAGAGTCCGTGATGGGGAGAGGGAGTTTGAATGGGTGGGCAGAGTCCGGATGGCCTGGACTCACACCGGGAGAACGGCCAATGGGGCGACGCACTGGCGGACAGAGCTGGTGCCCTCGGAACCAGTAACCCCCAGCGAGAGTCGGCAGCTCCAGCGGGGGCGGTGGGTTGCTGGGCAAAATGAGCGTTCACTGGGGCCGCCCTCGCCTTGGGATTCATCGCCTCACCTGTTTCATTTTGGCCAGCTCCCGCCGTGTGTGTTCATCGCTCCGTAGATCTTTCTTGTTCCCCACCAGGATGATGGGGATGTTGGGGCAAAAGTGCTTGACCTCGGGTGTCCACTTCTCGGGGATATTTTCTGTCCAAAAAAAAACAGGTGCAACGACGCCAATTTAAGCCTTCGGTCCCCATATTAAAGACGTGGATCATTTTATTGGCATTACAGTACTTTGCTGTTATTTTAATTTATAGTTAAATAGCAAAGCGTGGGTCAACTCGGAAAGCTGGTCGGAGCAAAGCAAGAAACTCCTTGTGGAGTCGGGGGAGGCCCAACTGAGGCCCTACGGCGCCACCGCAGGTGGGAGGGTGCAATTACACCGTGACCGTTTACATCAACACTTTCCATTATCAATCCAAATAAAAGGAAAAGTGGAAAAAAAGTGCCGAACACAGGAACAGGAGGCCGTTCAACCCCTCGAGCCTGTTCCGCCATTCAGTTAGATCAGAGAACGGTTACAGCACGGAAGGCGGCCATTCGGCCCGTGGAGCCCGTGCCGGCTCTCTCTGCAAGAGCACTTCAGCTAGTCCCACTCCCCCGCCCTTTCCCCGTAGCTCTGCAAATTTCTCTCCTTCAGATACTTATCCAATTCCCTTTTGAAAGCTACGGTCGAGTCTGCCTCCGCCACCCTTTCAGTCAGCATTCCAGATCTTAACCACTCACTGCGTAAAACAGTTTTTCCTCATGTCGCCTTTGGTTCTTTTGCCAATCACCTTAAATCTGTGTCTTCTGGTTCTCGACCCTTCCGCCAATGGGAACAGTTTCCCTCTATCTACTCTGCCCAGACCCCTCGTGAATTTGAACACCTCTATCAAATCTCCCTTAACCTTCTCTGCTCTAAGGAGAACAACCCCAGCTTCTCCAGTCTCTCCACATCACTGAAGTCCCTCATCCCTGGTACCATTCTGGTCAATCTCCCCTTAACCTTCTCTGCTCTAAGGAGAACGATCCCAGCTTCTCCAGTCTCTCCACATCACTGAAGTCCCTCATCCCTGGTACCATTCTGGTCAATCTCCCCTTAACCTTCTCTGCTCTAAGGAGAACGATCCCAGCTTCTCCAGTCTCTCCACGTCACTGAAGTCCCTCATCCCTGGTACCATTCTGGTCAATCTCCTCTTAACCTTCTCTGCTCTAAGGAGAACAACCCCAGCTTCTCCAGTCTCTCCACGTCACTGAAGTCCCTCATCCCTGGTACCATTTTGGTCAATCTCCCCTTAACCTTCTCTGTTATAAGGAGAACAACCCCAGCTTCTCCAGTCTCTCCACATCACTGAAGTCCCTCATCCCTGGGACCATTCTGGTCAATCTCCCCTTAACCTTCTCTGCTCTAAGGAGAGCAACCCCAGCTTCTCCAGTCTCTCCACGTAACTGAAGTTCCTCATTCCTGGAATCATTCTCGTAAATCTTTTCTGCACCCTCTCTAAGGCCTTCACATCCTTCCTAAAGTGCGGTGCCCAGAATTGGACACAAGACTCCAGTTGGGGCCGAACCAGTGTTTTATAAAGGTTCATCATAATTCCCACATTTTTGTGCTCTATAATCTCTATTTATGAAGCCCAGGATCCCGTCAGCCTTTTTAACCACTTTCTCAACCTGTCCTGCCACCTTCAACGATTTGTGCACACATACCCCCAGGTCTCTCTGTATCACTTCTCACTTTTCTGCGTTAAATTTCATCTGCCACGTGTCCGCCCATTCCACCAGCCTGTCTATGTCTTCCTGAAGTCTATCACTCTCCTCCTCACTGTTCACTATACAGTACTTCCAAGTTTAGTCTCATCTGCAAATTTTGAAACTGTGCCCTGTACACCCACGCCCAAGTCATTAATATACATCAAGAAAAGCAGTGGTCCTACAACGGGTGGCTGATCTGCATCTTAACTCCACTTACCCGCTTGGCTCCGTAGCCCTGAATAGCCTTACCCAACAAAAATCTCTCAATCTCAGTTTTGGAAACTCCAATTGACCCCCAGCCTCAACAGCTTTTTGGGGGGAGAGGGTTCCAGATTTCCACTACCCATTGTGTGAAGAAGTGCTTCATGACCTCACCCCTGAACGGCCTGCCTCTAATTTTAGGGTTGTGCTCCCTTATTCTGGACTTTCCCCCTACCAGAGAAAGGTGTTTCTCTCGATCTACGCAATCAAAACCATCTTAAACACCTCCCAAACCCACGGCCTCGACCACCTAGAAGGACAAGGGCAGCAGGCACACGGGAACGCCGCCACCTCCGAGTCACACACACCATCCTGACTTGGAAATATATCGGCCGTTCCTTCATCGTCGCTGGGTCAAAATCCTGGAACTCCCTCCCTGACAGCGCTGTGGGAGCACCTTCACCACACGGGACTGCAGCGGTTCAAGAAGGCGGCTCACCACCACCTTCTCAAGGGGCGATTCGGGGTGGGCCTTGCCAGGGACGCCCACAACCCATTAATGAATTTTAAAAAACCTCAATGAGCTCAGCCCCCCTAATCTTCCACACTGGAGGAAATAGAAGCCCAGGAACAGAAGGCAATTAACAAAACAACTTACCTAAACTGTCGGGGCTGTCGATAGAAAAGCACATTAAAATAACGTCAGTGTCGGGATAGGAGAGGGGCCTGAGCCGGTCGTAGTCCTCTTGGCCAGCCGTGTCCCAAAGTGCCAATTCCACCTGGCATACATTTAAAGGCAAGTATTAAAAAAGCAGGTACCCTGCTGACCCACCCAACACCACTGCCAACAAATTAATCACCAGTACTGTACCCCAGTGTTATACAGTGACAGACCTGTACCCACCAGTACTGTACCCCAGTGTTATACAGTGACAGACCTGTACCCACCAGTACTGTACCCCAGTGTTATACAGTGACAGACCTGTACCCACCAGTACTGTACCCCAGTGTTACACAGTGACAGACCTGTACCCACCAGTACTGTACCCCAGTGTTATACAGTGACAGACCTGTGCCCACCAGTACTGTACCCCAGTGTTACACAGTGACAGACCTATATCCACCAGTACTGTACCCCAGTGTTACACAGTGACAGACCTGTACCCACCAGTACTGTACCCCAGTGTTACACAGTGACAGACCTGTACCCACCAGTACTGTACCCCAGTGTTATACAGTGACAGACCTGTACCCACCAGTACTGTACCCCAGTGTTATACAGTGACAGACCTGTACCCACCAGTACTGTACCCCAGTGTTATACAGTGACAGACCTGTACCCACCAGTACTGTACCCGTGTTCTACATTGATAGACCTGTACCCACCAGTACTGTACCCCAGTGTTCTACATTGATAGACCTGTACCCACCAGTACTGTACCCCAGTGTTATACAGTGACAGACCTGTACCCACCAGTACTGTACCCCAGTGTTATACAGTGACAGAGCTGTACCCACCAGTACTGTACCCCAGTGTTATACAGTGACAGACCTGTACCCACCAGTCCTGTACCCCAGTGTTATACAGTGACAGACCTGTACCCACCAGTACTGTACCCGTGTTATACAGTGACAGACCTGTACCCACCAGTACTGTACCCCAGTGCTATACAGTGACAGACCTGTACCCACCAGTACTGTACCCCAGTGTTATACAGTGACAGACCTGTACCCACCAGTACTGTACCCCAGTGTTATACAGTGAAAGACCTGTACCCCCCAAGTACTGTACCCCAGTGTTATACAGTGAAAGACCTGTACCCACCAGTACTGTACCCCAGTGTTAGTGACAGACCTGTACCCACCAGTACTGTACCCCAGTGTTACAGTGACAGACCTGTACCCACCAGTACTGTACCCCAGTGTTATACACAGTGACAGACCTGTACCCACCAGTACTGTACCCCAGTGTTATACAGTGACAGACCTGTACCCACCAGTACTGTACCCGTGTTATACAGTGACAGACCTGTACCCACCAGTACTGTACCCCAGTGTTATAGTGACAGACCTGTACCCACCAGTACTGTACCCCAGTTATACAGTGACAGACCTGTACCCACCAGTACTGTACCCCAGTGTTATACAGTGACAGACCTGTACCCACCAGTACTGTACCCCAGTGTTATACAGTGAAAGACCTGTACCCACCAGTACTGTACCCCAGTGTTAGTGACAGACCTGTCCCCACCAGTACTGTACCCCAGTGTTATACAGTGACAGACCTGTACCCACCAGCACTGTACCAGTGTTATACAGCGACAGACCTGTACCCACCAGTACTGTACCCGTGTTATACAGTGACAGACCTGTACCCACCAGTACTGTACCCCAGTGTTATACAGTGACAGGCCTGTACCCACCAGCACTGTACCAGTGTTATACAGCGACAGACCTGTACCCACCAGTACTGTACCCGTGTTATACAGTGACAGACCTGTACCCACCAGTACTGTACCCCAGTGTTATACATTGACAGACCTGTACCCACCAGCACTGTACCCCAGTGTTATACAGTGACAGACCTGTACCCACCAGTACTGTACCCCAGTTATACAGTGACAGATCTGTACCCACCTGTACTGTACCGCAGTGTGAAACAGTGACAGATCTGTACCCACCAGTACTGTACCCCAGTGTTATACAGTGACAGACCTGTACCCACCAGTACTGTACCCCAGTGTTATACAGTGACAGACCTGTACCCACCAGTACTGTACCCGTGTTATAAAGTGACAGACCTGTACCCACCAGGACTGTACCCCAGTGTTATACAGTGACAGATCTGTACCCACCAGTACTGTACCCCAGTGTTATACAGTGACAGACCTGTACCCACCAGTACTGTACCCGTGTTATACAGTGACAGACCTGTACCTACCAGTACTGTACCCCAGTGTTATACAGGGACAGACCTGTACCCACCAGTACTGTACCCCAGTGTTATACAGGGACAGACCTGTACCCACCAGTACTGTACCCCAGTGTTATACAGTGACAGACCTGTACCCACCAGTACTGTACCCCAGTGTTATACAGTGACAGACCTGTACCCACCAGCACTGTACCAGTGTTATACAGCGACAGACCTGTACCCACCAGTACTGTACCCGTGTTATACAGCGACAGACCTGTCCCCACCAGTACTGTACCCGTGTTATACAGTGACAGACCTGTCCCCACCAGTACTGTACCCCAGTGTTATACAGTGACAGACCTGTACCCACCAGCACTGTACCAGTGTTATACAGCGACAGACCTGTACCCACCAGTACTGTACCCGGGTTATACAGTGACAGACCTGTACCCACCAGCACTGTACCAGTGTTATACAGCGACAGACCTGTACCCACCAGTACTGTGCCCCAGTGTTATACAGTGACAGACCTGTCCCCACCAGTACTGTACCCCAGTGTTATACAGCGACAGACCTGTACCCACCAGTACTGTGCCCCAGTGTTATACAGTGACAGACCTGTCCCCACCAGTACTGTACCCCAGTGTTATACAGCGACAGACCTGTACCCACCAGTACTGTACCCGTGTTATACAGTGACAGACCTGTACCCACCAGTACTGTACCCGTGTTATACAGTGACAGACCTGTACCTACCAGTACTGTACCCCAGTGTTATACAGGGACAGACCTGTACCCACCAGTACTGTACCCGTGTTATACAGTGACAGACCTGTACCTACCAGTACTGTACCCCAGTGTTATACAGGGACAGACCTGTACCCACCAGTACTGTACCCCAGTGTTATACAGGGACAGACCTGTACCCACCAGTACTGTACCCCAGTGTTATACAGTGACAGACCTGTACCCACCAGTACTGTACCCGTGTTATACAGTGACAGACCTGTACCCACCAGTACTGTACCCCAGTGTTATACAGTGACAGACCTGTACCCACCAGCACTGTACCAGTGTTATACAGCGACAGACCTGTACCCACCAGTACTGTACCCGTGTTATAGTGACAGACCTGTACCCACCAGTACTGTACCCCAGTGTTATACATTGACAGACCTGTACCCACCAGCACTGTACCCGTGTTATACAGTGACAGACCTGTACCCACCAGTACTGTACCCCAGTGTTATACAGTGACAGACCTGTACCCACCAGTACTGTACCCCAGTGTTATAGTGACAGACCTGTACCCACCAGTACTGTACCCCAGTGTTATACAGCGACAGACCTGTACCCACCAGTACTGTGCCCCAGTGTTATACAGTGACAGACCTGTCCCCACCAGTACTGTACCCCAGTGTTATACAGCGACAGACCTGTACCCACCAGCACTGTACGTGTTATACAGCGACAGACCTGTACCCACCAGTACTGTACCCGTGTTATACAGTGACAGACCTGTCCCCACCAGTACTGTACCCCAGTGTTATACAGTGACAGACCTGTACCCACCAGCACTGTACCAGTGTTATACAGCGACAGACCTGTACCCACCAGTACTGTACCCGTGTTATAGTGACAGACCTGTACCCACCAGTACTGTACCCCAGTGTTATACATTGACAGACCTGTACCCACCAGCACTGTACCCGTGTTATACAGTGACAGACCTGTACCCACCAGTACTGTACCCCAGTGTTATACAGTGACAGACCTGTACCCACCAGTACTGTACCCCAGTTATACAGTGACAGATCTGTACCCACCAGTACTGTACCACAGTGAAACAGTGACAGATCTGTACCCACCAGTACTGTACCCGTGTTATACAGTGACAGACCTGTGCCCACCAGTACTGTACCCCAGTGTTACACAGTGACAGACCTGTATCCACCAGTACTGTACCCCAGTGTTACACAGTGACAGACCTGTACCCACCAGTACTGTACCCGTGTTATACAGTGACAGACCTGTACCCACCAGTACTGTACCCCAGTGTTATACAGTGACAGACCTGTACCCACCAGTACTGTACCCCAGTGTTATACAGTGACAGACCTGTACCCACCAGTACTGTACCCCAGTGTTATACAGTGACAGAGCTGTACCCACCAGTACTGTACCCGTGTTATACAGTGACAGACCTGTACCCACCAGTCCTGTACCCCAGTGTAAGTGACAGACCTGTACCCACCAGTACTGTACCCGTGTTATACAGTGACAGAGCTGTACCCACCAGTACTGTACCCGTGTTATACAGTGACAGACCTGTACCCACCAGTACTGTACCCGTGTTATACAGTGACAGACCTGTACCCACCAGTACTGTACCCCAGTGCTATACAGTGACAGACCTGTACCCACCAGTACTGTACCCCAGTGTTATACAGTGACAGACCTGTACCCACCAGTACTGTACCCCAGTGTTATACAGTGAAAGACCTGTACCCCCCAAGTACTGTACCCCAGTGTTATACAGTGAAAGACCTGTACCCACCAGTACTGTACCCCAGTGTTATACAGTGAAAGACCTGTACCCCCCCAGTACTGTACCCCAGTGTTATACAGTGACAGACCTGTACCCACCAGTACTGTACCCCAGTGTTACAGTGACAGACCTGTACCCACCAGTACTGTACCCCAGTGTTATACAGTGACAGACCTGTACCCACCAGTACTGTACCCCAGTGTTATACAGTGACAGACCTGTACCCACCAGTACTGTACCCCAGTGTTATACAGTGACAGACCTGTACCCACCAGTACTGTACCCGTGTTATACAGTGACAGACCTGTACCCACCAGTACTGTACCCCAGTGTTATACAGTGACAGACCTGTACCCACCAGGACTGTACCCCAGTGTTATACAGTGACAGACCTGTACCCACCAGTACTGTACCCCAGTGTTATACAGTGACAGACCTGTACCCACCAGTACTGTACCCCAGTGTTATACAGTGAAAGACCTGTACCCCCCCCAGTACTGTACCCCAGTGTTATACAGTGACAGACCTGTACCCACCAGTACTGTACCCCAGTGTTACAGTGACAGACCTGTACCCACCAGTACTGTACCCCAGTGTTATACAGTGACAGACCTGTACCCACCAGTACTGTACCCCAGTGTTATACAGTGACAGACCTGTACCCACCAGTACTGTACCCCAGTGTTATACAGTGACAGACCTGTACCCACCAGTACTGTACCCGTGTTATACAGTGACAGACCTGTACCCACCAGTACTGTACCCCAGTGTTATACATTGACAGACCTGTACCCACCAGCACTGTACCAGTGTTATACAGCGACAGACCTGTACCCACCAGTACTGTACCCGTGTTATACAGTGACAGACCTGTACCCACCAGTACTGTACCCCAGTGTTATACATTGACAGACCTGTACCCACCAGCACTGTACCCCAGTGTTATACAGTGACAGACCTGTACCCACCAGTACTGTACCCCAGTGTTATACAGTGACAGACCTGTACCCACCAGTACTGTACCCCAGTGTTATACAGTGACAGACCTGTACCCACCAGTACTGTACCCCAGTTATACAGTGACAGATCTGTACCCACCTGTACTGTACCGCAGTGTGAAACAGTGACAGATCTGTACCCACCAGTACTGTACCCCAGTGTTATACAGTGACAGACCTGTACCCACCAGTACTGTACCCCAGTGTTAGTGACAGACCTGTACCCACCAGTACTGTACCCCAGTGTTATACAGTGACAGACCTGTACCCACCAGTACTGTACCCGTGTTATAAAGTGACAGACCTGTACCCACCAGGACTGTACCCCAGTGTTATACAGTGACAGATCTGTACCCACCAGTACTGTACCCCAGTGTTATACAGTGACAGACCTGTACCCACCAGTACTGTACCCGTGTTATACAGTGACAGACCTGTACCTACCAGTACTGTACCCCAGTGTTATACAGGGACAGACCTGTACCCACCAGTACTGTACCCCAGTGTTATACAGGGACAGACCTGTACCCACCAGTACTGTACCCCAGTGTTATACAGTGACAGACCTGTACCCACCAGTACTGTACCCCAGTGTTATACAGTGACAGACCTGTACCCACCAGCACTGTACCAGTGTTATACAGCGACAGACCTGTACCCACCAGTACTGTACCCGTGTTATACAGTGACAGACCTGTCCCCACCAGTACTGTACCCCAGTGTTATACAGTGACAGACCTGTACCCACCAGCACTGTACCAGTGTTATACAGCGACAGACCTGTACCCACCAGTACTGTACCCGTGTTATACAGTGACAGACCTGTACCCACCAGTACTGTACCCCAGTGTTATACAGTGACAGACCTGTACCCACCAGCACTGTACCAGTGTTATACAGCGACAGACCTGTACCCACCAGTACTGTACCCGTGTTATAGTGACAGACCTGTACCCACCAGTACTGTACCCCAGTGTTATACATTGACAGACCTGTACCCACCAGCACTGTACCCGTGTTATACAGTGACAGACCTGTACCCACCAGTACTGTACCCCAGTGTTATACAGTGACAGACCTGTACCCACCAGTACTGTACCCCAGTTATACAGTGACAGATCTGTACCCACCAGTACTGTACCGCAGTGTGAAACAGTGACAGATCTGTACCCACCAGTACTGTACCCGTTATACAGTGACAGACCTGTACCCACCAGTACTGTACCCCAGTGTTAGTGACAGATCTGTACCCACCAGTACTGTACCCGTGTTATACAGTGACAGACTTGTACCCACCAGTACTGTACCCCAGTGTTATACAGTGACAGACCTGTACCCACCAGTACTGTACCCGTGTTATACAGTGACAGATCTGTACCCACCAGTACTGTACCCCAGTGTTATACAGTGACAGACCTGTACCCACCAGTACTGTACCCGTGTTATACAGTGACAGACCTGTACCCACCAGTACTGCACCCCAGTGTTATACAGGGACAGACCTGTACCCACCAGTACTGTACCCCAGTGTTATACAGGGACAGACCTGTACCCACCAGTACTGTACCCCAGTGTTATACAGTGACAGACCTGTACCCACCAGTACTGTACCCCAGTGTTATACAGCGACAGACCTGTACCCACCAGTACTGTACCCCAGTGTTATACAGTGACAGACCTGTACCCACCAGTACTGTACCCCAGTGTTATACAGTGACAGACCTGTACCCACCAGTACTGTACCCCAGTGTTATACAGTGACAGACCTGTACCCACCAGTACTGTACCCCAGTGTTATAGTGACAGACCTGTACCCACCAGTAGTGTACCCCAGTGTTATACAGTGACAGACCTGTACCCACCAGTACTGTACCCCAGTGTTATACAGTGACAGACCTGTACCCACCAGTACTGTACCCCGTGTTATACAGTGACAGACCTGTACCCACCAGTACTGTACCCCAGTGTTATACAGTGACAGACCTGTACCCACCAGTACTGTACCCCAGTGTTAGTGACAGACCTGTACCCACCAGTACTGTACCCCAGTGTTAGTGACAGACCTGTACCCACCAGTACTGTACCCGTGTTATACAGCGACATACCTGTACCCATCAGTACTGTACCCGTGTTATACAGTGACAGACCTGTACCCACCAGTACTGTGCCCCAGTGTTATACAGTGACAGACCTGTCCCCACCAGTACTGTACCCCAGTGTTATACAGTGACAGACCTGTACCCACCAGTACTGTACCCCAGTGTTATACAGTGACAGACCTGTACCCACCAGCACTGTACCCCAGTGTTATACAGCAACATACCTGTACCCACTAGTACTGTACCCGTGTTATACAGTGACAGACCTGTACCCACCAGCACTGTACCCCAGTGTTATACAGTGACAGACCTGTACCCACCAGTACTGTACCCGTTATACAGCAACATACCTGTACCCACCAGTACTGTACCCCAGTGTTATACAGTGACAGACCTGTACCCACCAGTACTGTACCCCAGTGTTATACAG
Organism: Somniosus microcephalus; assembly: GCF_052327205.1. Lineage (NCBI taxonomy): Eukaryota > Metazoa > Chordata > Chondrichthyes > Squaliformes > Somniosidae > Somniosus > Somniosus microcephalus. Next base: position 31,348,753 of record NW_028225185.1, read on the forward strand.
TGAAAGACCTGTACCCACCAGTGCTGTACCCCAGTGTTATACAGTGACAGACCTGTACCCACCAGTACTGTACCCCCGTGTTATACAGTGACAGACCTGTACCCACCAGTACTGTACCCGTGTTATAGTGACAGACCTGTACCCACCAGTACTGTACCCGTGTTATACAGTGACAGACCTGTACCCACCAGTACTGTACCCGTGTTATACAGTGACAGACCTGCACCCACCAGTACTGTACCCGTGTTATACAGTGACAGACCTGTACCCACCAGTACTGTACCCCAGTGTTATACAGTGACAGACCTGTACCCACCAGCACTGTACCAGTGTTATACAGCGACAGACCTGTACCCACCAGTACTGTACCCGTGTTATAGTGACAGACCTGTACCCACCAGTACTGTACCCCAGTGTTATACATTGACAGACCTGTACCCACCAGTACTGTACCCCAGTTATACAGTGACAGATCTGTACCCACCAGTACTGTACCCCAGTGTTATACAGTGACAGACCTGTACCCACCAGTACTGTACCCCAGTGTTATACAGTGACAGACCTGTACCCACCAGTACTGTACCCGTGTTATAAAGTGACAGACCTGTACCCACCAGGACTGTACCCCAGTGTTATACAGTGACAGATCTGTACCCACCAGTACTGTACCCCAGTGTTATACAGTGACAGACCTGTACCCACCAGTACTGTACCCGTGTTATACAGTGACAGACCTGTACCTACCAGTACTGTACCCCAGTGTTATACAGGGACAGACCTGTACCCACCAGTACTGTACCCCAGTGTTATACAGGGACAGACCTGTACCCACCAGTACTGTACCCCAGTGTTATACAGTGACAGACCTGTACCCACCAGTACTGTACCCCAGTGTTATACAGTGACAGACCTGTACCCACCAGCACTGTACCAGTGTTATACAGCGACAGACCTGTACCCACCAGTACTGTACCCGTGTTATACAGCGACAGACCTGTCCCCACCAGTACTGTACCCGTGTTATACAGTGACAGACCTGTACCCACCAGTACTGTACCCGTGTTATAGTGACAGACCTGTACCCACCAGTACTGTACCCCAGTGTTATACATTGACAGACCTGTACCCACCAGCACTGTACCCGTGTTATACAGTGACAGACCTGTACCCACCAGTACTGTACCCCAGTGTTATACAGTGACAGACCTGTACCCACCTGTACTGTACCCCAGTGTTATACAGTGACAGACCTGTACCCACCAGTACTGTACCCCAGTGTTATACAGCGACAGACCTGTACCCACCAGTACTGTGCCCCAGTGTTATACAGTGACAGACCTGTCCCCACCAGTACTGTACCCCAGTGTTATACAGCGACAGACCTGTACCCACCAGTACTGTACCCGTGTTATACAGTGACAGACCTGTACCTACCAGTACTGTACCCCAGTGTTATACAGGGACAGACCTGTACCCACCAGTACTGTACCCCCGTGTTATACAGTGACAGACCTGTACCCACCAGTACTGTACCCGTGTTATAGTGACAGACCTGTACCCACCAGTACTGTACCCGTGTTATACAGTGACAGACCTGTACCCACCAGTACTGTACCCGTGTTATACAGTGACAGACCTGTACCTACCAGTACTGTACCCCAGTGTTATACAGGGACAGACCTGTACCCACCAGTACTGTACCCCAGTGTTATACAGGGACAGACCTGTACCCACCAGTACTGTACCCCAGTGTTATACAGTGACAGACCTGTACCCACCAGTACTGTACCCGTGTTATACAGTGACAGACCTGTACCTACCAGTACTGTACCCCAGTGTTATACAGGGACAGACCTGTACCCACCAGTACTGTACCCCAGTGTTATACAGGGACAGACCTGTACCCACCAGTACTGTACCCCAGTGTTATACAGTGACAGACCTGTACCCACCAGTACTGTACCCGTGTTATACAGTGACAGACCTGTACCCACCAGTACTGTACCCCAGTGTTATACAGTGACAGACCTGTACCCACCAGCACTGTACCAGTGTTATACAGCGACAGACCTGTACCCACCAGTACTGTACCCGTGTTATAGTGACAGACCTGTACCCACCAGTACTGTACCCCAGTGTTATACATTGACAGACCTGTACCCACCAGCACTGTACCCGTGTTATACAGTGACAGACCTGTACCCACCAGTACTGTACCCCAGTGTTATACAGTGACAGACCTGTACCCACCAGTACTGTACCCCAGTGTTATAGTGACAGACCTGTACCCACCAGTACTGTACCCCAGTGTTATACAGCGACAGACCTGTACCCACCAGTACTGTGCCCCAGTGTTATACAGTGACAGACCTGTCCCCACCAGTACTGTACCCCAGTGTTATACAGCGACAGACCTGTACCCACCAGCACTGTACGTGTTATACAGCGACAGACCTGTACCCACCAGTACTGTACCCGTTATACAGTGACAGACCTGTCCCCACCAGTACTGTACCCCAGTGTTATACAGTGACAGACCTGTACCCACCAGCACTGTACCAGTGTTATACAGCGACAGACCTGTACCCACCAGTACTGTACCCGTGTTATACAGTGACAGACCTGTACCCACCAGCACTGTACCAGTGTTATACAGCGACAGACCTGTACCCACCAGTACTGTACCCGTGTTATAGTGACAGACCTGTACCCACCAGTACTGTACCCCAGTGTTATACATTGACAGACCTGTACCCACCAGCACTGTACCCGTGTTATACAGTGACAGACCTGTACCCACCAGTACTGTACCCGTGTTATACAGTGACAGACCTGTACCCACCAGTACTGTACCCCAGTTATACAGTGACAGATCTGTACCCACCAGTACTGTACCGCAGTGAAACAGTGACAGATCTGTACCCACCAGTACTGTACCCGTGTTATACAGTGACAGACCTGTGCCCACCAGTACTGTACCCCAGTGTTACACAGTGACAGACCTGTATCCACCAGTACTGTACCCCAGTGTTACACAGTGACAGACCTGTACCCACCAGTACTGTACCCCAGTGTTATACAGTGACAGACCTGTACCCACCAGTACTGTACCCCAGTGTTATACAGTGACAGACCTGTACCCACCAGTACTGTACCCCAGTGTTATACAGTGACAGACCTGTACCCACCAGTACTGTACCCCAGTGTTATACAGTGACAGAGCTGTACCCACCAGTACTGTACCCGTGTTATACAGTGACAGACCTGTACCCACCAGTCCTGTACCCCAGTGTAAGTGACAGACCTGTACCCACCAGTACTGTACCCGTGTTATACAGTGACAGAGCTGTACCCACCAGTACTGTACCCGTGTTATACAGTGACAGACCTGTACCCACCAGTACTGTACCCGTGTTATACAGTGACAGACCTGTACCCACCAGTACTGTACCCCAGTGCTATACAGTGACAGACCTGTACCCACCAGTACTGTACCCCAGTGTTATACAGTGACAGACCTGTACCCACCAGTACTGTACCCCAGTGTTATACAGTGAAAGACCTGTACCCCCCAAGTACTGTACCCCAGTGTTATACAGTGAAAGACCTGTACCCACCAGTACTGTACCCCAGTGTTATACAGTGAAAGACCTGTACCCCCCCAGTACTGTACCCCAGTGTTATACAGTGACAGACCTGTACCCACCAGTACTGTACCCCAGTGTTACAGTGACAGACCTGTACCCACCAGTACTGTACCCCAGTGTTATACAGTGACAGACCTGTACCCACCAGTACTGTACCCCAGTGTTATACAGTGACAGACCTGTACCCACCAGTACTGTACCCCAGTGTTATACAGTGACAGACCTGTACCCACCAGTACTGTACCCGTGTTATACAGTGACAGACCTGTACCCACCAGTACTGTACCCCAGTGTTATACAGTGACAGACCTGTACCCACCAGGACTGTACCCCAGTGTTATACAGTGACAGACCTGTACCCACCAGTACTGTACCCCAGTGTTATACAGTGACAGACCTGTACCCACCAGCACTGTACCAGTGTTATACAGCGACAGACCTGTACCCACCAGTACTGTACCCGTGTTATACAGTGACAGACCTGTACCCACCAGTACTGTACCCCAGTGTTATACATTGACAGACCTGTACCCACCAGCACTGTACCCCAGTGTTATACAGTGACAGACCTGTACCCACCAGTACTGTACCCCAGTGTTATACAGTGACAGACCTGTACCCACCAGTACTGTACCCCAGTGTTATACAGTGACAGACCTGTACCCACCAGTACTGTACCCCAGTTATACAGTGACAGATCTGTACCCACCTGTACTGTACCGCAGTGTGAAACAGTGACAGATCTGTACCCACCAGTACTGTACCCCAGTGTTATACAGTGACAGACCTGTACCCACCAGTACTGTACCCCAGTGTTAGTGACAGACCTGTACCCACCAGTACTGTACCCCAGTGTTATACAGTGACAGACCTGTACCCACCAGTACTGTACCCGTGTTATAAAGTGACAGACCTGTACCCACCAGGACTGTACCCCAGTGTTATACAGTGACAGATCTGTACCCACCAGTACTGTACCCCAGTGTTATACAGTGACAGACCTGTACCCACCAGTACTGTACCCGTGTTATACAGTGACAGACCTGTACCTACCAGTACTGTACCCCAGTGTTATACAGGGACAGACCTGTACCCACCAGTACTGTACCCCAGTGTTATACAGGGACAGACCTGTACCCACCAGTACTGTACCCCAGTGTTATACAGTGACAGACCTGTACCCACCAGTACTGTACCCCAGTGTTATACAGTGACAGACCTGTACCCACCAGCACTGTACCAGTGTTATACAGCGACAGACCTGTACCCACCAGTACTGTACCCGTGTTATACAGTGACAGACCTGTCCCCACCAGTACTGTACCCCAGTGTTATACAGTGACAGACCTGTACCCACCAGCACTGTACCAGTGTTATACAGCGACAGACCTGTACCCACCAGTACTGTACCCGTGTTATACAGTGACAGACCTGTACCCACCAGTACTGTACCCCAGTGTTATACAGTGACAGACCTGTACCCACCAGCACTGTACCAGTGTTATACAGCGACAGACCTGTACCCACCAGTACTGTACCCGTGTTATAGTGACAGACCTGTACCCACCAGTACTGTACCCCAGTGTTATACATTGACAGACCTGTACCCACCAGCACTGTACCCGTGTTATACAGTGACAGACCTGTACCCACCAGTACTGTACCCCAGTGTTATACAGTGACAGACCTGTACCCACCAGTACTGTACCCCAGTTATACAGTGACAGATCTGTACCCACCAGTACTGTACCGCAGTGTGAAACAGTGACAGATCTGTACCCACCAGTACTGTACCCGTTATACAGTGACAGACCTGTACCCACCAGTACTGTACCCCAGTGTTAGTGACAGATCTGTACCCACCAGTACTGTACCCGTGTTATACAGTGACAGACTTGTACCCACCAGTACTGTACCCCAGTGTTATACAGTGACAGACCTGTACCCACCAGTACTGTACCCGTGTTATACAGTGACAGATCTGTACCCACCAGTACTGTACCCCAGTGTTATACAGTGACAGACCTGTACCCACCAGTACTGTACCCGTGTTATACAGTGACAGACCTGTACCCACCAGTACTGCACCCCAGTGTTATACAGGGACAGACCTGTACCCACCAGTACTGTACCCCAGTGTTATACAGGGACAGACCTGTACCCACCAGTACTGTACCCCAGTGTTATACAGTGACAGACCTGTACCCACCAGTACTGTACCCCAGTGTTATACAGCGACAGACCTGTACCCACCAGTACTGTACCCCAGTGTTATACAGTGACAGACCTGTACCCACCAGTACTGTACCCCAGTGTTATACAGTGACAGACCTGTACCCACCAGTACTGTACCCCAGTGTTATACAGTGACAGACCTGTACCCACCAGTACTGTACCCCAGTGTTATAGTGACAGACCTGTACCCACCAGTAGTGTACCCCAGTGTTATACAGTGACAGACCTGTACCCACCAGTACTGTACCCCAGTGTTATACAGTGACAGACCTGTACCCACCAGTACTGTACCCGTGTTATACAGTGACAGACCTGTACCCACCAGTACTGTACCCCAGTGTTATACAGTGACAGACCTGTACCCACCAGTACTGTACCCCAGTGTTAGTGACAGACCTGTACCCACCAGTACTGTACCCCAGTGTTAGTGACAGACCTGTACCCACCAGTACTGTACCCGTGTTATACAGCGACATACCTGTACCCATCAGTACTGTACCCGTGTTATACAGTGACAGACCTGTACCCACCAGTACTGTGCCCCAGTGTTATACAGTGACAGACCTGTCCCCACCAGTACTGTACCCCAGTGTTATACAGTGACAGACCTGTACCCACCAGTACTGTACCCCAGTGTTATACAGTGACAGACCTGTACCCACCAGCACTGTACCCCAGTGTTATACAGCAACATACCTGTACCCACTAGTACTGTACCCGTGTTATACAGTGACAGACCTGTACCCACCAGCACTGTACCCCAGTGTTATACAGTGAAAGACCTGTACCCACCAGTGCTGTACCCCAGTGTTATACAGTGACAGACCTGTACCCACCAGTACTGTGCCCCAGTGTTATACAGTGACAGACCTGTACCCACCAGTACTGTACCCGTTATACAGCAACATACCTGTACCCACCAGTACTGTACCCCAGTGTTATACAGTGACAGACCTGTACCCACCAGTACTGTACCCCAGTGTTATACAGTGAAAGACCTGTACCCACCAGTGCTGTACCCCAGTGTTATACAGTGACAGACCTGTACCCACCAGTACTGTACCCCCGTGTTATACAGTGACAGACCTGTACCCACCAGTACTGTACCCGTGTTATAGTGACAGACCTGTACCCACCAGTACTGTACCCGTGTTATACAGTGACAGACCTGTACCCACCAGTACTGTACCCGTGTTATACAGTGACAGACCTGCACCCACCAGTACTGTACCCGTGTTATACAGTGACAGACCTGTACCCACCAGTACTGTACCCCAGTGTTATACAGTGACAGACCTGTACCCACCAGCACTGTACCAGTGTTATACAGCGACAGACCTGTACCCACCAGTACTGTACCCGTGTTATAGTGACAGACCTGTACCCACCAGTACTGTACCCCAGTGTTATACATTGACAGACCTGTACCCACCAGTACTGTACCCGTTATACAGTGACAGATCTGTACCCACCAGTACTGTACCGCAGTGTGAAACAGTGACAGATCTGTACCCACCAGTACTGTACCCGTGTGATACAGTGACAGACCTGTACCCACCAGTACTGTACCCGTGTTATACAGTGACAGACTTGTACCCACCAGTACTGTACCCCAGTGTTATACAGTGACAGACCTGTACCCACCAGTACTGTACCCGTGTTATACAGTGACAGATCTGTACCCACCAGTACTGTACCCCAGTGTTATACAGTGACAGACCTGTACCCACCAGTACTGTACCCCAGTGTTATACAGTGACAGACCTGTACCCACCAGTACTGTACCCCAGTGTTATACAGTGACAGATCTGTACCCACCAGTACTGTACCCGTGTTATACAGTGACAGACCTGTACCCGTGTTATACAGTGACAGACCTGTACCCACCAGTACTGTACCCCAGTGTTATACAGGGACAGACCTGTACCCACCAGTACTGTACCCCAGTGTTACAGGGACAGACCTGTACCCACCAGTACTGTACCCCAGTGTTATACAGTGACAGACCTGTACCCACCAGTACTGTACCCCAGTGTTATACAGCGACAGACCTGTACCCACCAGTACTGTACCCGTGTTATACAGTGACAGACCTGTACCCACCAGTACTGTACCCCAGTGTTAGTGACAGACCTGTACCCACCAGTACTGTACCCCAGTGTTAGTGACAGACCTGTACCCACCAGTACTGTACCCGTGTTATACAGCGACATACCTGTACCCATCAGTACTGTACCCGTGTTATACAGTGACAGACCTGTACCCACCAGTACTGTGCCCCAGTGTTATACAGTGACAGACCTGTCCCCACCAGTACTGTACCCCAGTGTTATACAGTGACAGACCTGTACCCACCAGTACTGTACCCCAGTGTTATACAGTGACAGACCTGTACCCACCAGTACTGTACCAGTGTTAGTGACAGACCTGTACCCACCAGTACTGTACCCGTGTTATACAGTGACAGACCTGTACCCACCAGCACTGTACCCCAGTTATACAGCAACATACCTGTACCCACTAGTACTGTACCCGTGTTATACAGTGACAGACCTGTACCCACCAGCACTGTACCCCAGTGTTATACAGTGACAGACCTGTACCCACCAGTACTGTACCCCAGTGTTATACAGTGACAGACCTGTACCCACCAGTACTGTACCCCCGTGTTATACAGTGACAGACCTGTACCCACCAGTACTGTACCCGTGTTATAGTGACAGACCTGTACCCACCAGTACTGTACCCGTGTTATACAGTGACAGACCTGTACCCACCAGTACTGTACCCGTGTTATACAGTGACAGACCTGCACCCACCAGTACTGTACCCCAGTGTTATAGTGACAGACCTGCACCCACCAGTACTGTACCCCAGTGTTATACAGTGACAGACCTGTACCCACCAGTACTGTACCCCAGTGTTATACAGGGACAGACCTGTACCCACCAGTACTGTACCCCAGTGTTATACAGTGACAGACCTGCACCCACCAGTACTGTACCCCAGTGTTATAGTGACAGACCTGTACCCACCAGTACTGTACCCGTGTTATAGTGACAGACCTGTACCCACCAGTACTGTGCCCCAGTGTTATACAGCGACATACCTGTACCCATCAGTACTGTACCCCAGTGTTATACAGTGACAGACCTGTACCCACCAGTACTGTACCCCAGTGTTATACAGCGACAGACCTGTACCCACCAGTACTGTACCCCAGTGTTATACAGTGACAGACCTGTACCCACCAGTACTGTACCCCAGTGTTAGTGACAGATCTGTACCCACCAGTACTGTACCCCAGTGTTATACAGCGACATACCTGTACCCATCAGTACTGTACCCCAGTGTTATAGTGACAGACCTGTACCCACCAGTACTGTGCCCCAGTGTTATACAGTGACAGACCTGTCCCCACCAGTACTGTACCAGTGTTATACAGTGACAGACCTGTACCCACCAGTACTGTACCCGTGTTATACAGTGACAGACCTGTACCCACCAGTCCTGTACCCCAGTGTTATACAGTGACAGACCTGTACCCACCAGTACTGTACCCCAGTGTTATACAGTGACAGACCTGTACCCACCAGTACTGTACCCCAGTGTTATACAGTGACAGACCTGTACCCACCAGTACTGTACCCCAGTGTTATACAGTGACAGACCTGTACCCACCAGTACTGTACCCCAGTGTTATACAGTGACAGACCTGTACACACCAGTACTGTACCCCAGTGTTATACAGTGACAGACCTGTACCCACCAGTACTGTACCCCAGTGTTATACAGTGACAGACCTGTACCCACCAGTACTGTACCCCAGTGTTATACAGTGACAGACCTGTACCCACCAGTACTGTACCCTAGTGTTACACAGTGACAGACCTGTACCCACCAGTACTGCACCCCAGTGTTATACAGTGACAGACCTGTACCCACCAGTACTGTACCCCAGTGTTATACAGTGACAGACCTGTACCCACCAGTACTGTACCCCAGTGTTATAGTGACAGACCTGTACCCACCAGTACTGTACCCCAGTGTTATACAGGGACAGACCTGTACCCACCAGTACTGTACCCCAGTGTTATACAGGGACAGACCTGTACCCACCAGTACTGTACCCCAGTGTTATACAGTGACAGACCTGTACCCACCAGTACTGTACCCCAGTGTTATACAGTGACAGACCTGTACCCACCAGTACTGTACCCCAGTGTTATACAGTGACAGACCTGTACCCACCAGTACTGTACCCCAGTGTTATACAGTGACAGACCTGTACCCACCAGTACTGTACCCCAGTGTTATACAGTGACAGACCTGTACCCACCAGTACTGTACCCCAGTGCTGGTGACAGACCTGTACCCATCAGTACACACTCACAACTAAGCTATACTTGCGACAGCACTGGGTGGCACCAGTGGGACACACCCATCCATGGATTCTCTGCTCTCCCACCCTCGCACCCCGCCCTCCGCAATCATCAACTCCTCTGATCAGACGGGTCCTGGAGACTGATTTGAACGGGAACCGTAGACCAAATTCTGTTAACGGCAGCTCAACTCTTCCCTCCCTGCCCCACGTGCGGAGAGGAGGGAAAAAGGATTACGGCATCGCGCCGGGACGGTGATGCCTGCCCCCGGTCGGACTGCCGTCACGAGACGCCGGCGTGGGCGTGCTACCGAGTTGGGAGAGTCGTCCCCTCAGGGGGAGGAGAGGAGTTGCAACGACTGCCAGCGAGCGATCGGAATCGGTTTGTCGGGCGACTGCCGTAACGAGAGCGCGTGGGACAGAGGCAAGGAGGCTGAAGCACTCGTGAAGGGCACCCTCGCCAGCTCCGGCAGCAGACGGCAGGGACCGGACCCGCTGTTAGAGCGCAGAGCCCCTCAAACTGCAGCGACTGTGGGTGGGGGGGTAGCGGGAACGAGGCTGAGAATAAAACGAGCAGGGAGGTTGTGCTTGAACTGTATAAAACACGAATTGGGCCACAGCTAGAGTACTGCGTGCAGTTCTGGTCACATTACAGGAAAGACGTGATCACACTAGAGAGGAGATTTACGAGGATTTTGCCGGGACTGGAGAATTTTAACGATGAGGAAAGATCGGAGAGGCTGGGGTTGTTTTCTCTGGAACAGAGGAGGCTGAGGGGAGATTTAATCGTGGTGTATAAAATGATGAGGGGCCTGGATAGAGTGGATAGGAAGGACCTATTTCCCTGAGCAGAGAGGTCAGTAACCAGGGGGGGGCAGAGATTTAAAGTCATTGGGAGAAGGATTAGAGGGGAGTTGAGGAGAACTTTCTTCACCCAGAGGGTGGAGGAGGTCTGGAACTCACTGCCTGAAAGGGTGGTCGAAGCAGAAACCCCTCATCACATTTAAAAAGTACTTGGATACGCACTCAAAGCGCCGGAACTGATGGGGTTAAAATGAACCCTCTCAGAATTCAGACAGTCGAGGCGATCACTAATTAAGTGGTGCCAGCAAAATTAAAATCAGAACAAAGGAGTAGGGTCATGTGAAGATGAACTAAAAGGAACCAGGTGGTGATAAGAAGTCTCATACTGACAACTTTCTTATGTGAAAAACAAAGATAAGACAGTACAGATTGGAAAAAATGCTACTTTCGCTAGTCTTGCACAAAGGACAGTGTGTGGAGAAACTTTGAGAAGAAATGTGCTGCTTTAGCTAAAAGTTGTAGACACAGCAGAATATAGGGGTCATGGGAATTTGACCTGTGACCAAAGGCATAGTAAGACGTAACTAACCTTTACTAATACGGAAAAGAATAAATAAGCCATATGTGATCAGGTGATTATTGGAATACAATGTGATTGGATGAAAATAGAATAAAAAGCTGTACCAACCAAGAGAGAACGAGAAGGGTGTCACTAGACCGCGGGGTCTATGACCTTCTCCCAGAACGTTCCGTTAATAAACTGTGTACTTTCACTTTAAGACAGACTCGAGTGAATTTATTTTTCACCAACGGAACCTACAGGGCTACAGACCGAGAGCTGGACAGTGGGATTAGGCTGGAGAGCTCTTTTGTCGGCCGGCATGGATACGACGGGCCGAATGGCCCCCTTCTGTGCTGTAAATTTCTAGGATTCGGTGAATGCGGAGGAGAGCCAGGTTCGGAGCTCAGTCGGAGGATGGTTTGGGATGGCTCAACGACAGAATGCCAGCTCGGGGGGTGGATGGTTAGAATTCTGTCCGGATTGTGGGCACTGGAAGGAGACAGGTGATCGAAGTGGATGGTGAGCGTAGGACTGGAGGGGGGGGGGGAAAAAAGGTCGGTCATGTACACGGGCAGCGACTCGGGTTAGACAGCAGGTTAAACGCAAGAACCTCAGAATTAGGAGTGGGAGTAGGCCGTAGAGCCCCTCGAGCCTGCTCTGCCATTCAATAAGATCATGACTGATCATCGACCTCAACTCCACTTTCCCGCCCGATCCCTCGATTCCCCTCGAGTCCAAAAATCTCTCGATCTCAGCCTTCAATAGACTCAACGACTGAGCCTCCACAGCCCTCTGGGGCAGAGAATTCCAAAGATTCACCACCCTCAGTGAAGAAATTCCTCCTCATCTCAGTCCGAAATGGCCGACCCCTTATCCTGAGACTGTGACCCCTGGTTCTAGACTCTCCAGCCAGGGGGAAACAGCCTCTCAGCATCTACCCTGTCAATCCCCCTCAGAATCTGATATGTTTCAATGAGATCACCTCTCATTCTTCTAAACTCCAGAGAGTTTGACCGAGAACATACTCCCTCATATTTTCAAAAATAAAGTGTGTGCCCCAGTGGCCTCGTGTACTGCCCTGGGGTTCTCTCCCTAAACCTCTCCGCCTCTCCCTCCTCCTTTTAAGAGGCTCCTTAAAATCAACCTCCTTGACCCAGCTTCGAGTCGCTTGTCCTCATATCTCCTCCGGTGGCTCGGTGTTTGACGTCGCTCCTGTGACGCGCCTTGGGGACGTCTGACTGCGTTGACAGGCGTAGCCCGTCGCGCCACAGTTCGCGGGATCTGGCCGTGCACAAAAAACGGATACCAAACCTGCCCAGGGCCATGAACCACAGCCAGCAAATGCGCTCGATGGGCTGTGCGGCGCTTTTCGGCTACGAGCGGACGCGCCAGACCCTTCCTTGCCCACCTGCTTGCCGTCCACCTCGATGTCGGCCACGTAGTTCTCGAACACGGTGGGGACGTAGACCTCGGGGAACTGGTCCTTGCTGAAGACGATCAGGAGGCAGGTCTTGCCGCAGGCCCCGTCGCCGACGATCACTAGCTTCTTGCGGATGGCTGCCATCGCTGCGCTGGAACGGAGAGAGAGGAAGAGGAGTGACTGGACAGCACTGGCGCGAGGCGGATTGACGTGCGGGACACCGCCTCATTGGCCTGGGGCTCGCTTAGCGTCGCCGGAGGGGCTGCAGTTTCAAGCTCAGCGATGCACTTACCCTTGTGGTGCTTTTACAGTGTTTTCAGTAAATTGAGGGAGCGCCGCACTGTCGGAGGGGCGGTGCTGAGGGAGCGCCGCACTGTCGGAGGGGCGGTGCTGAGGGAGCGCCGCACTGTCGGAGGGGCGGTGCTGAGGGAGCGCCGCACTGTCGGAGGGGCGGTGCTGAGGGAGCGCCGCACTGTCGGAGGGGCGGTGCTGAGGGAGCGCCGCACTGTCGGAGGGGCGGTGCTGAGGGAGCGCCGCACTGTCGGAGGGGCGGTGCTGAGGGAGCGCCGCACTGTCGGAGGGGCGGTGCTGAGGGAGCGCCGCACTGTCGGAGGGGCGGTGCTGAGGGAGCGCCGCACTGTCGGAGGGACACTCGCTCACCGCCTGGACTCTCGCCCGCTTCCAACTCGCTTCTACGTGAGGTAGAGACGCAGCAGCACCTTCAGGAGGTGGAGAAAGGTACCAGAAAGGGGAGGAATGTCGGAGTTCAGCTGCTGCAGTGGATGTGGCTGGGCAGGTTTCCAGGTTGGGCCAGGACTGACGTATGGCAGACGCCGGGGGCGGAAGTGATGTGTGCGAGGCCCGTGCGGAAGTGTGGCCTTCACCCTCTCTCAAAGATTTCCTCTCAACAAACATTTTAAAACATTTGAAAACACAACAAAGTGCAACAGGGGGGCGGCAGCGGGAGGAAATGAAAAAAATCAGACCTTAAAACGGAATTTGGAAATGAATAAATAGAAAGTGGAAAAAAAAACACACACACACACCAAACGCTGAACAGGAAACTGAAAGATTCACTCCAGTCACAAAACTTCAGAAGAAAAGACAAAACTTCAACTGAAAATTAAAAATAAGGAATTAAACATCTTAAAAAAACAGCCTTTTAAAAATTAAATAATTAGGAGTTAATTCAAAGAGGATTTCCTGACAGGAATAATACAAAAAAAGTTTATTTTGTGCATGGGTGTTGTTTTTAAATAAAATTAATAACTAAAAAAGTTAGACCAATAGAATTCCCATTCTGACAATTTTCCAACATCTGGGGGCTCGTTCGGACTCTGCCCCCCGACTCTGACCCCCCGCCCCAACACCCCCGAACCCGCCTCCGCGCCCGACACCCCCGACTTCCCCCCGCCCCCCCGACTCTGACCCCCCCCCGCCCCCCGTCGTCCGAACTCCGACCCCCCCCAACCGCCTGAACTCCGACCCCCCCCAACCGCCTGAACTCCGACCCCCCCCAACCGCCTGAACTCCGACCCCCCCCAACCGCCTGAACTCCGACCCCCCCCACCGCCTGAACTCTAACCACCCACCGCCTGAACTCTAACCCTCACGGTTTGAACTCTAACCCTCACGGTTTGAACTCTAACCCCCACGGTTTGAACTCTAACCGCCAACCGTTCGAATTTAACCGCCTTCGATCTCTCTCTCTTTCTTTCTCTCTTTCTCTCTGCGAGCGGGAAAAAAAAACTGGATAAAAGTAAAAACTCGGCCCGCCGGCAGCAACTTTCCTCCAACAACAACGAGAGCAATCGGCGAAACCAGGTTACTCACATCGTTTTCCATTTTTTTTCTTGTCAGGAGAAAAATACTCAGATATTTACCTCAGCCCGCCGCCGCACGATAGATTGTTTTACCTGCTTTCCTCTTTGAAATAGATAGATATATATTACGCTTCTTTAATGTTAAATAATATTTTTTTTCTCTCTGAGGGGACTGCGCCGCCTCAACCCAACTTGCTGGGCCAGCCGGGCGCGGCTTTTTCTTCCCCGGCGGACAGCCCGGAGCCGGGCCAATGGGGAGCCGATCCGCCCGGCGCTCGGCCAATCGGGAGGCTGGGTTTGGTGGGGGAGGCGGGACTTCCGGCTGGTGGGGGGAACCAGCAGGTTTGGTTGCGCTGCCAGGTGGGGGCGGAAGTGGTGTGACGTAGCTGAGCGTGGGGGGGGGGTTAGGGAAACAGAGCAATTGGCAGAACCCCTCCCACCTCAGCCCCAGCCCAGCCAATCAGCGGCCGCCACCGCCACCGGCCGGCAGGGGGAGCGCCAGAGCAACCAGCTCCGATTAAATGGCTTGCAATCCACTTAATGCCTCAATCTGATTAAATGGCTTGCAATCCACTTAGTGCCCCAGTCTGATTAAATGGCTTGCAATCCACTTAATGCCCCAGTCTGATTAAATGGCTTGCAATCTACTTAATGCCCCAGCCTGATTAAATGGCTTGCAATCCACTTAATGCCCCTCTGATTAAATGGCTTGCAATCTACTTAATGCCCCAGTCTGATTAAATGGCTTGCAATCCACTTAATGCCGCAGTCTGATTAAATGGCTTGCAATCCACTTAATGCCACAGTCTGATTAAATGGCTTGCAATCTACTTAATGCCCCCAGTCTGATTAAATGGCTTGCAATCCACTTAATGCCCCAGTCTGATTAAATGGCTTGCAATCCACTTAATGCCCCCAGTCTGATTAAATGGCTTGCAATCCACTTAATGCCCCAGTCTGATTAAGTGGCTTGCAATCCACTTAATGCCCCAGTCTGATTAAATGGCTTGCAATCCACTTAATGACCCCAGTCTGATTAAATGGCTTGCAATCCACTTAATACCCCCAGTCTGATTAAATGGCTTGCAATCCACTTAATGCCCCAGTCTGATTAAATGGCTTGCAATCCACTTAATGCCCCCAGTCTGATTGAATGGCTTGCAATCCACTTAATGCCCCAGTCTGATTAAATGGCTTGCAATCCACTTAATGCCCCCAGTCTGATTAAATGGCTTGCAATCCACTTAATGCCCCCAGTCTGATTGAATGGCTTGCAATCCACTTAATGCCCCAGTCTGATTAAATGGCTTATAAGAACATAAGAACATAAGAAATAGGAGCAGGAGTAGGCCAATCGGCCCCTCGAGCCTGCTCCACCATTCAATAAGATCATGGCTGATCTGATCCTAACCTCAAATCTTCTATCACTCTGCATCCACCCGAACCCATGTGATCTCCCGGGAGAGGCGAAAAACCAGATAAAGACCCAATGGCCAATTTGGGAGAAAAAAATCTGGGAAATTCCTCTCCGACCCATCTAGGCGATCGAAATTCTTCCAGGAGATCACTCTGTCCCTATATTTTCTACAGTACTTACCTTCTGTAAAGGCGATCTCCACCCCAGCCAGGAACAGGAATAAAACCATCTCCTGAAATCTAACAGAATTAGAACACAGTAGGAGCAGAACAAGGCTACACGGCCCCTGGGCCCGCTCCACTACCCACAGGGCCATGACCATTCCGAACCCAGACTCATGTCCAATTTCCTGCCCGCTCCCCGTAACCCTTTATTCCCTTTACTTCTAGGAAACTATCTATTTCTGTTTTAAATTTATTTAATGATGTAGCTTCCACAGCTTTCTGGGGCAGCAAATTCCACAAACCTACCACCCTCTGAGTGAAGAAGTTTCTCCTCATCTCAGTTTTGAATGAGCAGCCCCTTATTTTAAGATTATGCCCCCTAGTTCTAGTTTCACCCATCATTGGGAACATCCTCACCGCATCCACCCGATCAAGCCCCTTCACAATCTTATATGTTTCAATAAGATCGCCTCTCATTCTTCTGAACTCCAATGAGTAGAGTCCCAATCTACTCAACCTCTCCTCATATGACCACCCCCTCATCCCCGGGATTAACCGAGTGAACCTTCTTTGTACTGACTCGAGAGCAAGTATGTCTTTTCTTAAGTATGGACACCAAAACTGTATGCAGTATTCCAGGTGCGGCCTCACCAATACCTTGTACAACTGCAGCAATACCTCCCTGTTTTTATATTCCAACCCCCTAGCAATAAAAGCCAACATTCCATTGGCCTTCTTGATCACTTGCTGCACCTGCATACTAACTTTTTGAGTTTCGTGCACCAGGACCCCCAGATCCCTTTGTACTACAGTACTTTCCAGTTTCTTGCCATTAAGATAATAACTTGCTCTATGATTTTTCCTGCCAAAGTGCATAACTTCACACTTTCCAGTATTGTATTCCATCTGCCAAATCTCTGCCCACTTACTTAGCCTGTCTATGTCCCTTTGCAGGTTTTTTATGTCCTCCTCACTCACTACTTTCCGTCCCATCTTTGTATCATCTGCAAACTTTGATATGTTACACTCGGTCCCCTCCTCCAAATCGTTAATATAGATTGTAAAGAGTTGGGGACCCAGCACTGACCCCTGCGGAACACCACTAGTTACTGGTTGCCAATCTGAGAACGAACCATTTATCCCAACTCTCTGCTTTCTGTTAGAGAGCCAATCCTCCACCCATGCCAGAATATTACCCCCAATCCCGTGATTTTTTATCTTGAGCAATAATCTTTTGTGTGGCACCTTGTCAAATGCCTTTTGGAAGTCTAAATACACTACGTCCACTGGTTCCCCTTTATCCACCCTGTATGTTACTTCCTCAAAAAACTCAAGCAAATTTGTTAAACATGACTTCCCCTTCATGAAACCATGCTGAGTTTGCCCTATTAAATTGTGTTTATCCAAATGTCCCGTTACTGTCTCATTAATAATGGACTCTAACATTTTACCAACCACAGATGTTAGGCTAACAGGTCTATAGTTTCCAGCCTTCTGCCTACTACCCTTTTTAAATAATGGTGTTACATTAGCAGTTTTCCAATCTGCCGGGACCTTTGCTGAGTCCAGTGAGTTTTGGAAAATTATTACCAATGCATCCACAATCCCTACCGCTACTTCCCTCAAGACCCTGGGATGCAAGCCATCAGGTCCAGGGGATTTATCCGCCTTGAGTCCCATTATTTTACCAAGTACCACTTCCTTAGTGATTTTAATTGTATTTAGTTCCTCCCCCCCTAGAGCCCCCTGTTTGTCCAGTGTTGGGATATTCTTAGTGTCCTCTACTGTAAAGACTGATACAAAATAATTGTTCAGTGTTTTTGCCATCTCCATGTTTCCCACCATTAATTTCCCGGTCTCATCCTCTAAGGGACCAACATTTACTTTAGCCACCCTTTTTCTTTTTATATAACTATAGAAACTTTTACTGTCTGTTTTTATATTTTTTGCTAATTTACTTTCATAATCTATCTTCCCTTTCTTAATCAATCTTTTTGTTATTTTTTGCTGTCTTTTAAAGACTTCCCAATCTTCCATCCTCCCACTAGATTTGGCTACCTTATATGCCCTTGTTTTTAGTCGGATACTATCCTTAATTACTTTACTTAGCCACGGATGGCTATCTTTTCTTTTACACCCTTTTTTCCTCAGTGGAATATATTTTTTTTGGAAGTTGTAAAATAACTCCTTAAATGTACACCACTGGTCATGTACCGTCTTACCCTTTAATCTATTTTCCCAGTCCACTCTCATTAATTCCGCTCTCATACCTTCATAGTCTCCTTTATTCAAGCTCAGCACGCTTGTTTGAGATCCAACCTTCTCACCCTCTAATTGAATATGGAACTCAACCATGTTATGGTCACTCATTCCAAGGGGATCCTTTACTAGGACATTTTTAATTAATCCTGTCTCATTACACAGGACCAAATCTAAGGTTGCTTGCCCCCTGGTCGGTTCAGTTACATACTGCTCAAGAAACCCATCCCTAATACACTCAATGAACTCTTCCTCAAGGCTGCTCTGCGCAATTTGATTTGTCCAGTTAATATGATAATTAAAATCCCCCATAATTATAGCTGTTCCCTTATTACAAGCCTCAACTATTTCCTGATTAATACTCCGTCCAACAGAGTTGCAACTGTTCGGAGGCCTATAGACTACACCCACTAGTGTTTTTTTCCCCTTATTATTCCTTACCTCCACCCAAACTGTTTCACTATCGTGCTCCTTTGACCCAATATCATTTCTCTGTATTATAGTGATTCCTTCCTTTATTAACATAGCCACCCCACCTCCTCTCCCTTCCTGCCTGTCCTTCCTGATTGTTAAATAACCTGGTATGTTTAATTCCCAGTCATGGTCACCCTGCAGCCATGTTTCTGTAATGGCCACAAGATCATACCCATATGTCATTATTTGTGCCGTTAACTCATTCATTTTGTTACGAATGCTACGTGCATTCAGATAAAGAACTTTCAAATATGTTTTGTAACACTTAGTTCCTGTTTTTTCCCTTTTTAGTACTTTACTTTTTACTCCATACCTTCTGTCCCTTCCTGACACATTCTGTTTTTTAATTCCCCCACTGCTACCTAAGTCTATGACCTTCTCTGTTGTCATTTCTATGATTTGCTCTCTAGAAACCTCCCCCCCACTAATTAGTTTAAAGCCCTCTCTACAGCCCTAGTTATATGATTCGCCAGGACTCTAGTCCCAGCACTGGCCAAGTGGAGTCCGTCCCAACAGAACAGCTCCCTCCTGTCCCAGTACTGGTGCCAGTGTCCCAAGAAGCAAAACCCATTTCTCCCACACCAGTCTTTGAGCCACGCATTTAATCCACTTAATGCCCCAGTCTGATTAAATGGCTTGCAATCCACTTAATGCCCCCAGTCTGATTAAATGGCTTGCAATCCACTTAATGCCCCCAGTCTGATTATATGGCTTGCAATCCACTTAATGACCCCAGTCTGATTAAATGGCTTGCAATCCACTTAATGCCCCAGCCTGATTAAATGGCTTGCAATCTACTTAATGCCCCCAGTCTGATTAAATGGCTTGCAATCCACTTAATGCCCCCAGTCTGATTACATGGCTTGCAATCCACTTAATGCCCCCAGTCTGATTAAATGGCTTGCAATCCACTTAATGCCCCAGCCTGATTAAATGGCTTGCAATCTACTTAATGCCCCCAGTCTGATTAAATGGCTTGCAACCCACTTAATGCCCCAGTCTGATTAAATGGCTTGCAATCCACTTAATGCCCCCAGTCTGATTAAATGGCTTGTAATCCACTTAATGCCCCAGTCTGATTAAATGGCTTGCAATCCACTTAATGCCCCAGTCTGATTAAATGGCTTGCAATCCACTTAATGCCCCAGTCTGATTAAATGGCTTGCAATCCACTTAATGCCCCCAGTCTGATTCAATGTCTTGCAATCCACTTAATGCCCCCAGTCTGATTAAATGGCTTGCAATCCACTTAATGCCCCAGTCTGATGAAATGGCTTGCAATCCACTTAATGCCCCCAGTCTGATTAAATGGCTTGCAATCCACTTAATGCCCCAGTCTGATTAAATGGCTTGCAATCCACTTAATGCCCCCAGTCTGATTAAATGGCTTGCAATCCACTTAATGCCCCAGTCTGATTAAATGGCTTGCAATCCACTTAATGCCCCAATCTGATTAAATGGCTTGCAATCCACTTAATGCTACAGTCTGATTAAATGGCTTGCAATCCACTTAATGCCCCCAGTCTGATTAAATGGATTGCAATCCACTTAATGCCCCAGTCTGATTAAATGGCTTGCAATCCACTTAATGCCCCAATCTGATTAAATGGCTTGCAATCCACTTAATGCCCCCAGTCTGATTAAATGGCTTGCAATCCACTTAATGCCCCTCTGATTAAATGGCTTGCAATCCACTTAATGCCCCAGTCTGGTTAAATGGCTTGCAATCCACTTAATGCCCCAGTCTGATTAAATGGCTTGCAATCCACTTAATGCCCCAGTCTGATTAAATGGCTTGCAATCCACTTAATGCCCCAGTCTGATTAAATGGCTTGCAATCCACTTAATGCCCCTCTGATTAAATGGCTTGCAATCCACTTAATGCCACAGTCTGATTACATGGCTTGCAATCCACTTAATGCCCCCAGTCTGATTAAATGGCTTGCAATCCACTTAATGCCACAGCCTGATTAAATGGCTTGCAATCCACTTAATGCCCCCAGTCTGATTAAATGGCTTGCAATCTACTTAATGCCCCCAGTCTGATTAAATGGCTTGCAATCCACTTAATGACCCCAGTCTGATTAAATGGCTTGCAATTCACTTGATGCCCCCAGTCTGATTAAATGGCTTGCAATCCACTTAATGCCCCAGCCTGATTAAATGGCTTGCAATCCACTTAATACCCCCAGTCTGATTAAATGGCTTGCAATCCACTTCATGCCCCAGCCTGATTAAATGGCTTGCAATCCACTTAATGCCCCAGTCTGATTAAATGGCTTGCAATCCACTTAATGCCCCAGTCTGATTAAATGGCTTGTAATCCACTTAATGCCACAGTCTGATTAAATGGCTTGCAATCTACTTAATGCCCCCAGTCTGATTAAATGGCTTGCAATCCACTTAATGCCCCAGTCTGAGTAAATGTCTTGCAATCCACTTCATGCCCCCAGTCTGATTAAATGTCTTGCAATCCACTTAATGCCCCCAGTCTGATTAAATGGCTTGCAATCCACTTAATGCCCCAGTCTGATGAAATGGCTTGCAATCCACTTAATGCCCCAGTCTGATTAAATGGCTTGCAATCCACTTAATGCCCCCAGTCTGATTAAATGGCTTGCAATCCACTTAATGCCCCCTGTCTGATTAAATGGCTTCCAATCCACTTAATGCCCCAGTCTGATTAAATGGCTTGCAATCCACTTAATGCCCCAGTCTGATTAAATGGCTTGCAAACCACTTAATGCCCCTCTGATTAAATGGCTTGCAATCCCCTTAATGCCCCCAGTCTGATTAAATGGCTTGCAATCCACTTAATGCCCCAGTCTGATTAAATGGCTTGCAATCCACTTAATGCCCCCAGTCTGATTAAATGGCTTGCAATCCACTTAATGCCCCAGTTTGATTAAATGGCTTGCAATCCACTTAATGCCCCTCTGATTAAATGGCTTGCAATCCACTTAATGCCCCAGTCTGATTAAATGGCTTGCAATCCACTTAATGCCCCAGTCTGATTAAATGGCTTGCAATCCAATTAATGCCCCCAGTCTGATTAAATGGCTTGCAATCCACTTAATGCCCCCAGTCTGATTAAATGGCTTGCAATCCAATTAATGCCCCCAGTCTGATTAAATGGCTTGCAATCCACTTAATGCCCCAGTCTGATTAAATGGCTTGCAATCCACTTAGTGCCCCCAGTCTGATTAAATGGCTTGCAATCCACTTAATGCCCCCAGTCTGATTAAATGGCTTGCAATCCACTTAATGCCCCAGTCTGATTAAATGGCTTGCTATCCACTTAGTGCCCCAGTCTGATTAAATGGCTTGCAATCCACTTAATGCCCCCAGTCTGATTAAATGGCTTGCAGTCCGCTTAATGCCCCAGTCTGATTAAATGGCTTGCAATCCACTTAATGCCCCCAGTCTGATTAAATGGCTTGCAATCCACTTAATGCCCCAGTGTGATTAAATGGCTTGCAATCCACTTAATGCCACAGTCTGATTAAATGGCTTGCAATCCACTTAATGCCCCCAGTCTGATTAAATGGCTTGCAATCCACTTAATGTCACAGTTTGATTAAATGGCTTGCAATCCACTTAATGACCCCAGTCTGATTAAATGGCTTGCAATTCACTTGATGCCCCCAGTCTGATTAAATGGCTTGCAATCCACTTAATGCCCCAGCCTGATTAAATGGCTTGCAATCCACTTAATACCCCCAGTCTGATTAAATGGCTTGCAATCCACTTCATGCCCCAGCCTGATTAAATGGCTTGCAATCCACTTAATGCCCCAGTCTGATTAAATGGCTTGCAATCCACTTAATGCCCCAGTCTGATTAAATGGCTTGTAATCCACTTAATGCCACAGTCTGATTAAATGGCTTGCAATCTACTTAATGCCCCCAGTCTGATTAAATGGCTTGCAATCCACTTAATGCCCCAGTCTGAGTAAATGTCTTGCAATCCACTTCATGCCCCCAGTCTGATTAAATGTCTTGCAATCCACTTAATGCCCCCAGTCTGATTAAATGGCTTGCAATCCACTTAATGCCCCAGTCTGATGAAATGGCTTGCAATCCACTTAATGCCCCAGTCTGATTAAATGGCTTGCAATCCACTTAATGCCCACAGTCTGATTAAATGGCTTGCAATCCACTTAATGCCCCCTGTCTGATTAAATGGCTTCCAATCCACTTAATGCCCCAGTCTGATTAAATGGCTTGCAATCCACTTAATGCCCCAGTCTGATTAAATGGCTTGCAAACCACTTAATGCCCCTCTGATTAAATGGCTTGCAATCCCCTTAATGCCCCCAGTCTGATTAAATGGCTTGCAATCCACTTAATGCCCCAGTCTGATTAAATGGCTTGCAATCCACTTAATGCCCCCAGTCTGATTAAATGGCTTGCAATCCACTTAATGCCCCAGTTTGATTAAATGGCTTGCAATCCACTTAATGCCCCTCTGATTAAATGGCTTGCAATCCACTTAATGCCCCAGTCTGATTAAATGGCTTGCAATCCACTTAATGCCCCAGTCTGATTAAATGGCTTGCAATGCAATTAATGCCCCCAGTCTGATTAAATGGCTTGCAATCCACTTAATGCCCCCAGTCTGATTAAATGGCTTGCAATCCAATTAATGCCCCCAGTCTGATTAAATGGCTTGCAATCCACTTAATGCCCCAGTCTGATTAAATGGCTTGCAATCCACTTAGTGCCCCCAGTGTGATTAAATGGCTTGCAATCCACTTAATGCCCCCAGTCTGATTAAATGGCTTGCAATCCACTTAATGCCCCAGTCTGATTAAATGGCTTGCAATCCACTTAGTGCCCCAGTCTGATTAAATGGCTTGCAATCCACTTAATGCCCCCAGTCTGATTAAATGGCTTGCAGTCCGCTTAATGCCCCAGTCTGATTAAATGGCTTGCAATCCACTTAATGCCCCCAGTCTGATTAAATGGCTTGCAATCCACTTAATGCCCCAGTGTGATTAAATGGCTTGCAATCCACTTAATGCCACAGTCTGATTAAATGGCTTGCAATCCACTTAATGCCCCCAGTCTGATTAAATGGCTTGCAATCCACTTAATGTCACAGTCTGATTAAATGGCTTGCAATCCACTAAATGCCGCAGTCTGATTAAATGGCTTGCAATCCACTTAAAGCCCCCAGTCTGATTAAATGGCTTGCAATCCACTTAATGCCCCAGTCTGATTAAATGGCTTGCAATCCACTTAATGCCCCAGTCTGATTAAATGGCTTGCAATCCACTTAATGCCCCAGTCTGATTAAATGGCTTGCAATCTACTTAATGCCCCCAGTCTGATTAAATGGCTTGCAATCCACTTAATGCCCCCAGTCTGATTAAATGGCTTGCAATCCACTGAATGCCCCAGTCTGATTAAATGGCTTGCAATCCACTTAATGCCCCCAGTCTGATTAAATGGCTTGCAATCTACTCAATGCCCCCAGTCTGATTAAATGGCTTGCAATCCACTTAATGCCCCCAGTCTGATTAAATGGCTTGCAATCCACTTAATGCCCCAGTCTGATTAAATGGCTTGCAATCCACTTAATGCCCCAGTCTGAGTAAATGGCTTGCAATCCACTTAATGCCCCAGTCTGATTAAATGGCTTGCAATCCACTTAATGCCCCAGTCTGATTAAATGGCTTGCAATCCACTTAATGCCCCCAGTCTGATTAAATGGCTTGCAATCCACTTAATGCCCCCTGTCTGATTAAATGGCTTGCAATCCACTTAATGCCCCAGTCTGATTAAATGGCTTGCAATCCACTTAATGCCCCAGTCTGATTAAATGGCTTGCAATCCACTTAATGCCCCTCTGATTAAATGGCTTGCAATCCACTTAATGCCCCCAGTCTGATTAAATGGCTTGCAATCCACTTAATGCCCCAGTCTGATTAAATGGCTTGCAATCCACTTAATGCCCCCAGTCTGATTAAATGGCTTGCAACCCACTTAATGCCCCAGTCTGATTAAATGGCTTGCAATCCACTTAATGCCCCCAGTCTGATTAAATGGCTTGCAATCCACTTAATGCCCCAGTCTGATTAAATGGCTTGCAATCCACTTAATGCCCCAGTCTGATTAAATGGCTTGCAATCCACTTAATGCCCCAGTCTGATTAAATGGCTTGCAATCCACTTAATGCCCCAGTCTGATTAAATGGCTTGCAATCCACTTAATGCCCCAGTCTGATTAAATGGCTTGCAATCCACTGAATGCCACAGTCTGATTAAATGGCTTGCAATCTACTTAATTCCCCCAGTCTGATTAAATGGCTTGCAATCCACTTAATGCCCCAGTCTGAGTAAATGTCTTGCAATCCACTTCATGCCCCCCGTCTGATTAAATGTCTTGCAATCCACTTAATGCCCCCAGTCTGATTAAATGGCTTGCAATCCACTTAATGCCCCAGTCTGATGAAATGGCTTGCAATCCACTTAATGCCCCAGTCTGATTAAATGGCTTGCAATCCACTTAATGCCCCCAGTCTGATTAAATGGCTTGCAATCCACTTAATGCCCCCTGTCTGATTAAATGGCTTCCAATCCACTTAATGCCCCAGTCTGATTAAATGGCTTGCAATCCACTTAATGCCCCAGTCTGATTAAATGGCTTGCAAACCACTTAATGCCCCTCTGATTAAATGGCTTGCAATCCCCTTAATGCCCCCAGTCTGATTAAATGGCTTGCAATCCACTTAATGCCCCAGTCTGATTAAATGGCTTGCAATCCACTTAATGCCCCCAGTCTGATTAAATGGCTTGCAATCCACTTAATGCCCCAGTTTGATTAAATGGCTTGCAATCCACTTAATGCCCCTCTGATTAAATGGCTTGCAATCCACTTAATGCCCCAGTCTGATTAAATGGCTTGCAATCCACTTAATGCCCCAGTCTGATTAAATGGCTTGCAATCCAATTAATGCCCCCAGTCTGATTAAATGGCTTGCAATCCACTTAATGCCCCCAGTCTGATTAAATGGCTTGCTATCCAATTAATGCCCCCAGTCTGATTAAATGGCTTGCAATCCACTTAATGCCCCAGTCTGATTAAATGGCTTGCAATCCACTTAGTGCCCCCAGTCTGATTAAATGGCTTGCAATCCACTTAATGCCCCCAGTCTGATTAAATGGCTTGCAATCCACTTAATGCCCCAGTCTGATTAAATGGCTTGCAATCCACTTAGTGCCCCAGTCTGATTAAATGGCTTGCAATCCACTTAATGCCCCCAGTCTGATTAAATGGCTTGCAATCCACTTAATGCCCCAGTGTGATTAAATGGCTTGCAATCCACTTAATGCCACAGTCTGATTAAATGGCTTGCAATCCACTTAATGCCCCCAGTCTGATTAAATGGCGTGCAATCCACTTAATGTCACAGTCTGATTAAATGGCTTGCAATCCACTTAATGCCGCAGTCTGATTAAATGGCTTGCAATCCACTTAATGCCCCCAGTCTGATTAAATGGCTTGCAATCCACTTAATGCCCCAGTCTGATTAAATGGCTTGCAATCCACTTAATGCCCCAGTCTGATTAAATGGCTTGCAATCCACTTAATGCCCCAGTCTGATTAAATGGCTTGCAATCCACTTAATGCCCCAGCCTGATTAAATGGCT
This sequence comes from Somniosus microcephalus, assembly GCF_052327205.1. Taxonomy (NCBI): domain Eukaryota; kingdom Metazoa; phylum Chordata; class Chondrichthyes; order Squaliformes; family Somniosidae; genus Somniosus; species Somniosus microcephalus. The sequence goes on from NW_028225185.1 coordinate 31,375,593, forward strand.
TGCAATCCACTTAATGCCCCCAGTCTGATTAAATGGCTTGCAATCCACTTAATGCCCCCAGTCTGATTAAATGGCTTGCAATCCACTTAATGCCCCAGTCTGATTAAATGGCTTGCAATCCACTTAATGCCCCAGTCTGATTAAATGGCTTGCAATCCACTGAATGCCACAGTCTGATTAAATGGCTTGCAATCTACTTAATTCCCCCAGTCTGATTAAATGGCTTGCAATCCACTTAATGCCCCAGTCTGAGTAAATGTCTTGCAATCCACTTCATGCCCCCCGTCTGATTAAATGTCTTGCAATCCACTTAATGCCCCCAGTCTGATTAAATGGCTTGCAATCCACTTAATGCCCCAGTCTGATGAAATGGCTTGCAATCCACTTAATGCCCCAGTCTGATTAAATGGCTTGCAATCCACTTAATGCCCCCAGTCTGATTAAATGGCTTGCAATCCACTTAATGCCCCCTGTCTGATTAAATGGCTTCCAATCCACTTAATGCCCCAGTCTGATTAAATGGCTTGCAATCCACTTAATGCCCCAGTCTGATTAAATGGCTTGCAAACCACTTAATGCCCCTCTGATTAAATGGCTTGCAATCCCCTTAATGCCCCCAGTCTGATTAAATGGCTTGCAATCCACTTAATGCCCCAGTCTGATTAAATGGCTTGCAATCCACTTAATGCCCCCAGTCTGATTAAATGGCTTGCAATCCACTTAATGCCCCAGTTTGATTAAATGGCTTGCAATCCACTTAATGCCCCTCTGATTAAATGGCTTGCAATCCACTTAATGCCCCAGTCTGATTAAATGGCTTGCAATCCACTTAATGCCCCAGTCTGATTAAATGGCTTGCAATCCAATTAATGCCCCCAGTCTGATTAAATGGCTTGCAATCCACTTAATGCCCCCAGTCTGATTAAATGGCTTGCTATCCAATTAATGCCCCCAGTCTGATTAAATGGCTTGCAATCCACTTAATGCCCCAGTCTGATTAAATGGCTTGCAATCCACTTAGTGCCCCCAGTCTGATTAAATGGCTTGCAATCCACTTAATGCCCCCAGTCTGATTAAATGGCTTGCAATCCACTTAATGCCCCAGTCTGATTAAATGGCTTGCAATCCACTTAGTGCCCCAGTCTGATTAAATGGCTTGCAATCCACTTAATGCCCCCAGTCTGATTAAATGGCTTGCAATCCACTTAATGCCCCAGTGTGATTAAATGGCTTGCAATCCACTTAATGCCACAGTCTGATTAAATGGCTTGCAATCCACTTAATGCCCCCAGTCTGATTAAATGGCGTGCAATCCACTTAATGTCACAGTCTGATTAAATGGCTTGCAATCCACTTAATGCCGCAGTCTGATTAAATGGCTTGCAATCCACTTAATGCCCCCAGTCTGATTAAATGGCTTGCAATCCACTTAATGCCCCAGTCTGATTAAATGGCTTGCAATCCACTTAATGCCCCAGTCTGATTAAATGGCTTGCAATCCACTTAATGCCCCAGTCTGATTAAATGGCTTGCAATCCACTTAATGCCCCAGCCTGATTAAATGGCTTGCAATCCACTTAATGCCCCCAGTCTGATTAAATGGCTTGCAATCCACTTAATGCCCCCAGTCTGATTAAATGGCTTGCAATCCACTTAATGCCCCAGTCTGATTAAATGGCTTGCAATCCACTTAATGCCCCCAGTCTGATTAAATGGCTTGCAATCTACTCAATGCCCCCAGTCTGATTAAATGGCTTGCAATCCACTTAATGCCCCCAGTCTGATTAAATGGCTTGCAATCCACTTAATGCCCCAGTCTGATTAAATGGCTTGCAATCCACTTAACGCCCCAGTCTGATTAAATGGCTTGCAATCCACTTAATGCCCCAGTCTGATTAAATGGCTTGCAATCCACTTAATGCCCCAGTCTGATTAAATGGCTTGCAATCCACTTAATGCCCCCAGTCTGATTAAATGGCTTGCAATCCACTTAATGCCCCAGTCTGATTAAATGGCTTGCAATCCACTTAATGCCCCTCTGATTAAATGGCTTGCAATCCACTTAATGCCCCCAGTCTGATTAAATGGCTTGCAATCCACTTAATGCCCCAGTCTGATTAAATGGCTTGCAATCCACTTAATGCCCCCAGTCTGATTAAATGGCTTGCAATCCACTTAATGCCCCAGTCTGATTAAATGGCTTGCAATCCACTTAATGCCCCTCTGATTAAATGGCTTGCAATCCACTTAATGCCCCAGTCTGATTAAATGGCTTGCAATCCACTTAATGCCCCAGTCTGATTAAATGGCTTGCAATCAAATTAATGCCCCCAGCCTGATTAAATGGCTTGCAATCCACTTAATGCCCCCAGTCTGATTAAATGGCTTGCAATCCAATTAATGCCCCCAGTCTGATTAAATGGCTTGCAATCCACTTAATGCCACAGTCTGATTAAATGGCTTGCAATCCACTTAGTGCCCCCAGTCTGATTAAATGGCTTGCAATCCACTTAATGCCCCCAGTCTGATTAAATGGCTTGCAATCCACTTAATGCCCCAGTCTGATTAAATGGCTTGCAATCCACTTAGTGCCCCAGTCTGATTAAATGGCTTGCAATCCACTTAATGCCCCCAGTCTGATTAAATGGCTTGCAATCCGCTTAATGCCCCAGTCTGATTAAATGGCTTGCAATCCACTTAATGCCACCAGTCTGATTAAATGGCTTGCAATCCACTTAGTGCCCCCAGTCTGATTAAATGGCTTGCAATCCGCTTAATGCCCCCAGTCTGATTAAATGGCTTGCAATCCACTTAATGCCCCAGTCTGATTAAATGGCTTGCAATCCACTTAATGCCCACAGCCTGATTAAATGGCTTGCAATCCACTTAATGCCCCCAGTCTGATTAAATGGCTTGCAATCCACTTAATGGCCCCAGTCTGATTAAATGGCTTGCAATCCACTTAATGCCCCAGTCTGATTAAATGGCTTGCAATCCACTTAATGCCCCCAGTCTGATTAAATGGCTTGCAATCCACTTAATGCCCCCAGTCTGATTAAATGGCTTGCAATCCACTTAATGCCCCCAGTCTGATTAAATGGCTTGCAATCCACTTAATGCCACAGTCTGATTAAATGGCTTGCAATCCACTTAATGCCCCAGTCTGATTAAATGTCTTGCAATCCACTTAATGCCCCAGTCTGATTAAATGGCTTGCAATCCACTTAATGCCCCCAGTCTGATTAAATGGCTTGCAATCCACTTAATGCCCCCAGTCTGATTAAATGGCTTGCAATCCACTTAATGCCCCAGCCTGATTAAATGTCTTGCAATCCACTTAATGCCCCAGTCTGATTAAATGGCTTGCAATCCACTTAATGCCCCAGTCTGATTAAATGGATTGCAATCCACTTAATGCCCCCAGTCTGATTAAATGGCTTGCAATCCAATTAATGCCCCAGTCTGATTAAATGGCTTGCAATCCACTTAATGCCCCCAGTCTGATTAAATGGCTTGCAATCCACTTAATGCCCCCAGTCTGATTAAATGGCTTGCAATCCACTTAATGCCCCCAGTCTGATTAAATGACTTGCAATCCACTTAATGCCCCAGTCTGATTAAATGGCTTGCAATCCACTTAATGCCCCCAGTCTGATTAAATGGCTTGCAATCTACTTAATGCCCCCAGTCTGATTAAATGGCTTGCAATCCACTTAATGCCCCCCGTCTGATTAAATGGCTTGCAATGCACTTAATGCCCCAGTCTGATTAAATGGCTTGCAATCCACTTAATGCCCCCAGTCTGATTAAATGGCTTGCAATCTACTTAATGCCCCAGTCTGATTAAATGGCTTGCAATCCACTTAATGCCCCAGTCTGATTAAATGGCTTGCAATCCACTTAATGCCCCAGTCTGATTAAATGGCTTGCAATCCACTTAATGCCCCCAGTCTGATTGAATGGCTTGCAATCCACTTAATGCCACAGCCTGATTAAATGGCTTGCAATCCACTTAATGCCCCCAGTCTGATTAAATGGCTTGCAATCCACTTAATGCTCCCAGTCTGATTAAATGGCTTGCAATCCACTTAATGCCACAGTCTGATTAAATGGCTTGCAATCCACTTAATGCCCCAGTCTGATTAAATGTCTTGCAATCCACTTAATGCCCCAGTCTGATTAAATGGCTTGCAATCCACTTAATGCCCCCAGTCTGATTAAATGGCTTGCAATCCACTTAATGCCCCCAGTCTGATTAAATGGCTTGCAATCCACTTAATGCCCCAGCCTGATTAAATGGCTTGCAATCCACTTAATGCCCCAGTCTGATTAAATGGCTTGCAATCCACTTAATGCCCCAGTCTGATTAAATGGATTGCAATCCACTTAATGCCCCCAGTCTGATTAAATGGCTTGCAATCCAATTAATGCCCCAGTCTGATTAAATGGCTTGCAATCCACTTAATGCCCCCAGTCTGATTAAATGGCTTGCAATCCACTTAATGCCCCCAGTCTGATTAAATGGCTTGCAATCCACTTAATGCCCCCAGTCTGATTAAATGGCTTGCAATCCACTTAATGCCCCAGTCTGATTAAATGGCTTGCAATCCACTTAATGCCCCAGTCTGATTAAATGGCTTGCAATCCACTTAATGCCCCAGTCTGATTAAATGGCTTGCAATCCACTTAATGCCCCTCTGATTAAATGGCTTGCAATCCACTTAATGCCTCAATCTGATTAAATGGCTTGCAATCCACTTAATGCCCCCAGTCTGATTAAATGTCTTGCAATCCACTTAATGCCCCCAGTCTGATTAAATGGCTTGCAATCCACTTAGTGCCCCAGTCTGATTAAATGGCTTGCAATCCACTTAATGCCCCAGTCTGATTAAATGGCTTGCAATCTGCTTAATGCCCCAGCCTGATTAAATGGCTTGCAATCCACTTAATGCCCCTCTGATTAAATGGCTTGCAATCTACTTAATGCCCCAGTCTGATTAAATGGCTTGCAATCCACTTAATGCCGCAGTCTGATTAAATGGCTTGCAATCCACTTAATGCCACAGTCTGATTAAATGGCTTGCAATCTACTTAATGCCCCCAGTCTGATTAAATGGCTTGCAATCCACTTAATGCCCCAGTCTGATTAAATGGCTTGCAATCCACTTAATGCCCCCAGTCTGATTAAATGGCTTGCAATCCACTTAATGCCCCAGTCTGATTAAGTGGCTTGCAATCCACTTAATGCCCCAGTCTGATTAAATGGCTTGCAATCCACTTAATGACCCCAGTCTGATTAAATGGCTTGCAATCCACTTAATACCCCCAGTCTGATTAAATGGCTTGCAATCCACTTAATGCCCCAGTCTGATTAAATGGCTTGCAATCCACTTAATGCCCCCAGTCTGATTGAATGGCTTGCAATCCACTTAATGCCCCAGTCTGATTAAATGGCTTGCAATCCACTTAATGCCCCCAGTCTGATTAAATGGCTTGCAATCCACTTAATGCCCCCAGTCTGATTGAATGGCTTGCAATCCACTTAATGCCCCAGTCTGATTAAATGGCTTATAAGAACATAAGAACATAAGAAATAGGAGCAGGAGTAGGCCAATCGGCCCCTCGAGCCTGCTCCACCATTCAATAAGATCATGGCTGATCTGATCCTAACCTCAAATCTTCTATCACTCTGCATCCACCCGAACCCATGTGATCTCCCGGGAGAGGCGAAAAACCAGATAAAGACCCAATGGCCAATTTGGGAGAAAAAAATCTGGGAAATTCCTCTCCGACCCATCTAGGCGATCGAAATTCTTCCAGGAGATCACTCTGTCCCTATATTTTCTACAGTACTTACCTTCTGTAAAGGCGATCTCCACCCCAGCCAGGAACAGGAATAAAACCATCTCCTGAAATCTAACAGAATTAGAACACAGTAGGAGCAGAACAAGGCTACACGGCCCCTGGGCCCGCTCCACTACCCACAGGGCCATGACCATTCCGAACCCAGACTCATGTCCAATTTCCTGCCCGCTCCCCGTAACCCTTTATTCCCTTTACTTCTAGGAAACTATCTATTTCTGTTTTAAATTTATTTAATGATGTAGCTTCCACAGCTTTCTGGGGCAGCAAATTCCACAAACCTACCACCCTCTGAGTGAAGAAGTTTCTCCTCATCTCAGTTTTGAATGAGCAGCCCCTTATTTTAAGATTATGCCCCCTAGTTCTAGTTTCACCCATCATTGGGAACATCCTCACCGCATCCACCCGATCAAGCCCCTTCACAATCTTATATGTTTCAATAAGATCGCCTCTCATTCTTCTGAACTCCAATGAGTAGAGTCCCAATCTACTCAACCTCTCCTCATATGACCACCCCCTCATCCCCGGGATTAACCGAGTGAACCTTCTTTGTACTGACTCGAGAGCAAGTATGTCTTTTCTTAAGTATGGACACCAAAACTGTATGCAGTATTCCAGGTGCGGCCTCACCAATACCTTGTACAACTGCAGCAATACCTCCCTGTTTTTATATTCCAACCCCCTAGCAATAAAAGCCAACATTCCATTGGCCTTCTTGATCACTTGCTGCACCTGCATACTAACTTTTTGAGTTTCGTGCACCAGGACCCCCAGATCCCTTTGTACTACAGTACTTTCCAGTTTCTTGCCATTAAGATAATAACTTGCTCTATGATTTTTCCTGCCAAAGTGCATAACTTCACACTTTCCAGTATTGTATTCCATCTGCCAAATCTCTGCCCACTTACTTAGCCTGTCTATGTCCCTTTGCAGGTTTTTTATGTCCTCCTCACTCACTACTTTCCGTCCCATCTTTGTATCATCTGCAAACTTTGATATGTTACACTCGGTCCCCTCCTCCAAATCGTTAATATAGATTGTAAAGAGTTGGGGACCCAGCACTGACCCCTGCGGAACACCACTAGTTACTGGTTGCCAATCTGAGAACGAACCATTTATCCCAACTCTCTGCTTTCTGTTAGAGAGCCAATCCTCCACCCATGCCAGAATATTACCCCCAATCCCGTGATTTTTTATCTTGAGCAATAATCTTTTGTGTGGCACCTTGTCAAATGCCTTTTGGAAGTCTAAATACACTACGTCCACTGGTTCCCCTTTATCCACCCTGTATGTTACTTCCTCAAAAAACTCAAGCAAATTTGTTAAACATGACTTCCCCTTCATGAAACCATGCTGAGTTTGCCCTATTAAATTGTGTTTATCCAAATGTCCCGTTACTGTCTCATTAATAATGGACTCTAACATTTTACCAACCACAGATGTTAGGCTAACAGGTCTATAGTTTCCAGCCTTCTGCCTACTACCCTTTTTAAATAATGGTGTTACATTAGCAGTTTTCCAATCTGCCGGGACCTTTGCTGAGTCCAGTGAGTTTTGGAAAATTATTACCAATGCATCCACAATCCCTACCGCTACTTCCCTCAAGACCCTGGGATGCAAGCCATCAGGTCCAGGGGATTTATCCGCCTTGAGTCCCATTATTTTACCAAGTACCACTTCCTTAGTGATTTTAATTGTATTTAGTTCCTCCCCCCCTAGAGCCCCCTGTTTGTCCAGTGTTGGGATATTCTTAGTGTCCTCTACTGTAAAGACTGATACAAAATAATTGTTCAGTGTTTTTGCCATCTCCATGTTTCCCACCATTAATTTCCCGGTCTCATCCTCTAAGGGACCAACATTTACTTTAGCCACCCTTTTTCTTTTTATATAACTATAGAAACTTTTACTGTCTGTTTTTATATTTTTTGCTAATTTACTTTCATAATCTATCTTCCCTTTCTTAATCAATCTTTTTGTTATTTTTTGCTGTCTTTTAAAGACTTCCCAATCTTCCATCCTCCCACTAGATTTGGCTACCTTATATGCCCTTGTTTTTAGTCGGATACTATCCTTAATTACTTTACTTAGCCACGGATGGCTATCTTTTCTTTTACACCCTTTTTTCCTCAGTGGAATATATTTTTTTTGGAAGTTGTAAAATAACTCCTTAAATGTACACCACTGGTCATGTACCGTCTTACCCTTTAATCTATTTTCCCAGTCCACTCTCATTAATTCCGCTCTCATACCTTCATAGTCTCCTTTATTCAAGCTCAGCACGCTTGTTTGAGATCCAACCTTCTCACCCTCTAATTGAATATGGAACTCAACCATGTTATGGTCACTCATTCCAAGGGGATCCTTTACTAGGACATTTTTAATTAATCCTGTCTCATTACACAGGACCAAATCTAAGGTTGCTTGCCCCCTGGTCGGTTCAGTTACATACTGCTCAAGAAACCCATCCCTAATACACTCAATGAACTCTTCCTCAAGGCTGCTCTGCGCAATTTGATTTGTCCAGTTAATATGATAATTAAAATCCCCCATAATTATAGCTGTTCCCTTATTACAAGCCTCAACTATTTCCTGATTAATACTCCGTCCAACAGAGTTGCAACTGTTCGGAGGCCTATAGACTACACCCACTAGTGTTTTTTTCCCCTTATTATTCCTTACCTCCACCCAAACTGTTTCACTATCGTGCTCCTTTGACCCAATATCATTTCTCTGTATTATAGTGATTCCTTCCTTTATTAACATAGCCACCCCACCTCCTCTCCCTTCCTGCCTGTCCTTCCTGATTGTTAAATAACCTGGTATGTTTAATTCCCAGTCATGGTCACCCTGCAGCCATGTTTCTGTAATGGCCACAAGATCATACCCATATGTCATTATTTGTGCCGTTAACTCATTCATTTTGTTACGAATGCTACGTGCATTCAGATAAAGAACTTTCAAATATGTTTTGTAACACTTAGTTCCTGTTTTTTCCCTTTTTAGTACTTTACTTTTTACTCCATACCTTCTGTCCCTTCCTGACACATTCTGTTTTTTAATTCCCCCACTGCTACCTAAGTCTATGACCTTCTCTGTTGTCATTTCTATGATTTGCTCTCTAGAAACCTCCCCCCCACTAATTAGTTTAAAGCCCTCTCTACAGCCCTAGTTATATGATTCGCCAGGACTCTAGTCCCAGCACTGGCCAAGTGGAGTCCGTCCCAACAGAACAGCTCCCTCCTGTCCCAGTACTGGTGCCAGTGTCCCAAGAAGCAAAACCCATTTCTCCCACACCAGTCTTTGAGCCACGCATTTAATCCACTTAATGCCCCAGTCTGATTAAATGGCTTGCAATCCATTAATGCCCCCAGTCTGATTAAATGGCTTGCAATCCACTTAATGCCCCCAGTCTGATTATATGGCTTGCAATCCACTTAATGACCCCAGTCTGATTAAATGGCTTGCAATCCACTTAATGCCCCCAGTCTGATTAAATGGCTTGCAATCCACTTAATGCCCCCAGTCTGATTAAATGTCTTGCAATCCACTTAATGACCCCAGTCTGATTAAATGGCTTGCAATCCACTTAATGCCCCAGCCTGACTAAATGGCTTGCAATCCACTTAATGCCCCAGTCTGATTAAATGGCTTGCAATCCACTTAATGCCCCAGTCTGATTAAATGGCTTGCAATCCACTTAATGCCCCCAGTCTGATTAAATGGCTTGCAATCCACTTAATGCCCCAGCCTGATTAAATGGCTTGCAATCCACTTAATGCCCCCAGTCTGATTGAATGGCTTGCAATCCACTTAATGCCCCCAGTCTGATTAAGTGGCTTGCAATCCACTTAATGCCCCAGTCTGATTAAATGGCTTGCAATCCACTTAATGCCCCCAGTCTGATTGAATGGCTTGCAATCCACTTAATGCCCCAGTCTGAT
>NW_028225185.1:31385895-31545895 GCF_052327205.1 Somniosus microcephalus
GACACAAAGATAAAGAATGCGATTTACAATCTGATTTTTTTGTTTAATTCTACTGCAATCTTTCATTCTTCATGTTGTAATACAAATGAGGTCAAAGTCCTCCTTCTGAAATTTACAAAGATATTCCGAAGGGTTCCTTTTAATTTTAATTAAATGAATAAATTACAGTTTTTGTAACAAATGGCGGGGAGTAGAAACAGCGGAACGAGAGATCGCTAGCTACTGCCAGCAGAGGGAACCAACGGTCGAGGAATCTTCGGAGAACGCCTCGGGCGAATGGCGGATTAACTCGGCACAGTTTCAACGCGTCGCCTTTGCCGACTGTGGGAAGAACGCGAGGGGGGGTGGGGGAAAGAGGGGAAGAGCCTGCCAGTCGGGACCCTAAAAAGCTGCAAACAGCAATGCTCTCCGCAAAGATGACCTTCACACTAAGGGAGCGACGAGAGATGATTTTTTTCTTCGGGGGCGGGAATGAAGGTTTGACCAGTTAGCAATTGAGCGACCATTGCCGAGAATAACTAGAAAGCAAACTGCAGATACACACACACACACAAGAAAGCGCAGTCAGGAGCTATTACGTAGAGCTGGGATCAACCAGACCAGGTATCGATGCAAGAAAACTGTTATTTGGTGGGAAAAATAAAACCACAAAAATCGAGGAACACGTCGAGCTAACTTTAAGAAATGTTATATTTGTAAATGGATATCAAAAATTTTAAACCCTCCCCAGTAATATCAGCCTGCGGCCCACTATGTACAGGATGCATAGACAATGTTTCAACCTGTTCCGGGGGGCCAATCAGTTTCCTCCCCCATCCCAAGGGTACCAGAAATCCAGATTCATATTTTTCTCTCTTTCCCCCACCCCCCCTCCCCACAATAATGTTCCCAATTCAGGTCGATGGGCCCACACCACTCTCCCAGTCTGCCCCATTCACTACAGCACGGGGTAAAGCTCCCTCTACACTGTCCCATCAAACACTCCCAGGGCAGGTACAGCACAGGTTAGATACAGAGTAAAGCTCCCTCTACACTGTCCCCATCAAACACTCCCAGGGCAGGTACAGCAGCGGGTTAGATACAGAGTAAAGCTCCCTCTACACTTGACATTTTCTCACCTCCACTTCACTAAAAGCCAGTGGACGCTGGGGTCGGAGTGACATTTTCAAGACGGAGATCAATAGATTTTACACCAAGGGCATAAAGGGACATGGGTCAGAGGGCGGGTGAGTGGAGTTGAGGTACAGATCGGCCGTGATCTAACTGAATGGCAGAACAGGCTCCAGGGGCTGAATGGCCTACTCCTGTTCCGGTGTTTGCACAGCAGCCGTCTTGTGCCCTTTGGGCAGAGGCTGCCAATTTTGAGGCCGTGCTGTGCTGGATCGAGACTGTCCAAATGCATTTTATATGGCCGTTTGACATCCAGTCGTCCGGGCTGAATTGGAACACAACTCCTGGAGGCGAAAGATCGAGTGGTCCAAACTGTCATCCTGCAATATTCCGTCTATTCCCAGGACACCGACCATCCCCCGATGAGCCCCTGCTCTCTCTCCCCCCCCCCCCCCCCCCCATTAATTGAGACCAGATACGGCACCCCAGGGGACAGATGCAAACCTCTCCAGTCGCCTGTCATTCACCCGCAGCGGCGCAAAGGGCCAACCGCACGCCAGCTCGATCGGGGGAAGGCTCCTGGTTCCGTTTCCCCGGTTACAGGGCAAGCTAAGCTCAGCCGGGATAGCCGTGGGCGGGCGCTGCAATCACCCACGCACCCCACCTCCCCCCCCCCACGAGATTTGGGGCGGGAGGGGAGGGGGCGAAAGGGACGCTCGCCGTTCAGTCAAGGCTCACACGCAAAGAACGGGCACTTGGGTGAGGCACTGCATGGTGACTGGCACGTACTGTATCCCAGTCAGAATCACAGAAACCCCACAGTGCAGATAGAGGCCATTTCGGCCCATCGAGCCTGCACCGACACATATCCCACCCGATCCCCGTAACCCCACGTATTTAATCCCCCTAACACTAAGGGTCAATTTATCATAGCCAATCAACCTAACCTGCACATCTTTGGACTTGGAATATTTGGGAACGCGAGGGGGAAGAGAGAGAGAGAGAGAGAGAGCCAGAGAGAGAGAGAGAGCCAGAGAGAGAGAGAGAGAGCCAGAGAGAGAGAGAGAGAGAGCCAGAGAGAGAGAGAGAGAGCCAGAGAGAGAGAGAGAGAGAGCCAGAGAGAGAGAGAGAGAGAGAGCCAGAGAGAGAGAGAGAGCCAGAGAGAGAGAGAGCCAGAGAGAGAGAGAGAGAGAGAGCCAGAGAGAGAGAGAGAGAGAGAGCCAGAGAGAGAGAGAGCCAGAGAGAGAGAGAGCCAGAGAGAGAGAGAGCGAGCCAGAGAGAGAGAGAGAGAGAGCCAGAGAGAGAGAGAGAGCCAGAGAGAGAGAGAGCCAGAGAGAGAGAGCCAGAGAGAGCCAGAGAGAGAGAGAGCCAGAGAGAGAGAGAGAGAGAGAGAGCCAGAGAGAGAGAGCCAGAGAGAGAGAGAGCCAGAGAGAGAGAGAGAGAGCCAGAGAGAGAGAGAGAGCCAGAGAGAGAGAGAGCCAGAGAGAGAGAGCCAGAGAGAGAAAGCCAGAGAGAGCCAGAGAGAGAGAGAGCCAGAGAGAGAGAGAGCCAAAGAGAGAGAGCCAAAGAGAGAGAGCCAGAGAGAGAGAGCCAGAGAGAGCCAGAGAGAGAGAGCCAGAGAGAGAGAGCGCCAGAGAGAGAGAGCGCCAGAGAGAGAGAGCCAGAGAGAGAGAGCCAGAGAGAGAGAGCCAGAGAGAGAGAGCCAGAGAGAGAGAGCCAGAGAGAGAGAGCCAGAGAGAGAGAGCCAGAGAGAGAGAGAGAGCCAGAGAGAGAGAGCCAGAGAGAGAGAGCCAGAGAGAGAGAGCCAGAGAGAGAGAGCCAGAGAGAGCGAGCCAGAGAGAGAGAGCCAGAGAGAGCCAGAGAGACAGAGAGCCAGAGAGACAGAGACAGAGCGCAAGTGAAAAAAAAAGGTTTCTGCAATCAAAATCCTACCACCCCATTTTAAAAAGATTTGAAGACCTGTTCTCCCTTTCCAAGACAATCGTTTTTTTTTTCTACAGGCGGCTAGAAGTGGCACAAATCTCTCACAGGACTCCCGCGCGCGGGCTTTGATTCAGGCTTTGCCCAGTCAATTCCTTTCAGTGTTTCCGTCTCTCCTCCGCGCACGCGCGTGTCCCCGGGTTCGCGCCGCAGCGGAGGAGAGCTAGCCGGGGATGGCGGTGAGAGCGCGGGGGCGGTGGGGAGAGAGGAGAAACAAGTCCTACAGGGGAGCACGAGTCTCGGAAAAGCATGTGCACGGGAATTCCCGATGACAGCGGCGCCAGAGCCGGTCGATCAGCCGCCGAACTTGCCTAATAAAAACCTCCTTCGAGAACTTTTAAAGAGAGAGGGGGGAAAGAAAGAAGAATAAATTGATTCTTTAAGGAGGGATGGGGACGAGAGCGGGTCAGGCGATTATCCCCAGTGTCCGTGTAGGTATTGTAAATCCGGTGAAGTCGCTGGAATGGGGGGAGATCCGGGATGGCGGGAGGAGGAGGGGAGAGAGAGAGGGAGGACGGAAGGGGTAGGGGCGCGAGAGGCTGGTACACGGCACGCCTTCCTTCAAGCCGCCTCTTCTTCACAGCAGAAGGCATGGGCTCTTGCTCTTGGCCTTCTTCGCCTGCAGGGCGGCGCGCGTGGCCAGCTCGAAGACCTCGCGCACCCCGTCTTTCGTCTTGGCCGAGCACTCCAGGTAGCCAAAGGCGTTGATGCGACTGCCCATCTCTTTCGCCTCGTCGGGTTTCACCGGCTCCTAGGGGGGGGGGGGGGGGGGGCGGGAGAGGAGAACGAGAAAGTGTGAGAGTGCGCAAGCCATGCAAATAAATCATCATCGCATTTGTTCCCCCCGCCCCCCCCCCCCCCCCGGGGTGCCGACTCTCCCCGGGGTACAGATTCACAAACAACCATCGGCGCAGGCTCTCGACCAAGGGGGGCATCGCTGCTGAGCCCGGCTGTGTCCCCAGACTGCCCAGCGGATTGTTCGGGGGTGGCAGGAACCTTGGCTAGACTTCTCCCCTCCCTCCACCCTGCCCCCAACACATTCTAGACCAGCTGCAACGTCCCCCTACTGTGGAAACAAGAGTTAGAGGGCGGGGGATAGAGACACAGACAAAGTCCGTGATAGGGGAAGAGTGCACAGGGGCTGTGGGAGATTGAATGGGTGGGTAGAGTCCGTGATAGAGGAGAGTGTACAGGGGCTGTGGGAGATTGAATGGGTGGGTAGAGTCTGTGATAGGGGAGAGTGTACAGGGGCTGTGGGAGATTGAATGGGTGGGTAGAGTCTGTGATAGGGGAGAGTGTACAGGGGCTGTGGGAGATTGAATGGGTGGGTAGAGTCCGTGATAGGGGAGAGTGTACAGGGGCTGTGGGAGATTGAATGGGTGGGTAGAGTCTGTGATAGGGGAGAGTGTACAGGGGCTGTGGGAGATTGAATGGGTGGGTAGAGTCTGTGATAGGGGAGAGTGTACAGGGGCTGTGGGAGATTGAATGGGTGGGTAGAGTCCGTGATAGGGGAGAGTGTACAGGGGCTGTGGGAGATTGAATGGGTGGGGAGAGTCCGTGATAGGGGAGAGTGTACAGGGGCTGTGGGAGATTGAATGGGTGGGTAGAGTCAGTGATGGGGGAGAGTGTACAGGGGCTGTGGGAGGAGATTGAATGGGTGGGTAGAGTCGGTGATGGGGGAGAGGGAGTTTGAATGGGTGGGTAGAGTCGGTGATAGGGGAGAGTGTACAGGGGCTGTGGGAGGAGATTGAATGGGTGGGTAGAGTCCGTGATAGGGGAGAGTGTACAGGGGCTGTGGGAGGAGATTGAATGGGTGGGTAGAGCCCGTGATAGGGGAGAGTGTACAGGGGCTGTGGGAGGAGATTGAATGGGTGGGTAGAGTCCGTGATAGGGGAGCGTGTACAGGGGCTGTGGGAGATTGAATGGGTGGGTAGAGTCTGTGATAGGGGTGAGTGTACAGGGGCTGTGGGAGGAGATTGTATGGGTGGGTAGAGCCCGTGATAGGGGAGAGTGTACAGGGGCTGTGGGAGGAGATTGAATGGGTGGGTAGAGTCCGTGATGGGGAGAGGGAGTTTGAATGGGTGGGGAAGAGTCAGTGATGGGGGAGAGGGAGTTTGAATGGGTGAGCAGAGTCCGGATGGCCTGGACTCACACCGGGAGAACGGCCAATGGGGCGACGCACTGGCGGACAGAGCTGGTGCCCTCGGAACCAGTAACCCCCAGCGAGAGTCGGCAGCTCCAGCGGGGGCGGTGGGTTGCTGGGCAAAATGAGCGTTCACTGGGGCCGCCCTCGCCTTGGGATTCATCGCCTCACCTGTTTCATTTTGGCAAGCTCCCGCCGTGTGTGTTCATCGCTCCGTAGATCTTTCTTGTTCCCCACCAGGATGATGGGGATGTTGGGGCAAAAGTGCTTGACCTCGGGTGTCCACTTCTCGGGGATATTTTCTGTCCAAAAAAAAACAGGTGCAACGACGCCAATTTAAGCCTTCGGTCCCCATATTAAAGACGTGGATCATTTTATTGGCATTACAGTACTTTGCTGTTATTTTAATTTATAGTTAAATAGCAAAGCGTGGGTCAACTCGGAAAGCTGGTCGGAGCAAAGCAAGAAACTCCTTGTGGAGTCGGGGGAGGCCCAACTGAGGCCCTACGGCGCCACCGCAGGTGGGAGGGTGCAATTACACCGTGACCGTTTACATCAACACTTTCCATTATCAATCCAAATAAAAGGAAAAGTGGAAAAAAAGTGCCGAACACAGGAACAGGAGGCCGTTCAACCCCTCGAGCCTGTTCCGCCATTCAGTTAGATCAGAGAACGGTTACAGCACGGAAGGCGGCCATTCGGCCCGTGGAGCCCGTGCCGGCTCTCTCTGCAAGAGCACTTCAGCTAGTCCCACTCCCCCGCCCTTTCCCCGTAGCTCTGCAAATTTCTTTCCTTCAGATACTTATCCAATTCCCTTTTGAAAGCTACGGTCGAGTCTGCCTCCGCCACCCTTTCAGTCAGCATTCCAGATCCTAACCACTCGCTGCGTAAAACAGTTTTTCCTCATGTCGCCTTTGGTTCTTTTGCCAATCACCTTAAATCTGTGTCTTCTGGTTCTCGACCCTTCCGCCAATGGGAACAGTTTCCCTCTATCTACTCTGCCCAGACCCCTCGTGAATTTGAACACCTCTATCAAATCTCCCTTAACCTTCTCTGCTCTAAGGAGAACAACCCCAGCTTCTCCAGTCTCTCCACATCACTGAAGTCCCTCATCCCTGGTACCATTCTGGTCAATCTCCCCTTAACCTTCTCTGCTCTAAGGAGAACGATCCCAGCTTCTCCAGTCTCTCCACGTCACTGAAGTCCCTCATCCCTGGTACCATTCTGGTCAATCTCCCCTTAACCTTCTCTGCTCTAAGGAGAACAACCCCAGCTTCTCCAGTCTCTCCACGTAACTGAAGTTCCTCATTCCTGGAATCATTCTTGTAAATCTTTTCTGCACCCTCTCTAAGGCCTTCACATCCTTCCTAAAGTGCGGTGCCCAGAATTGGACACAAGACTCCAGTTGGGGCCGAACCAGTGTTTTATAAAGGTTCATCATAATTCCCACATTTTTGTGCTCTATAATCTCTATTTATGAAGCCCAGGATCCCGTCAGCCTTTTTAACCACTTTCTCAACCTGTCCTGCCACCTTCAACGATTTGTGCACACATACCCCCAGGTCTCTCTGTATCACTTCTCACTTTTCTGCGTTAAATTTCATCTGCCACGTGTCCGCCCATTCCACCAGCCTGTCTATGTCTTCCTGAAGTCTATCACTCTCCTCCTCACTGTTCACTATACAGTACTTCCAAGTTTAGTCTCATCTGCAAATTTTGAAACTGTGCCCTGTACACCCACGCCCAAGTCATTAATATACATCAAGAAAAGCAGTGGTCCTACAACGGGTGGCTGATCTGCATCTTAACTCCACTTACCCGCTTGGCTCCGTAGCCCTGAATAGCCTTACCCAACAAAAATCTCTCAATCTCAGTTTTGGAAACTCCAATTGACCCCCAGCCTCAACAGCTTTTTGGGGGGAGAGGGTTCCAGATTTCCACTACCCATTGTGTGAAGAAGTGCTTCATGACCTCACCCCTGAACGGCCTGCCTCTAATTTTAGGGTTGTGCTCCCTTATTCTGGACTTTCCCCCTACCAGAGAAAGGTGTTTCTCTCGATCTACGCAATCAAAACCATCTTAAACACCTCCCAAACCCACGGCCTCGACCACCTAGAAGGACAAGGGCAGCAGGCACACGGGAACGCCGCCACCTCCGAGTCACACACACCATCCTGACTTGGAAATATATCGGCCGTTCCTTCATCGTCGCTGGGTCAAAATCCTGGAACTCCCTCCCTGACAGCGCTGTGGGAGCACCTTCACCACACGGGACTGCAGCGGTTCAAGAAGGCGGCTCACCACCACCTTCTCAAGGGGCGATTCGGGGTGGGCCTTGCCAGGGACGCCCACAACCCATTAATGAATTTTAAAAAACCTCAATGAGCTCAGCCCCCCTAATCTTCCACACTGGAGGAAATAGAAGCCCAGGAACAGAAGGCAATTAGCAAAACAACTTACCTAAACTGTCGGGGCTGTCGATAGAAAAGCACATTAAAATAACGTCAGTGTCGGGATAGGAGAGGGGCCTGAGCCGGTCGTAGTCCTCTTGGCCAGCCGTGTCCCAAAGTGCCAATTCCACCTGGCATACATTTAAAGGCAAGTATTAAAAAAGCAGGTACCCTGCTGACCCACCCAACACCACTGCCAACAAACTAATCACCAGTACTGTACCCCAGTGTTATACAGTGACAGACCTGTACCCACCACTACTGTACCCCAGTGTTATACAGCGACAGACCTGTACCCACCAGTACTGTACCCCAGTGTTATACAGTGACAGACCTGTACCCACCAGTACTGTACCCCAGTGTTATACAGTGACAGACCTGTACGCACCAGTACTGTACCCCAGTGTTACACAGTGACAGACCTGTACCCACCAGTACTGTACCCCAGTGTTATACAGTGACAGACCTGTACCCACCAGTACTGTACCCCAGTGTTATACAGTGACAGACCTGTACCCACCAGTACTGTACCCCAGTGTTATACAGTGACAGACCTGTACCCACCAGTACTGTACCCCAGTGTTATACAGTGACAGACCTGTACCCACCAGTACTGTACCCCAGTGTTATACAGTGACAGACCTGTACCCACCACTACTGTACCCCAGTGTTATACAGTGACAGACCTGTACCCACCAGTGCTGTACCCCAGTGTTATACAGTGACAGACCTGTACCCCCCCAGTACTGTACCCCAGTGTTATACAGTGACAGACCTGTACCCACCACTACTGTACCCCAGTGTTATACAGCGACAGACCTGTACCCACCAGTACTGTACCCCAGTGTTATACAGTGACAGACCTGTACCCACCAGTACTGTACCCCAGTGTTATACAGTGACAGACCTGTACCCACCAGTACTGTACCCCAGTGTTATACAGTGACAGACCTGTACCCACCAGTACTGTACCCCAGTGTTACAGTGACAGACCTGTACACACCAGTACTGTACCCCAGTGTTATACAGCGACAGACCTGTACCCACCAGTACTGTACCCCAGTGTTATACAGTGACAGACCTGTACCCACCAGTACTGTACCCGTGTTATACAGTGACAGACCTGTACCCACCCAGTACTGTACCCCAGTGTTATACAGTGACAGACCTGTACCCACCAGTACTGTACCCCAGTGTTATACAGTGACAGACCTGTACCCACCAGTACTGTACCCCAGTGTTATACAGTGACAGACCTGTACCCCCCCAGTACTGTACCCCAGTGTCATAGTGACAGACCTGTACCCCAGTGTTATAGTGACAGACCTGTACCCACCAGTACTGTAACCCAGTGTCATAGTGACAGACCTGTACCCACCAGTACTGTACCCCAGTGTTATACAGTGACAGACCTGTACCCACCAGTACTGTACCCGTGTTATACAGTGACAGACCTGTACCCACCAGTACTGTACCCCAGTGTTATACAGCGACAGACCTGTACCCACCAGTACTGTACCCCAGTGTTATACAGTGACAGACCTGTACCCACCAGTACTGTACCCCAGTGTTATACAGTGACAGACCTGTACCCACCAGTACTGTACCCCAGTGTTATACAGTGACAGGCCTGTACCCCCCAGTACTGTACCCCAGTGTTATAGTGACAGACCTGTACCCACCAGTACTGTACCCCAGTGTTATACAGTGACAGACCTGTACCCACCAGTACTGCACCCCAGTGTTATACAGTGACAGACCTGTACCCACCAGTACTGTACCCGTGTTAGTGACAGACCTGTACCCACCAGTACTGTACCCGTGTTATACAGTGACAGACCTGTACCCACCAGTACTGTACCCCAGTGTTATACTATGACAGACCTGTACCCACCAGTACTGTACCCCAGTGTCATAGTGACAGACCTGTATCCACCAGTACTGTACCCCAGTGTCATACAGTGACAGACCTGTACCCACCAGTACTGTACCCCAGTGTTAGTGACAGACCTGTACCCACCAGGACTGTACCCCAGTGTTATACAGTGACAGACCTGTCCCCACCAGTACTGTACCCCAGTGTCATACAGTGACAGACCTGTACCCACCAGTACTGTACCCCAGTGTTATACAGTGACAGACCTGTCCCCACCAGTACTGTACCCCAGTGTTATACAGTGACAGACCTGTATCCACCAGTACTGTACCCCAGTGTTATACAGTGACAGACCTGTACCCACCAGTACTGTACCCCAGTGTTATACAGTGACGGACCTGTACCCACCAGTACTGTACCCCAGTGTTATACAGAGACAGACCTGTCCCCACCAGTTCTGTACCCCAGTGTTATACAGAGACAGACCTGTCCCCACCAGTTATGTACCCCAGTGTTATACAGTGACAGACCTGCACCCACCAGTACTGTACCCCAGTGTTATACAGTGACAGACCTGTACCCACCAGTACTGTACCCCAGTGTTATACAGTGACAGACCTGTACCCACCAGTACTGTACCCCAGTGTTATAGTGACAGACCTGTACCCACCAGTACTGTACCCCAGTGTTATACAGTGACAGACCTGTACCCACCAGTACTGTACCCGTGTTATAGTGGCAGACCTGTACCCACCAGTACTGTGCCCCAGTGTTATACAGTGACAGACCTGTACCCACCAGTACTGGACCCCAGTGTTATACAGTGACAGACCTGTACCCACCAGTACTGTACCCGTGTTATACAGTGACAGACCTGTACCCACCAGTACTGTACACCAGTGTTATACAGTGACAGACCTGTACCCACCAGTACTGTACCCGTGTTATACAGTGACAGACCTGTACCCACTAGTACTGTACCCCAGTGTTATAGTGACAGACCTGTACCCACCAGTACTGTACCCCAGTGTTATACAGTGACAGACCTGTACCCACCAGTACTGTACCCCAGTGTTATACAGTGACAGACCTGTACCCACCAGTACTGTACCCCAATGTTATAGTGACAGACCTGTACCCACCAGTACTGTACCCCAGTGTTATACAGTGACAGACCTGTACCCACCAGTACTGTACCCCAGTGTTATACAGTGACAGACCTGTACCCACCAGTACTGTACCAGTGTTATACAGTGACAGACCTGTACCCACCAGTACTGTACCCCAGTGTTATAGTGACAGACCTGTACCCACCAGTACTGTACCCGTGTTATACAGTGACAGACCTGTACCCACCAGTACTGTACCCGGGTTATAGTGGCAGACCTGTACCCACCAGTACTGTGCCCCAGTGTTATACAGTGACAGACCTGTACCCACCAGTACTGTACCCCAGTGTTATACAGTGACAGACCTGTACCCACCAGTACTGTACCCGTGTTATACAGTGACAGACCTGTACCCACCAGTACTGTACACCAGTGTTATACAGTGACAGACCTGTACCCACCAGTACTGTACCCGTGTTATACAGTGACAGACCTGTACCCACTAGTACTGTACCCCAGTGTTATAGTGACAGACCTGTACCCACCAGTACTGTACCCCAGTGTTATACAGTGACAGACCTGTACCCACCAGTACTGTACCCCAATGTTATAGTGACAGACCTGTACCCACCAGTACTGTACCCCAGTTATACAGTGACAGACCTGTACCCACCAGTACTGTACCCCAGTGTTATACAGTGACAGACCTGTACCCACCAGTACTGTACCCGTGTTATACAGTGACAGACCTGTACCCACCAGTACTGTACCCCAGTGTTATAGTGACAGACCTGTACCCACCAGTACTGTACCCGTGTTATACAGTGACAGACCTGTACCCACCAGTACTGTACCCCAGTGTTATACTGTGACAGACCTGTACCCACCAGTACTGTACCCCAGTGTTATACAGTGACAGACCTGTACCCACCAGTACTGTACCCCAGTGTTATACAGTGACAGACCTGTACCCACCAGTACTGTACCCCAGTGTTATACAGTGACAGATCTGTACCCACCAGTACTGTACCCGTGTTACACAGTGACAGACCTGTACCCACCAGTACTGTACCCCAGTGTTATACAGTGACAGACCTGTACCCACCAGTACTGTACCAGTGTTATACAGTGACAGACCTGTACCCACCAGTACTGTACCCCAGTGTTATACAGTGACAGACCTGTACCCACCAGTACTGTACCCGTGTTATACAGTGACAGGCCTGTACCCACCAGTACTGTACCCCGGTGTTATACAGTGACAGACCTGTACCCACCAGTACTGTACCCGTGTTATAGTGGCAGACCTGTACCCACCAGTACTGTGCCCCAGTGTTATACAGCGACATACCTGTACCCACCAGTACTGTACCCGTGTTATACAGTGACAGACCAGTACCCACCAGTACTGTACCCCAGTGTTAGTGACAGACCTGTACCCACCAGTACTGTACCCATGTTATACAGTGACAGACCTGTACCCACCAGTACTGTACACCAGTGTTATACAGTGACAGACCTGTACCCACCAGTACTGTACCCGTGTTATACAGTGACAGACCTGTACCCACTAGTACTGTACCCCAGTGTTATAGTGACAGACCTGTACCCACCAGTACTGTACCCCAGTGTTATAGTGACAGACCTGTACCCACCAGTACTGTACCCCAATGTTATAGTGACAGACCTGTACCCACCAGTACTGTACCCCAGTGTTATAGTGACAGACCTGTACCCACCAGTACTGTACCCCAGTGTTATACAGTGACAGACCTGTACCCACCAGTACTGTACCCGTGTTATACAGTGACAGACCTGTACCCACCAGTACTGTACCCCAGTGTTAGTGACAGACCTGTACCCACCAGTACTGTACCCTTGTTATACAGTGACAGACCTGTACCCACCAGTACTGTACCCCAGTGTTATACTGTGACAGACCTGTACCCACCAGTACTGTACCCCAGTGTTATAGTGACAGACCTGTACCCACCAGTACTGTACCCCAGTGTTATACAGTGACAGACCTGTACCCACCAGTACTGTACCCCAGTGTTATACAGTGACAGATCTGTACCCACCAGTACTGCACCCGTGTTACACAGTGACAGACCTGTACCCACCAGTACTGTACCCCAGTGTTATACAGTGACAGACCTGTACCCACCAGTACTGTACCCCAGTGTTATACAGTGACAGACCTGTACCCACCAGTACTGTACCCCAGTGTTATACAGTGACAGACCTGTACCCACCAGTACTGTACCCGTGTTATACAGTGACAGGCCTGTACCCACCAGTACTGTACCCCGGTGTTATACAGTGACAGACCTGTACCGACCAGTACTGTACCCCAGTGTTATACAGTGACAGACCTGTACCCACCAGTACTGAACCCCAGTGTTATACAGTGACAGACCTGTACCCACCAGTACTGTACCCCAGTGTCATACAGTGACACACCTGTATCCACCAGTACTGTACCCCAGTGTTAGTGACAGACCTGTACCCACCAGGACTGTGCCCCAGTGTTATACAGTGACAGACCTGTCCCCACCAGTACTGTACCCCAGTGTCATAGTGACAGACCTGTACCCACCAGTACTGTACCCGTGTTATACAGTGACAGACCTGTCCCCACCAGTACTGTACCCCAGTGTTATACAGCGACAGACCTGTACCCACCAGTACTGTACCCCAGTGTTATAGTGACAGACCTGTACCCACCAGTACTGTACCCCAGTGTTATAGTGACAGACCTGTACCCACCAGTACTGTACCCCAATGTTATAGTGACAGACCTGTACCCACCAGTACTGTACCCCAGTGTTATAGTGACAGACCTGTACCCACCAGTACTGTACCCCAGTGTTATACAGTGACAGACCTGTACCCACCAGTACTGTACCCGTGTTATACAGTGACAGATCTGTACCCACCAGTACTGTACCCGTGTTACACAGTGACAGACCTGTACCCACCAGTACTGTACCCCAGTGTTATACAGTGACAGACCTGTACCCACCAGTACTGTACCCCAGTGTTATACAGTGACAGACCTGTACCCACCAGTACTGTACCCCAGTGTTATACAGTGACAGACCTGTACCCACCAGTACTGTACCCGTGTTATACAGTGACAGGCCTGTACCCACCAGTACTGTACCCCGGTGTTATACAGTGACAGACCTGTACCGACCAGTACTGTACCCCAGTGTTATACAGTGACAGACCTGTACCCACCAGTACTGTACCCCAGTGTTATACAGTGACAGACCTGTACCCACCAGTACTGTACCCCAGTGTCATACAGTGACACACCTGTATCCACCAGTACTGTACCCCAGTGTTAGTGACAGACCTGTACCCACCAGGACTGTGCCCCAGTGTTATACAGTGACAGACCTGTCCCCACCAGTACTGTACCCCAGTGTCATAGTGACAGACCTGTACCCACCAGTACTGTACCCCAGTGTTATACAGTGACAGACCTGTCCCCACCAGTACTGTACCCCAGTGTTATACAGTGACAGACCTGTCCCCACCAGTTCTGTGCCCCAGTGTTATACAGCGACAAACCTGTACCCACCAGTACTGTACCCCAGTGTTATACAGTGACAGACCTGTACCCACCAGTACTGTACCCGTGTTATACAGTGACAGACCTGTACCCACCAGTACTGTACCCCAGTGTTATACAGAGACAGACCTGTCCCCACCAGTTCTGTACCCCAGTGTTATACAGTGACAGACCTGCACCCACCAGTACTGTACCCCAGTGTTATACAGTGACAGACCTGTACCCACCAGTACTGTACCAGTGTTATACAGTGACAGACCTGTACCCACCAGTACTGTACCCCAGTGTTATACAGAGACAGACCTGTCCCCACCAGTTCTGTACCCCAGTGTTATACAGTGACAGACCTGCACCCACCAGTACTGTACCCCAGTGTTATACAGTGACAGACCTGTACCCACCAGTACTGTACCCCAGTGTTATACAGTGACAGACCTGTACCCACCAGTACTGTACCCGTGTTATAGTGACAGACCTGTACCCACCAGTACTGTACCCCCGTGTTATACAGTGACAGACCTGTACCCACCAGTACTGTACCCGTGTTATAGTGACAGACCTGTACCCACCAGTACTGTACCCCAGTGTTATACAGTGACAGACCTGTCCCCACCAGTACTGTACCCAAGTGTTATACAGTGACAGACCTGTACCCACCAGTACTGTACCCCAGTGTTATACAGTGACAGACCTGTCCCCACCAGTACTGTACCCCAGTGTTATACAGTGGCAGACCTGTACCCACCAGTACTGTACCCGTGTTATACAGTGACAGACCTGTACCCACCAGTACTGTACCCCAGTGTTAGTGACAGACCTGTACCCATCAGTACTGTACCCGTGTTATACAGTGACAGACCTGTACCCACCAGTACTGTACCCCAGTGTTATACAGTGACAGACCTGTACCCACCAGTACTGTACCCCAGTGTTATACAGTGACAGACCTGTACCCACCAGTACTGTACCCCAGTGTCATACAGTGACACACCTGTATCCACCAGTACTGTACCCCAGTGTTAGTGACAGACCTGTACCCACCAGGACTGTGCCCCAGTGTTATACAGTGACAGACCTGTCCCCACCAGTACTGTACCCCAGTGTCATAGTGACAGACCTGTACCCACCAGTACTGTACCCCAGTGTTATACAGTGACAGACCTGTCC
The DNA here is from genome assembly GCF_052327205.1 of Somniosus microcephalus. Lineage (NCBI taxonomy): Eukaryota > Metazoa > Chordata > Chondrichthyes > Squaliformes > Somniosidae > Somniosus > Somniosus microcephalus. The sequence continues at coordinate 31,401,311 of NW_028225185.1, forward strand.
CCACCAGTACTGTACCCCAGTGTTATACAGTGACAGACCTGTCCCCACCAGTTCTGTGCCCCAGTGTTATACAGCGACAAACCTGTACCCACCAGTACTGTACCCCAGTGTTATACAGTGACAGACCTGTACCCACCAGTACTGTACCCCAGTGTTATACAGTGACAGACCTGTACCCACCAGTACTGTACCCCAGTGTTATACAGACAGACCTGTCCCCACCAGTTCTGTACCCCAGTGTTATACAGTGACAGACCTGCACCCACCAGTACTGTACCCCAGTGTTATAGTGACAGACCTGTACCCACCAGTACTGTACCAGTGTTATACAGTGACAGACCTGTACCCACCAGTACTGTACCCCAGTGTTATACAGAGACAGACCTGTCCCAACCAGTTCTGTACCCCAGTGTTATACAGTGACAGACCTGCACCCACCAGTACTGTACCCCAGTGTTATACAGTGACAGACCTGTACCCACCAGTACTGTACCCCAGTGTTATACAGTGACAGACCTGTACCCACCAGTACTGTACCCGTGTTATAGTGACAGACCTGTACCCACCAGTACTGTACCCCCGTGTTATACAGTGACAGACCTGTACCCACCAGTACTGTACCCGTGTTATAGTGACAGACCTGTACCCACCAGTACTGTACCCCAGTGTTATACAGTGACAGACCTGTCCCCACCAGTACTGTACCCCAGTGTTATACAGTGACAGACCTGTACCCACCAGTACTGTACCCCAGTGTTATACAGTGACAGACCTGTCCCCACCAGTACTGTACCCCAGTGTTATACACTGACAGACCTGTACCCACCAGTACTGTACCCCAGTGTTATACAGTGACAGACCTGTATCCACCAGTACTGTACCCCAGTGTTAGTGACAGACCTGTACCCACCAGGACTGTGCCCCAGTGTTATACAGTGACAGACCTGTCCCCACCAGTACTGTACCCCAGTGTCATAGTGACAGACCTGTACCCACCAGTACTGTACCCCAGTGTTATACAGTGACAGACCTGTCCCCACCAGTACTGTACCCCAGTGTTATACAGCGACAAACCTGTACCCACCAGTACTGTACCCCAGTGTTATACAGTGACAGACCTGTACCCACCAGTACTGTACCCGTGTTATACAGTGACAGACCTGTACCCACCAGTACTGTACCCCAGTGTTATAGTGACAGACCTGTACCCACCAGTACTGTACCCCAGTGTTATAGTGACAGACCTGTACCCACCAGTACTGTACCCCAATGTTATAGTGACAGACCTGTACCCACCAGTACTGTACCCCAGTGTTATAGTGACAGACCTGTACCCACCAGTACTGTACCCCAGTGTTATACAGTGACAGACCTGTACCCACCAGTACTGTACCCGTGTTATACAGTGACAGACCTGTACCCACCAGTACTGTACCCCAGTGTTAGTGACAGACCTGTACCCACCAGTACTGTACCCGTGTTATACAGTGACAGACCTGTACCCACCAGTACTGTACCCCAGTGTTATACTGTGACAGACCTGTACCCACCAGTACTGTACCCCAGTGTTATAGTGACAGACCTGTACCCACCAGTACTGTACCCCAGTGTTATACAGTGACAGACCTGTACCCACCAGTACTGTACCCGTGTTATACAGTGACAGATCTGTACCCACCAGTACTGTACCCGTGTTACACAGTGACAGACCTGTACCCACCAGTACTGTACCCGTGTTATACAGTGACAGACCTGTACCCACCAGTACTGTACCCCAGTGTTATACAGTGACAGACCTGTACCCACCAGTACTGTACCCCAGTGTTATACAGTGACAGACCTGTACCCACCAGTACTGTACCCGTGTTATACAGTGACAGGCCTGTACCCACCAGTACTGTACCCCGGTGTTATACAGTGACAGACCTGTACCGACCAGTACTGTACCCCAGTGTTATACAGTGACAGACCTGTACCCACCAGTACTGTACCCCAGTGTTATACAGTGACAGACCTGTACCCACCAGTACTGTACCCCAGTGTCATACAGTGACACACCTGTATCCACCAGTACTGTACCCCAGTGTTAGTGACAGACCTGTACCCACCAGGACTGTGCCCCAGTGTTATACAGTGACAGACCTGTCCCCACCAGTACTGTACCCCAGTGTCATAGTGACAGACCTGTACCCACCAGTACTGTACCCCAGTGTTATACAGTGACAGACCTGTCCCCACCAGTACTGTACCCCAGTGTTATACAGTGACAGACCTGTCCCCACCAGTTCTGTGCCCCAGTGTTATACAGCGACAAACCTGTACCCACCAGTACTGTACCCCAGTGTTATACAGTGACAGACCTGTACGCACCAGTACTGTACCCGTGTTATACAGTGACAGACCTGTACCCACCAGTACTGTACCCCAGTGTTATACAGAGACAGACCTGCACCCACCAGTACTGTACCCCAGTGTTATACAGTGACAGACCTGTACCCACCAGTACTGTACCAGTGTTATACAGTGACAGACCTGTACCCACCAGTACTGTACCCCAGTGTTATACAGAGACAGACCTGTCCCCACCAGTTCTGTACCCCAGTGTTATACAGTGACAGACCTGCACCCACCAGTACTGTACCCGTGTTATACAGTGACAGACCTGTACCCACCAGTACTGTACCCCAGTGTTATACAGTGACAGACCTGTACCCACCAGTACTGTACCCGTGTTATAGTGACAGACCTGTACCCACCAGTACTGTACCCCCGTGTTATACAGTGACAGACCTGTACCCACCAGTACTGTACCCGTGTTATAGTGACAGACCTGTACCCACCAGTACTGTACCCCAGTGTTATACAGTGACAGACCTGTCCCCACCAGTACTGTACCCAAGTGTTATACAGTGACAGACCTGTACCCACCAGTACTGTACCCCAGTGTTATACAGTGACAGACCTGTCCCCACCAGTACTGTACCCCAGTGTTATACAGTGGCAGACCTGTACCCACCAGTACTGTACCCCAGTGTTATACAGTGACAGACCTGTACCCACCAGTACTGTACCCCAGTGTTAGTGACAGACCTGTACCCATCAGTACTGTACCCGTGTTATACAGTGACAGACCTGTACCCACCAGTACTGTACCCCAGTGTTATACAGTGACAGACCTGTACCCACCAGTACTGTACCCCAGTGTTATACAGTGACAGACCTGTACCCACCAGTACTGTACCCCAGTGTCATACAGTGACACACCTGTATCCACCAGTACTGTACCCCAGTGTTAGTGACAGACCTGTACCCACCAGGACTGTGCCCCAGTGTTATACAGTGACAGACCTGTCCCCACCAGTACTGTACCCCAGTGTCATAGTGACAGACCTGTACCCACCAGTACTGTACCCCAGTGTTATACAGTGACAGACCTGTCCCCACCAGTACTGTACCCCAGTGTTATACAGTGACAGACCTGTCCCCACCAGTTCTGTGCCCCAGTGTTATACAGCGACAAACCTGTACCCACCAGTACTGTACCCCAGTGTTATACAGTGACAGACCTGTACCCACCAGTACTGTACCCCAGTGTTATACAGTGACAGACCTGTCCCCACCAGTACTGTACCCCAGTGTTATACAGACAGACCTGTCCCCACCAGTTCTGTACCCCAGTGTTATACAGTGACAGACCTGTCCCCACCAGTACTGTACCCCAGTGTTATACACTGACAGACCTGTACCCACCAGTACTGTACCCCAGTGTTATACAGTGACAGACCTGTACCCACCAGTACTGTACCCCAGTGTTATAGTGACAGACCTGTACCCACCAGTACTGTACCCCAGTGTTATACAGTGACAGACCTGTACCCACCAGTACTGTACCCCAGTGTTATACAGTGACAGACCTGTACCCACCAGTACTGTACCCCAGTGTTATAGTGGCAGACCTGTACCCACCAGTACTGTACCCCAGTGTTATACAGTGACAGACCTGTACCCACCAGTACTGTACCCCAGTGTTATACAGTGACAGACCTGTACCCACCAGTACTGTACCCCAGTGTTATACAGTGACAGACCTCTACCCACCAGTACTGTACCCCAGTGTTATAGTGACAGACCTGTACCCACCAGTACTGTCCCCCAGTGTTACAGTGACAGACCTGTACCCACCAGTACTGTACCCCAGTGTTATACAGTGACAGACCTGTACCCACCAGTACTGTACACGTGTTATACAGTGACAGACCTGTACCCACCAGTACTGTACCCCAGTGTTACACAGCGACAGACCTGTACCCACCAGTACTGTACCCCAGTGTTATACAGTGACAGACCTGTACCCACCAGTACTGTACCCCAGTGTTATACAGTGACAGACCTGCACCCACCAGTACTGTACCCCAGTGTTATACAGTGACAGACCTGCACCCACCAGTACTGTACCCCAGTGTTATACAGTGACAGACCTGTACCCACCAGTACTGTACCCCAGTGCTGGTGACAGACCTGTACCCACCAGTACTGTACCCCAGTGTTATACAGCGACAGACCTGTACCCACCAGTACTGTACCCCAGTGTTATACAGCGACAGACCTGTACCCACCAGTACTGTACCCCAGTGCTGGTGACAGACCTGTACCCATCAGTACACACTCACAACTAAGCTATACTTGCGACAGCACTGGGTGGCACCAGTGGGACACACCCATCCATGGATTCTCTGCTCTCCCACCCTCGCACCCCGCCCTCCGCAATCATCAACTCCTCTGATCAGACGGGTCCTGGAGACTGATTTGAACGGGAACCGTAGACCAAATTCTGTTAACGGCAGCTCAACTCTTCCCTCCCTGCCCCACGTGCGGAGAGGAGGGAAAAAGGATTACGGCATCGCGCCGGGACGGTGATGCCTGCCCCCGGTCGGACTGCCGTCACGAGACGCCGGCGTGGGCGCGCTACCGAGTTGGGAGAGTCGTCCCCTCAGGGGGAGGAGAGGAGTTGCAACGACTGCCAGCGAGCGATCGGAATCGGTTTGTCGGGCGACTGCCGTAACGAGAGCGCGTGGGACAGAGGCAAGGAGGCTGAAGCGCTCGTGAAGGGCACCCTCGCCAGCTCCGGCAGCAGACGGCAGGGACCGGACCCGCTGTTAGAGCGCAGAGCCCCTCAAACTGCAGCGACTGTGGGTGGGGGGGTAGCGGGAACGAGGCTGAGAATAAACGAGCAGGGAGGTTGTGCTTGAACTGTATAAAACACGAATTGGGCCACAGCTAGAGCACTGCGTGTAGTTCTGGTCACACTACAGGAAAGACGTGATCACACTAGAGAGGAGATTTACGAGGATTTTGCCAGGACTGGAGAATTTTAGCGATGAGGAAAGATCAGAGAGGCTGGGGTTGTTTTCTCTGGAACAGAGGAGGCTGAGGGGAGATTTAATCATGGTGTATAAAATGATGAGGGGCCCTGGATAGAAAGGACCTATTTCCCTGAGCAGAGAGGTCAGTAACCAGGGGGGGGCAGAGATTTAAAGTCATTGGGAGAAGGATTAGAGGGGAGTTGAGGAGAGCTTTCTTCACCCAGAGGGTGGAGGAGGTCTGGAACTCACTGCCTGAAAGGGTGGTCGAAGCAGAAACCCCTCATCACATTTAAAAAGTACTTGGATACGCACTCGCAGCGCCGGAACTGATGGGGTTAAAATGAACCCTCTCAGAATTCAGACAGTCGAGGCGATCACTAATTAAGTGGTGCCAGCAAAATTAAAATCAGAACAAAGGAGTAGGGTCATGTGAAGATGAACTAAAAGGAACCAGGTGGTGATAAGAAGTCTCATACTGACAACTTTCTTATGTGAAAAACAAAGATAAGACAGTACAGATTGGAAAAAATGCTACTTTCGCTAGTCTTGCACAAAGGACAGTGTGTGGAGAAACTTTGAGAAGAAATGTGCTGCTTTAGCTAAAAGTTGTAGACACAGCAGAATATAGGGGTCATGGGAATTTGACCTGTGACCAAAGGCATAGCAAGACATAACTAACCTTTACTAATACGGAAAAGAATAAATAAGCCCGGTGGCATAGTGGTTAGCACTGTTGCCTCACAGCGTCAGGGACCCGGGTTCGAATCCGGCCTCGGGTGACTGTCTGTGTGGAGTTTGCACATTCTCCCCGTGTTTGCGTGGGTTTCCTCCGGGTGCTCCGGTTTCCTCCCACAGTCCAAAGATGTGCGGGTCAGGTTGATTGGCTATGATAAATTGACCCTTAGTGTTAGGGGGATTAAATACGTGGGGTTACGGGGATCGGATGGGATATGTGTCGGTGCAGGCTTGATGGGCCGAAATGGCCTCTATCTGCACTGTGGGGTTTCTGTGATTTCTGTGAAGCCATATGTGATCAGGTGATTATTGGAATACAATGTGATTGGATGAAAATAGAAAAAGCTGTACCAACCAAGAGAGAACGAGAAGGGTGTCACTAGACCGCGGGGTCTATGACCTTCTCCCAGAACGTTCTGTTAATAAACTGTGTACTTTCACTTTAAGACAGACTCGAGTGAATTTATTTTTCACCTACAGGGCTACAGACCGAGAGCTGGACAGTGGGATTAGGCTGGAGAGCTCTTTTGTCGGCCGGCATGGATACGACGGGCCGAATGGCCGCCTCCTGTGCTGTAAATTTCTAGGATTCGGTGAATGCGGAGGAGAGCCAGGTTCGGAGCTCAGTCGGAGGATGGTTTGGGATGGCTCAACGACAGAATGCCAGCTCGGGGGGTGGATGGTTAGAATTCTGTCCGGATTGTGGGCACTGGAAGGAGACAGGTGATCGAAGTGGATGGTGAGCGTAGGACTGGAGGGGGGGGGAAAAAAGGTCGGTCATGTACACGGGCAGCGACTCGGGTTAGACAGCAGGTTAAACGCAAGAACCTCAGAATTAGGAGTAGGCCGTAGAGCCCCTCGAGCCTGCTCCGCCATTCAATAAGATCATGACTGATCATCGACCTCAACTCCACTTTCCCGCCCGATCCCTCGATTCCCCTCGAGTCCAAAAATCTCTCGATCTCAGCCTTGAATCTACTCAACGACTGAGCCTCCACAGCCCTCTGGGGCAGAGAATTCCAAAGATTCACCGCCCTCAGTGAAGAAATTCCTCCTCATCTCAGTCCGAAATGGCCGACCCCTTATCCTGAGACTGTGACCCCTGGTTCTAGACTCTCCAACCAGGGGGAAAACAGCCTCTCAGCATCTACCCTGTCAATCCCCCTCAGAACCTTACATGTTTCAATGAGATCACCTCTCATTCTTCTAAACTCCAGAGAGTTTGACCGAGAACATACTCCCTCATATTTTCAAAAATAAAGTGTGTGCCCCAGTGGCCTCGTGTACTGCCCTGGGGTTCTCTCCCTAAACCTCTCCGCCTCTCCCTCCTCCTTTTAAGAGGCTCCTTAAAATCAACCTCCTTGACCCAGCTTCGAGTCGCTTGTCCTCATATCTCCTCCGGTGGCTCGGTGTTTGACGTCGCTCCTGTGACGCGCCTTGGGGACGTCTGACTGCGTTGACAGGCGTAGCCCGTCGCGCCACAGTTCGCGGGATCTGGCCGTGCACAAAAAACGGATACCAAACCTGCCCAGGGCCATGAACCACAGCCAGCAAATGCGCTCGATGGGCTGTGCGGCGCTTTTCGGCTACGAGCGGACGCGCCAGACCCTTCCTTGCCCACCTGCTTGCCGTCCACCTCGATGTCGGCCACGTAGTTCTCGAACACGGTGGGGACGTAGACCTCGGGGAACTGGTCCTTGCTGAAGACGATCAGGAGGCAGGTCTTGCCGCAGGCCCCGTCACCGACGATCACTAGCTTCTTGCGGATGGCTGCCATCGCTGCGCTGGAACGGAGAGAGAGGAAGAGGAGTGACTGGACAGCACTGGCGCGAGGCGGATTGACGTGCGGGACACCGCCTCATTGGCCTGGGGCTCGCTTAGCGTCGCCGGAGGGGCTGCAGTTTCAAGCTCAGCGATGCACTTACCCTTGTGGTGCTTTTACAGTGTTTTCAGTAAATTGAGGGAGCGCCGCACTGTCGGAGGGGCGGTGCTGAGGGAGCGCCGCACTGTCGGAGGGGCGGTGCTGAGGGAGCGCCGCACTGTCGGAGGGGCGGTGCTGAGGGAGCGCCGCACTGTCGGAGGGGCGGTGCTGAGGGAGCGCCGCACTGTCGGAGGGGCGGTGCTGAGGGAGCGCCGCACTGTCGGAGGGGCGGTGCTGAGGGAGCGCCGCACTGTCGGAGAGGCGGTGCTGAGGGAGCGCCGCACTGTCGGAGGGGCGGTGCTGAGGGAGGGCCGCACTGTCGGAGGGGCGGTGCTGAGGGAGGGCCGCACTGTCGGAGGGGCGGTGCTGAGGGAGCGCCGCACTGTCGGAGGGGCGGTACTGAGGGAGCGCCGCACTGTCGGAGGGGCGGTGCTGAGGGAGCGCCGCACTGTCGGAGGGGCGGTGCTGAGGGAGGGCCGCACTGTCGGAGGGGCGGTGCTGAGGGAGGGCCGCACTGTCGGAGGGGCGGTGCTGAGGGAGCGCCGCACTGTCGGAGGGGCGGTGCTGAGGGAGCGCCGCACTGTCGGAGGGGCGGTGCTGAGGGAGCGCCGCACTGTCGGAGGGGCGGTGCTGAGGGAGCGCCGCACTGTCGGAGGGGCGGTGCTGAGGGAGCGCCGCACTGTCGGAGGGACACTCGCTCACCGCCTGGACTCTCGCCCGCTTCCAACTCGCTTCTACGTGAGGTAGAGACGCAGCAGCACCTTCAGGAGGTGGAGAAAGGTACCAGAAAGGGGAGGAATGTCGGAGTTCAGCTGCTGCAGTGGATGTGGCTGGGCAGGTTTCCAGGTTGGGCCAGGACTGACGTATGGCAGAGGCCGGGGGCGGAAGTGTGGCCTTCACCCTCTCTCAAAGATTTCCTCTCAACAAACATTTTAAAACATTTGAAAACACAACAAAGTGCAACAGGGGGGCGGCAGCGGGAGGAAATGAAAAAAATCAGACCTTAAAACGGAATTTGGAAATGAATAAATAGAAAGTGGAAAAAAACACACACACACACACCAAACGCTGAACAGGAAACTGAAAGATTCACTCCAGTCACAAAACTTCAGAAGAAAAGACAAAACATCAACTGAAAATTAAAAATAAGGAATTAAACATCTTAAAAAAACAGCCTTTTAAAAATTAAATAATTAGGAGTTAATTCAAAGAGGATTTCCTGACAGGAATAATACAAAAAAAGTTTATTTTGTGCATGGGTGTTGTTTTTAAATAAAATTAATAATTAAAAAAGTTAGACCAATAGAATTCCCATTCTGACAATTTTCCAACATCCGGGGGCTCGTTCGGACTCTGCCCCCCGACTCTGACCCCCCGCCCCCCCCCCCCCGGCTCTGACTACCCCCGCCCCAACACCCCCGAACCCGCCTCCGCACCCGACTTCCCCCCGCCCCCAACTCTGACCCCCCCGTCGTCCGAACTCCGACCACCCCCAACTGCCTGAACTCCGACCCCCCACCGCCTGAACTCCGACCCCCCCCAACCGCCTGAACTCCGACCCCCCCCAACCGCCTGAACTCCGACCCCCCCAACCGCCTGAACTCCGACCCCCCCCAACCGCCTGAACTCCGACCCCCCCCAACCGCCTGAACTCCGACCCCCCCCAACCGCCTGAACTCCGACCCCCCCCAACCGCCTGAACTCCGACCCCCCCCAACCGCCTGAACTCCGACCCCCCCCAACCGCCTGAACTCCGACCCCCCCCAACCGCCTGAACTCCGACCCCCCCCAACCGCCTGAACTCCGACCCCCCCCAACCGCCTGAACTCCGACCCCCCCCAACCGCCTGAACTCCGACCCCCCCCACCGCCTGAACTCTAACCCTCACGGTTTGAACTCTAACCCTCACGGTTTGAACTCTAACCCCCACGGTTTGAACTTTAACCGCCAACCGTTCGAATTTAACCGCCTTCGATCTCTCTCTCTTTCTTTCTCCCTTTCTCTCTGCGAGCGGGAAAAAAAAACTGGATAAAAGTAAAAACTCGGCCCGCCGGCAGCAACTTTCCTCCAACAACAACGAGAGCAATCGGCGAAACCAGGTTACTCACATCGTTTTCCATTTTTTTTCTTGTCAGGAGAAAAATACTCAGATATTTACCTCAGCCCGCCGCCGCACGATAGATTGTTTTACCTGCTTTCCTCTTTGAAATAGATAGATATATATTACGCTTCTTTAATGTTAAATAATATTTTTTTTCTCTCTGAGGGGACTGCGCCGCCTCAACCCAACTTGCTGGGCCAGCCGGGCGCGGCTTTTTCTTCCCCGGCGGACAGCCCGGAGCCGGGCCAATGGGGAGCCGATCCGCCCGGCGCTCGGCCAATCGGGAGGCTGGGTTTGGTGGGGGAGGCGGGACTTCCGGCTGGTGGGGGGAACCAGCAGGTTTGGTTGCGCTGCCAGGTGGGGGCGGAAGTGGTGTGACGTAGCTGAGCGTGGGGGGGGGGTTAGGGAAACAGAGCAATTGGCAGAACCCCTCCCACCTCAGCCCCAGCCCAGCCAATCAGCGGCCGCCACCGCCACCGGCCGGCAGGGGGAGCGCCAGAGCAACCAGCTCCGATTAAATGGCTTGCAATCCACTTAATGCCTCAATCTGATTAAATGGCTTGCAATCCACTTAGTGCCCCAGTCTGATTAAATGGCTTGCAATCCACTTAATGCCCCAGTCTGATTAAATGGCTTGCAATCTACTTAATGCCCCAGCCTGATTAAATGGCTTGCAATCCACTTAATGCCCCTCTGATTAAATGGCTTGCAATCTACTTAATGCCCCAGTCTGATTAAATGGCTTGCAATCCACTTAATGCCGCAGTCTGATTAAATGGCTTGCAATCCACTTAATGCCACAGTCTGATTAAATGGCTTGCAATCTACTTAATGCCCCCAGTCTGATTAAATGGCTTGCAATCCACTTAATGCCCCAGTCTGATTAAATGGCTTGCAATCCACTTAATGCCCCCAGTCTGATTAAATGGCTTGCAATCCACTTAATGCCCCAGTCTGATTAAGTGGCTTGCAATCCACTTAATGCCCCAGTCTGATTAAATGGCTTGCAATCCAATTAATGACCCCAGTCTGATTAAATGGCTTGCAATCCACTTAATACCCCCAGTCTGATTAAATGGCTTGCAATCCACTTAATGCCCCAGTCTGATTAAATGGCTTGCAATCCACTTAATGCCCCCAGTCTGATTGAATGGCTTGCAATCCACTTAATGCCCCAGTCTGATTAAATGGCTTGCAATCCACTTAATGCCCCCAGTCTGATTAAATGGCTTGCAATCCACTTAATGCCCCCAGTCTGATTGAATGGCTTGCAATCCACTTAATGCCCCAGTCTGATTAAATGGCTTATAAGAACATAAGAACATAAGAAATAGGAGCAGGAGTAGGCCAATCGGCCCCTCGAGCCTGCTCCACCATTCAATAAGATCATGGCTGATCTGATCCTAACCTCAAATCTTCTATCACTCTGCATCCACCCGAACCCATGTGATCTCCCGGGAGAGGCGAAAAACCAGATAAAGACCCAATGGCCAATTTGGGAGAAAAAAATCTGGGAAATTCCTCTCCGACCCATCTAGGCGATCGAAATTCTTCCAGGAGATCACTCTGTCCCTATATTTTCTACAGTACTTACCTTCTGTAAAGGCGATCTCCACCCCAGCCAGGAACAGGAATAAAACCATCTCCTGAAATCTAACAGAATTAGAACACAGTAGGAGCAGAACAAGGCTACACGGCCCCTGGGCCCGCTCCACTACCCACAGGGCCATGACCATTCCGAACCCAGACTCATGTCCAATTTCCTGCCCGCTCCCCGTAACCCTTTATTCCCTTTACTTCTAGGAAACTATCTATTTCTGTTTTAAATTTATTTAATGATGTAGCTTCCACAGCTTTCTGGGGCAGCAAATTCCACAAACCTACCACCCTCTGAGTGAAGAAGTTTCTCCTCATCTCAGTTTTGAATGAGCAGCCCCTTATTTTAAGATTATGCCCCCTAGTTCTAGTTTCACCCATCATTGGGAACATCCTCACCGCATCCACCCGATCAAGCCCCTTCACAATCTTATATGTTTCAATAAGATCGCCTCTCATTCTTCTGAACTCCAATGAGTAGAGTCCCAATCTACTCAACCTCTCCTCATATGACCACCCCCTCATCCCCGGGATTAACCGAGTGAACCTTCTTTGTACTGACTCGAGAGCAAGTATGTCTTTTCTTAAGTATGGACACCAAAACTGTATGCAGTATTCCAGGTGCGGCCTCACCAATACCTTGTACAACTGCAGCAATACCTCCCTGTTTTTATATTCCAACCCCCTAGCAATAAAAGCCAACATTCCATTGGCCTTCTTGATCACTTGCTGCACCTGCATACTAACTTTTTGAGTTTCGTGCACCAGGACCCCCAGATCCCTTTGTACTACAGTACTTTCCAGTTTCTTGCCATTAAGATAATAACTTGCTCTATGATTTTTCCTGCCAAAGTGCATAACTTCACACTTTCCAGTATTGTATTCCATCTGCCAAATCTCTGCCCACTTACTTAGCCTGTCTATGTCCCTTTGCAGGTTTTTTATGTCCTCCTCACTCACTACTTTCCGTCCCATCTTTGTATCATCTGCAAACTTTGATATGTTACACTCGGTCCCCTCCTCCAAATCGTTAATATAGATTGTAAAGAGTTGGGGACCCAGCACTGACCCCTGCGGAACACCACTAGTTACTGGTTGCCAATCTGAGAACGAACCATTTATCCCAACTCTCTGCTTTCTGTTAGAGAGCCAATCCTCCACCCATGCCAGAATATTACCCCCAATCCCGTGATTTTTTATCTTGAGCAATAATCTTTTGTGTGGCACCTTGTCAAATGCCTTTTGGAAGTCTAAATACACTACGTCCACTGGTTCCCCTTTATCCACCCTGTATGTTACTTCCTCAAAAAACTCAAGCAAATTTGTTAAACATGACTTCCCCTTCATGAAACCATGCTGAGTTTGCCCTATTAAATTGTGTTTATCCAAATGTCCCGTTACTGTCTCCTTAATAATGGACTCTAACATTTTACCAACCACAGATGTTAGGCTAACAGGTCTATAGTTTCCAGCCTTCTGCCTACTACCCTTTTTAAATAATGGTGTTACATTAGCAGTTTTCCAATCTGCCGGGACCTTTGCTGAGTCCAGTGAGTTTTGGAAAATTATTACCAATGCATCCACAATCCCTACCGCTACTTCCCTCAAGACCCTGGGATGCAAGCCATCAGGTCCAGGGGATTTATCCGCCTTGAGTCCCATTATTTTACCAAGTACCACTTCCTTAGTGATTTTAATTGTATTTAGTTCCTCCCCCCCTAGAGCCCCCTGTTTGTCCAGTGTTGGGATATTCTTAGTGTCCTCTACTGTAAAGACTGATACAAAATAATTGTTCAGTGTTTTTGCCATCTCCATGTTTCCCACCATTAATTTCCCGGTCTCATCCTCTAAGGGACCAACATTTACTTTAGCCACCCTTTTTCTTTTTATATAACTATAGAAACTTTTACTGTCTGTTTTTATATTTTTTGCTAATTTACTTTCATAATCTATCTTCCCTTTCTTAATCAATCTTTTTGTTATTTTTTGCTGTCTTTTAAAGACTTCCCAATCTTCCATCCTCCCACTAGATTTGGCTACCTTATATGCCCTTGTTTTTAGTCGGATACTATCCTTAATTACTTTACTTAGCCACGGATGGCTATCTTTTCTTTTACACCCTTTTTTCCTCAGTGGAATATATTTTTTTTGGAAGTTGTAAAATAACTCCTTAAATGTACACCACTGGTCATGTACCGTCTTACCCTTTAATCTATTTTCCCAGTCCACTCTCATTAATTCCGCTCTCATACCTTCATAGTCTCCTTTATTCAAGCTCAGCACGCTTGTTTGAGATCCAACCTTCTCACCCTCTAATTGAATATGGAACTCAACCATGTTATGGTCACTCATTCCAGGGGGATCCTTTACTAGGACATTTTTAATTAATCCTGTCTCATTACACAGGACCAAATCTAAGGTTGCTTGCCCCCTGGTCGGTTCAGTTACATACTGCTCAAGAAACCCATCCCTAATACACTCAATGAACTCTTCCTCAAGGCTGCTCTGCGCAATTTGATTTGTCCAGTTAATATGATAATTAAAATCCCCCATAATTATAGCTGTTCCCTTATTACAAGCCTCAACTATTTCCTGATTAATACTCCGTCCAACAGAGTTGCAACTGTTCGGAGGCCTATAGACTACACCCACTAGTGTTTTTTTCCCCTTATTATTCCTTACCTCCACCCAAACTGTTTCACTATCGTGCTCCTTTGACCCAATATCATTTCTCTGTATTATAGTGATTCCTTCCTTTATTAACATAGCCACCCCACCTCCTCTCCCTTCCTGCCTGTCCTTCCTGATTGTTAAATAACCTGGTATGTTTAATTCCCAGTCATGGTCACCCTGCAGCCATGTTTCTGTAATGGCCACAAGATCATACCCATATGTCATTATTTGTGCCGTTAACTCATTCATTTTGTTACGAATGCTACGTGCATTCAGATAAAGAACTTTCAAATATGTTTTGTAACACTTAGTTCCTGTTTTTTCCCTTTTTAGTACTTTACTTTTTACTCCATACCTTCTGTCCCTTCCTGACACATTCTGTTTTTTAATTCCCCCACTGCTACCTAAGTCTATGACCTTCTCTGTTGTCATTTCTATGATTTGCTCTCTAGAAACCTCCCCCCCCACTAATTAGTTTAAAGCCCTCTCTACAGCCCTAGTTATATGATTCGCCAGGACTCTAGTCCCAGCACTGGCCAAGTGGAGTCCGTCCCAACAGAACAGCTCCCTCCTGTCCCAGTACTGGTGCCAGTGTCCCAAGAAGCAAAACCCATTTCTCCCACACCAGTCTTTCAGCCACGCATTTAATCCACTTAATGCCCCAGTCTGATTAAATGGCTTGCAATCCACTTAATGCCCCCAGTCTGATTAAATGGCTTGCAATCCACTTAATGCCCCCAGTCTGATTATATGGCTTGCAATCCACTTAATGACCCCAGTCTGATTAAATGGCTTGCAATCCACTTAATGCCCCCAGTCTGATTAAATGGCTTGTAATCCACTTAATGCCCCCAGTCTGATTAAATGGCTTGCAATCCACTTAATGACCCCAGTCTGATTAAATGGCTTGCAATCCACTTAATGCCCCAGCCTGATTAAATGGCTTGCAATCCACTTAATGCCCCAGTCTGATTAAATGGCTTGCAATCCACTTAATGCCCCAGTCTGATTAAATGGCTTGCAATCCACTTAATGCCCCAGTCTGATGAAATGGCTTGCAATCCACTTAATGCCCCAGTCTGATTAAATGGCTTGCAATCCACTTAATGCCCCAGTCTGATTAAATGGCTTGCAATCCACTTAATGCCCCAGTCTGATGAAATGGCTTGCAATCCACTTAATGCCCCAGTCTGATTAAATGGCTTGCAATCCACTTAATGCCCCCAGTCTGATTAAATGGCTTGCAATCCACTTAATGCCCCAGTCTGATTAAATGGCTTGCAATCCACTTAATGCCCCCAGTCTGATTAAATGGCTTGCAATCTACTTAATGCCCCCAGTCTGATTAAATGGCTTGCAATCCACTTAATGCCCCCAGTCTGATTAAATGGCTTGCAATCCACTTAATGCCCCAGTCTGATTAAATGGCTTGCAATCCACTTACTGCCCCCAGTCTGATTAAATGGCTTGCAATCTACTTAATGCCCCAGTCTGATTAAATGGCTTGCAATCCACTTAATGCCCCAGTCTGATTAAATGGCTTGCAATCCACTTAATGCCCCAGTCTGATTAAATGGCTTGCAATCCACTTAATGCCCCCAGTCTGATTGAATGGCTTGCAATCCACTTAATGCCACAGCCTGATTAAATGGCTTGCAATCCACTTAATGCCCCCAGTCTGATTAAATGGCTTGCAATCCACTTAATGCCCCAGTCTGATTAAATGGCTTGCAATCCACTTAATGCCACAGTCTGATTAAATGGCTTGCAATCCACTTAATGCCACAGCCTGATTAAATGGCTTGCAATCCTCTTAATGCCCCAGTCTGATTAAATGGCTTGCAATCCACTTAATGCCCCAGCCTGATTAAATGGCTTGCAATCCACTTAATGCCCCCAGTCTGATTAAATGGCTTGCAATCCACTTAATGCCCCCAGTCTGATTAAATGGCTTGCAATCTAATTAATGCCCCCAGTCTGATTAAATGGCTTGCAATCCACTTAATGCCCCCAGTCTGATTAAATGGCTTGCAATCCACTTAATCCCCAGTCTGATTAAATGGCTTGCAATCCACTTAATCCCCCAGTCTGATTAAATGGCTTGCAATCCACTTAATGCCCCAGTCTGATTAAATGGCTTGCAATCCACTTAATGCCCCAGTCTGATTAAATGGCTTGCAATCCACTTAATGCCACAGTCTGATTAAATGGCTTGCAATCCACTTAATGCCCCCAGTCTGATTAAATGGCTTGCAATCTACTTAATGCCCCCAGTCTGATTAAATGGCTTGCAATCCACTGAATGCCCCCAGTCTGATTAAATGGCTTGCAATCCACTTAATGCCCCAGTCTGATTAAATGGCTTGCAATCCACTTAATGCCCCCAGTCTGATTGAATGGCTTGCAATCCACTTAATGCCCCAGTCTGATTAAATGGCTTGCAATCCACTTAATGCCCCAGTCTGATTAAATGGCTTGCAATCCACTTAATGCCCCCAGTCTGATTGAATGGCTTGCAATCCACTTAGTGCCCCCAGTCTGATTGAATGGCTTGCAATCCACTTAATGCCACAGCCTGATTAAATGGCTTGCAATCCACTTAATGCCCCAGTCTGATTAAATGGCCTGCAATCCACTTAATGCCACAGTCTGATTAAATGGCTTGCAATCCACTTAATGCCACAGCCTGATTAAATGGCTTGCAATCCACTTAATGCCACAGTCTGATTAAATGGCTTGCAATCCACTTAATGCCCCAGTCTGATTGAATGGCTTGCAATCCACTTAATGCCCCAGTCTGATTAAATGGCTTGCAATCCACTTAGTGCCCCAGTCTGATTAAATGGCTTGCAATCCACTTAATGCCGCAGTCTGATTAAATGGCTTGCAATCCACTTAATGCCCCCAGTCTGATTAAATGGCTTGCAATCTACTTAATGCCCCCAGTCTGATTAAATGGCTTGCAATCCACTTAATGCCCCAGTCTGATTAAATGGCTTGCAATCCACTTAATGCCCCCAGTCTGATTAAATGGCTTGCAATCCACTTAATGCCCCAGTCTGATTAAATGGCTTGCAATCCACTTAATGCTCCAGTCTGATTAAATGGCTTGCAATCCACTTAATGACCCCAGTCTGATTAAATGGCTTGCAATCCACTTAATACCCCCAGTCTGATTAAATAGCTTGCAATCCACTTAATGCCCCAGTCTGATTAAATGGCTTGCAATCCACTTAATGCCCCCAGTCTGATTGAATGGCTTGCAATCCACTTAATGCCCCAGTCTGATTAAATGGCTTGCAATCCACTTAATGCCCCCAGTCTGATTAAATGGCTTGTAATCCACTTATTGCCCCCAGTCTGATTGAATGGCTTGCAATCCACTTAATGCCCCAGTTTGATTAAATGGCTTGCAATCCACTTAATGCCCCAGTCTGATTAAATGGCTTGCAATCCACTTAATGCCCCCAGTCTGATTGAATGGCTTGCAATCCACTTAATGCCCCCAGTCTGATTAAGTGGCTTGCAATCCACTTAATGCCCCAGTCTGATTAAATGGCTTGCAATCCACTTCATGCCACAGCCTGATTAAATGGCTTGCAATCCACTTAATGCCCCCAGTCTGATTAAATGGCTTGCAATCTACTTAATGCCCCCAGTCTGATTAAATGGCTTGCAATCCACTTAATGCCCCAGTCTGATTAAATGGCTTGCAATCCACTTAATGCCCCAGTCTGATTAAATGGCTTGCAATCCACTTAATGCCCCAGTCTGATTAAATGGCTTGCAATCCACTTAATGCCCCAGTCTGATTAAATGGCTTGCAATCCACTTAATGCCCCAGTCTGATTAAATGGCTTGCAATCCACTTAATGCCCCCAGTCTGATTAAATGGCTTGCAATCCACTTAATGCCCCAGTCTGATTAAATGGCTTGCAATCCACTTAATGCCCCCAGTCTGATTAAATGGCTTGCAATCCAATTAATGCCCCCAGTCTGATTAAATGGCTTGCAATCCACTTAATGACCCCAGTCTGATTAAATGGCTTGCAATCCACCTAATGCCCCCAGTCTGATTAAATGGCTTGCAATCCACTTAATGCCCCAGTCTGATTAAATGGCTTGCAATCCACTTAATGCCCCAGTCTGATTAAATGGCTTGCAATCCACTTAATGTCCCCAGTCTGATTAAATGGCTTGCAATCCACTTCATGCCCCAGTCTGATTAAATGGCTTGCAATCCACTTAATGCCCCAGTCTGATTAAATGGCTTGCAATCCACTTAATGCCCCCAGTCTGATTAAATGGCTTGTAATCCACTTAATGCCACCTGTCTGATTAAATGGCTTGCAATCCACTTAATGCCCCCAGTCTGATTAAATGGCTTGTAATCCACTTAATGCCACCTGTCTGATTAAATGGCTTGCAATCCACGTAATGCCCCAGTCTGATTAAATGGCTTGCAATCCACTTAATGCCCCTGTCTGATTAAATGGCTTGCAATCCACTTAATGCCCCAGTCTGATTAAATGGCTTGCAATCCACTTAATGCCCCAGTCTGATTAAATGGCTTGAAATCCACTTCGTGCCCCCAGTCTGATTAAATGGCTTGCAATCCACTTAATGCCCCCAGTCTGATTAAATGGCTTGCAATCCACTTAATGCCCCTCTGATTAAATGGCTTGCAATCCACTTAATGCCCCAGTCTGATTAAATGGCTTGCAATCCACTTAGTGCCCCCAGTCTGATTAAATGGCTTGCAATCCGCTTAATGCCCCAGTCTGATTAAATGGCTTGCAATCCACTTAATGCCCCCAGTCTGATTAAATGGCTTGCAATCCACTTAATGCCCCCAGTCTGATTAAATGGCTTGCAATCCACTTAATGCCCCAGTCTGATTAAATGGCTTGCAATCCGCTTAATGCCCCAGTCTGATTAAATGGCTTGCAATCCACTTAATGCCCCCAGTCTGATTAAATGGCTTGCAATCCACTTAGTGCCCCCAGTCTGATTAAATGGCTTGCAATCCGCTTAATGCCCCAGTCTGATTAAATGGCTTGCAATCCACTTAATGCCCCCAGTCTGATTAAATGGCTTGCAAGCCTCTGAATGCCAAGGATGTCAAGGCCTCAGAGACAGTGCGGAGGAGGTTGACCAGAATGTCACCAGGAATGAAGGACTTCAGTTGTGAGCAGGTTGGCACTGTTCTCTTAAGAACCTAAGATATGGGAGTCGGCCATTCGGCCCCTCGAGCCTGCTCCACCATTCAATGAGATCATGGCTGATCTTCGACCTCAACTCCACTCTCCCGCCCGATCCCCATATCCCTCGATTCCCCTCGAGTCCAAAAATCTCTCGATGTCAGCCTTGAATAGACTCAACGACTGAGCCTCCACGGCCCTCTGGGGCAGAGAATTCCAAAGATTCACCGCCCTCCGAGTGAAGAAATTCCTCCTCATCTCAGTGCAAAATGGCCGACCCCTTATCCTGAGACTGTGACCCCTGGTTCTAGACTCTCCAGCCAGGGGGAAACAGCCTCTCGGCATCTACAATAACCAGGTAAATATTAAAATTAAAAGCATAGGTTCTAGGTGGGTCAGTACGGAACCAGGCTGTCATGTATTGATTGCGAGTTTGACACCAGTAAATACGTTATGGGAATTACCTGGGAAAGCTGCAGTCAGCCATTTTACAAATAAAGTAAAGATCACAGTTAGAAGCCTGTCTGCCTGACTCTGATTTAATTCGACGTATCTACATGTTTGATTGAACGCATTAAAGCATAGATACAACATTGGCGACGAGGATAACGAACAGGAATCATTTTAGATAGGTAGTTGCCCAAGTTTTAGTTAGCTAGGATGGAGAAGACCGGCATTCAAAATTTTGCATGCTTCGCCGAGGTGGACGAGGTGGTTAACGTCTTTTGAGCTTTATGCCGACGGCAAAGGACTCATTATCGACGATACCTCTACAGCTGCCACAAAGCAGAGGAGAAGAGCTCTACTTCTACACCTAGCAGGACCAAATGTCCAGGATATCTTTTCGACTCTACCGGACACAGGAGCGCCAGCAGACTACACGGTGGCGGTTAGTGCTTTGAATCACTACTTCGTGCCCCAGGTCAACGCAGCATTTGCTAGACAGACTTTTCATAAGTTGTCCCAGAAGACAGGTGAGACTGTGCAACAATTTGCTACTCGCTTGCGGCAGGCTGCTAAAGACTGTGCTTTTGGGGGGGGATGCGGATAATCAAATAAGAGACGCTATCCTGAGTACGTGCACGTCAGCCTATGTGCGGAGGAAATTGCTAGAGGAAGGGCAAGGTCTAACGCTCACCCGCACGTTACAATTGCCTCACTATGTGAAAACGTCGAGGAGCAGATGTCAGCCATGTCATGTACAGAGAAGGCGGAGACAGATACTGTTCGTCGTGTTACACAGAAAAGAGGGTATTATACGAAAAGCTCGACAGAGAAACCAAAGGGAAATGGCGATAGGAACGAAAGGAAATGTTACAGATGTGGACACAGACCACATGGACAGAGATCCGAAATGCCCAGCACACGGACAAACGTGTCATAAGTGCAAGGGAAAGGATCATTTCTCCAAAGTATGCCGCACAAAGGGTACAAAGAAACACAGTGTTGTAGCGGTTCGTGTAGATCGCCACTAAATAAGAGAGTTTGACTTCGACGAACTATTAACAAGTTGTTTATTTACAGGAACAGACTAATTACATCAGGTTAGATGGCAGGTAAGATGGCTGACTGTAGGAGCACCGTGGTGTAGGTCTTGTCCCAGCGGGGACTCCACGAGGACTGAGTTCGCAGTCCTGTGGGGAGCGTGATGACGTCATCGCGTTTGTGTTGTGACGTCATCATGTTGTTCGCGTTTCCCGCGCTTAGGGCGTCACGTGATGCGCGTCGTTGCGTCGCTGGCTGTTGAGGCCGAAGTCGGGAGGCCGGGCTGTGCCGGTGCTTGCCGCAGGAGCGGAAGATCGTGTCGCTCCCGTCGGCTGGCCGTTGAGGCCGAAGACGCTAGGCCAGGCTGTGCCGGTGCTTGCCGCGGGAGCGGCAGATCGCGTCGCTCCCGTCGGCTGGCCGTTGAGGCCGAAGCCGCTAGGCCGGGCTGTGCCGGTGCTTGCCGCGGGAGCGGCAGATCGCGTCGCTCCCGTCGGCTGGCCGTTGAGGCCGAAGACGCTAGGCCGGGCTGTGCCGGCGCACGCACATCACGTCGTACGTGACGTGATGTCAGCGCGCTAGGGCGCGTCTTAAAGGGGCAATGGCCCCAACAGGTAAGTTAAAAGGGCAACGGCCCCAAAAGGTAAGTTAAAGGGAATTATGTGTGTCTTTATGTAAGGTACAACCGGTGGTACCGCCACAGTGTGAACAATGTAGAGGAACAAAATAACTGTGCATTTGCTGTTACTGGAAATAACATGACAGAGAGACAGAGGGAGTAAACCTGAGAATGTTAATTGATTCAGGTACAACTAATAATGTGATAGATGAGAATACATGGGAAGGATTAAAGTCAGAACACATTAAGTGTCAGCCACATGTCCCTAAGACAGAGAGAAAGTTATTCTCTTATGCTTCTAGCCGACCACTGTCAGTTAAAGGTGTATTCACATGTGGGATTACAATAGGTAAGAGAACTGAGCAGGCGGAGTTCATTGTGGTTAAAGGCCATGGAGAGCCGTTGCTAGGAAGGGAGACAGCCATGAAACTGGGAGTTTTAAAAATAGGCGCAGATGTCTCAGCTGTGGTAGATGTAAGACAGCTACTAGAACAGCGGTATCCAAAGGTGTTCCAGGGAGTAGGAAGGCTGAACACAAAACTGATCAGTTTGTATATCGACCCACAAGTGAAGCCTGTGGCCCAGCCACTCAGGCGTATACCATTCAACTTAAGGGGGGCAGTAGAGGCCAAAATAAGACAATTGAGGGACATGGACATTATCGAACCTGTAACGGGTCCCACCCCATGGGTAAATCCTGTGGTTATTGTACCAAAAGCGGATAAGGATGTAAGGTTATGCCTAGACATGAGACGAGCAAACCAGGCAATAGTGAGGGAATGATATTCAATCCCCACCGTTGATGAGATACTCCAAGGTATGAACGGCTCGACGGTGTTTAGTAAGCTAGACCTGAAATGGGGTTATCACCAGCTAGAACTGACCCCTGAGTCACGAGAAATCACTACGTTTGTGTTAAGTCTGTGAATTATTTAGTTAATTAAGACACAGACTAATGAGTAACAATAAAAACAGGTCTTTACTGGTTGGAGGTAGGGACTATACTGAATACAAGATTACTGCACAGTGCTTATATACCGGTGTGTTCACCCCCGGTATTACGTCTACAGCAGCCTGAGAAAGTAGTACATCTCTTAAGGTGGAACAGGCTTAAGCTCTCTTAAGGTGGAACAGGTTACATACACAACAGTTTGCAGTACATAACGGAGTATACAGGTACAAGAGGCTGATATTCGGTGTATCTTCAGCTAGTGAGCAATATCAGCACGAGGTAGCTAATGCCTTAGCTGGAATAGAGGGTGTTGAAAACATCTCAGACGACATTATCGTGCATGCACACGACCAGGAAACGCACGACAGACGCCTGCACGCTGTCATGACCAGACTAATGGAAAGTGGACTGACACTAAACTCAGAGAAGTGCCAATTCAACATGGACCGATTGATTTTCATGGGAATCCTGTTGTCTGAAAAGGGCATCGGACCAACAACAGAGACAGTCATTCAGTGCACTCAAGGAAGAGTTGGCCAGAGCCGGCACTTTAGCATATTTTGATAAGGACGCACCAACCAAGGTGATAGCAGATGCCAGTCCTGTAGGTTTAGGCGCAGTACTAGTCCAGGACCAACAGGGACAAGAGGTGCCAATATGCTATGTAAGTCGTAGCTTAACAGACTGTGAGAGGAAATACTCTCAAACAGAGAGAGAGGCCTTAGCTCTTGTATGGGCTTGTGAGAGGCTGCATCCATATGTGTATGGCCGAAAATTTAACTTGGTAACTGACCATAAGCCATTACAAGTGATATACATCCCACACTCTAAACCCTGTGTCCGTATAGAGAGATGGGTACTTAGATTACAGCCGTACGATTTTAAGGTGATACACATTCCAGGCAAGCAAAACATTGCAGACCCGCTGTCACGATTGCTGGGGGAGACAGCAAAACAGGAGAGACATTCTCATAGCTCAGATGAATACGTGAGATTTGTAGCTGTGAGTGCGACACCAAAAGCACTCACTACTAGAGAGGTGGAGGAAGCCTCTGCTACCGACCCAGAGCTGATTGAGGTACGGAAGGCAATCACAAACGGACATTTTGAGAACTGTAAAGCTTATGCAGCAATTGCAAACGAGCTGTGCGTAGTGGGGTACCTAGTTCTTCGGGGAACACGCATCGTGCTACCCACAGTGTTACATGCACGAGCCCTGGTGTTAGCACATGAAGGACACTTGGGAATAGTTGGAACAAAGCAACATCTCGGAACCAAGGTTTGGTGGCCTGACATGGACAAGGCAGCTGAAAAACACTGTAAAGCGTGCCACGGCTGTCAGATAGTAGCCAGACCTGACCCACCTGAACCGTTGAGACCAACACCATTACCGGAGGGCCCCTGGCAGGATGTAGCTATAGACTTACTGGGACCCTTGCCATCCAACCACTCCATTCTTGTGGCAGTTGATTATTATAGTCGCTACTATGAATACGACATCATGACCTCCACAACAACAGAGAAGGTTATTGATAGTTTAGAGTCAATCTTCAGCCGTCATGGTTTGCCAATCACCTGCAAATCTGATAATGGTCCCCAATTCAGATCTGAATTATTCAAAGAATACTGTGAAAACAACGGGATCAAACACCTGAAAACGACAGCAAAATGGGCTCAGGCTAACGGAGAAGTCGAGCGCCAGAATGCATCGCTGATGAAGAGAATCAGAATTGCTCAGTCAGAAGGGCTGGATTGGAAACGTGAACTTAGAAAATATGTGACTGTGTACAGGAGCATTGACCATGCCACGACAGGAAAGAGTCCGGCAGAGCTGCTCCTTAAACGGAAAATGAGAGGAAAGCTGCCAGACATCACAGAGTCGCGCGCAGACATGGAAGTACGTGACCGGGACGCAGAACAAAAAGGCAAGTCCAAACTATACGCAGATGAACAGCGGAGAACACAATACTCAGAGGTGGAAGTTGGCAACACGGTGCTGGTACGGCAGGACAAAGTGGACAAGTTCACCACTCCTTTTAATGCCACACCTCACAAAGATTTGAGTAAAACAGGGAGTCAAGTAGTAGTGGAATCTCCAGATGGAGCACGCTACTCGAGAAACACTACGTTTGTGAAGAAATACAGAACCAATGGACCAAAGGAGACACTCCATGAGCAGAAGGAAACACAAGGGACTGAGGACAGTATAGTAGACCCTGACACACATACCACTGTGACACAGGCAATACCCACTGACACCAACATGTCAGACATACCCAATACAGCCAGACCTCAAAGGGTTAAAAGAAAACCCCAAAGACTATCTGATTATGTCACAACATAAACTGTGCGAGAACTGCATGGGGGATGTTAAATGTTTAAACCTGGGAATTATTTAGTTGTGTGGTAAGACACAAGTTTGTAAAAAGTTTATAAACCAAATAAGTTATGCAGTGTTATTGTAAGCAACTGTTTGTAAACTGCAAGTTTGTTTCCAAGGAAAAGAGGGATGCCGTGTATTGATTGCGAGTTTGACACCAGTCAATACGGTAATGTAATGTGCGAGTTTAACACCAGTAAATACGGTAATGTAATGTGCGAGTTTGACACCAGTAAATACAGTAATGTAATGTGCGAGTTTGACACCAGTAAATACAGTAATGTAATGTGCGAGTTTGACACCAGTAAATACAGTAATGTAATGTGCGAGTTTGACACCAGTAAATACAGTAATGTAATGTGCGAGTTTGACACCAGTAAATACAGTAATGTAATGTGCGAGTTTGACACCAGTAAATACAGTAATGTAATGTGCGAGTTTGACACCAGTAAATACAGTAATGTAATGTGCGAGTTTGACACCAGTAAATACGGTAATGTAATGTGCGAGTTTGACACCAGTAAATATGGTCATGTAATGTGCGAGTTTGACACCAGTAAATACGGTAATGGGAATTACCCAAGAAAGCTGCAGTCAGCCATTTTACCAATAAAGTAAAGATCACAATTAGAAGCCTGTCTGCCTGACTCTGATTTAATTCAACGTATCTACATGCTTGATTGAACGCATTAAAGCATAAATACAACACAGCCCAGATTGATTGAGTTCAAGTTCCCTCTGGTCTGCCAGCTTTTCATGCCAATTGAGATGGCGCAGTCTGAACCCAGTTCGACGGGCAGCACCCCACACAATGAGCCCCCTTGCTGCTGGGATACATTACAAGAAAGGAGGGAGCTTCAATCTGAATCCACTCTTGCAATCAGGTCAAATGATAAGGAATGCTTTAAAACAAGAAAAATTATGTGCCCTGGGAGTGTTTGATGGGACAGTGCAGAGGGAGCTTTACTCTGTATCTAACCTGTGCTGTACCTGCCCTGGGAGTGTTTGATGGGACAGTGTGGAGGGAGCTTTACTCTGTATCTAATCCGTGCTGTACCTGCCCTGGGAGTGTTTGATGGGACAGTGTAGAGGGAGCTTTACTCTGTATCTAACCTGTGCTGTACCTGCCCTGGGAGTGTTTGATGGGACAGTGTAGAGGGAGCTTTACTCTGTATCTAACCCGTGCTGTACCTGCCCTGGGAGTGTTTGATGGGGACAGTGTAGAGGGAGCTTTACTCTGTATCTAACCCCGTGCTGTACCTGCCCTGGGAGTGTTTGATGGGACAGTGTAGAGGGAGCTTTACTCTGTATCTAACCCGTGCTGTACCTGCCCTGGGAGTGTTTGATGGGACAGTGTAGAGCGAGCTTTACTCTGTATCTAACCTGTGCTGTACCTGCCCTGGGAGTGTTGGATGGGGACAGTGTAGAGGGAGCTTTACTCTGTATCTAACCTGTGCTGTACCTGCCCTGGGAGTGTTTGATGGGACAGTGTAGAGGGAGCTTTACTCTGTATCTAACCCGTGCTGTACCTGCCCTGGGAGTGTTTGATGGGGACAGTGTAGAGGGAGCTTTACTCTGTATCTAACCCCGTGCTGTACCTGCCCTGGGAGTGTTTGATGGGACAGTGTAGAGGGAGCTTTACTCTGTATCTAACCCGTGCTGTACCTGCCCTGGGAGTGTTTGATGGGACAGTGTAGAGCGAGCTTTACTCTGTATCTAACCCGTGCTGTACCTGCCCTGGGAGTGTTGGATGGGGACAGTGTAGAGGGAGCTTTACTCTGTATCTAACCCGTGCTGTACCTGCCCTGGGAGTGTTTGATGGGGACAGTGTAGAGGGAGCTTTACTCTGTATCTAACCCGTGCTGTACCTGCCCTGGGAGTGTTTGATGGGACAGTGTAGAGGGAGCTTTACTCTGTATCTAACCTGTGCTGTACCTGCCCTGGGAGTGTTTGATGGGACAGTGTAGAGGGAGCTTTACTCTGTATCTAACCCGTGCTGTACCTGCCCTGGGAGTGTTTGATGGGGACAGTGTAGAGGGAGCTTTACTCTGTATCTAACCCGTGCTGTACCTGCCCTGGGAGTGTTTGATGGGACAGTGTAGAGGGAGCTTTACTCTGTATCTAACCTGTGCTGTACCTGCCCTGGGAGTGTTTGATGGGACAGTGTAGAGGGAGCTTTACTCTGTATCTAACCTATGCTGTACCTGCCCTGGGAGTGTTTGATGGGGACAGTGTAGTGGGAGCTTTACTCTGTATCTAACCCGTGCTGTACCCACCCTGGGAGTGTTTGATGGGACAGTGTAGAGGGAGCTTTACTCTGTATCTAACCCGTGCTGTACCTGCCCTGGGAGTGTTTGATGGGACAGTGTAGAGGGAGCTTTACTCTGTATCTAACCCGTGCTGTACCTGCCCTGGGAGTGTCTGATGGGGACAGTGTAGAGGGAGCTTTACTCTGTATCTAACCCGTGCTGTACCTGCCCTGGGAGTGTTTGATGGGGACAGTGTAGAGGGAGCTTTACTCTGTATCTAACCCGTGCTGTACCTGCCCTGGGAGTGTCTGATGGGGACAGTGTAGAGGGAGCTTTACTCTGTATCTAACCCGTGCTGTACCTGCCCTGGGAGTGTTTGATGGGGACAGTGCAGAGGGAGCTTTACTCTGTATCTAACCCGTGCTGTACCTGCCCTGGGAGTGTTTGATGGGGACAGTGTAGAGGGAGCTTTACTCTGTATCTAACCTGTGCTGTACCTGCCCTGGGAGTGTTTGATGGGGACAGTGTAGAGGGAGCTTTACTCTGTATCTAACCCGTGCTGTACCTGCCCTGGGAGTGTTTGATGGGGACAGTGCAGAGGGAGCTTTACTCTGTATCTAACCTGTGCTGTACCTGCCCTGGGAGTGTTTGATGTCACCACTTGTTGCCTGACATTGTAAGTATTCCATCCCCTGGCAATCTCATCCCTTACTTTGATGAGCGTATAAAAAGCAGAGGGTTGACGGAAGGCAGCTATCGAGCCCGAATCAAAACAGCATGTCCCTTCACGTAACCTGGAACATGCGAGGGCCAAATACAGAGCACGGGACGGAGGCTGGAATTTCCGGAATGCAAGCTACAAATCCCTCCGGGAAAAGCAATCGCTTGCTTCTCTGGGTGAGAGTTCACGCCAAGCGGTGCAGTATAAATAAACGGGATTCTCTTCCCTTTCTCCTCTGGAGACACTGACCCCGACCGTGCTGCGGGGAGCTGCACGCACTCTCAGTCCCGCACCCACATGGTCAGCGCTCCCGTACGAGCCCGGGCTGAGGTCCCGTCTCCCCCCAGAGGCACCGCCCCCCCCACCCAGGCTGAGAACATGGAACAGGAGTAGGCCGTACGCCTCCCTCGAGCCTGCTCCACCATTCAATATCCACTCTTATCTAGGCCCCTCATAATTTTATACACCTCAACTCAAGTCTCGCCTCAGCCTCCTCTGAGGGGCTGTTTCCCCCCCTGGCTGGAGAGTCTAGAACCAGGGGTCACAGTCTCAAGTTAAGGGGTCGGCCGTTTAGGACTGAGATGAGGAGGAATTTCTTCACTCAGAGGGCGGTGAATCTTTGGAATTCTCTGCCCCAGAGGGCTGTGGAGGCTCAGTCGTTGAGTATATTCAAGGCCGAGATCGAATGGACTCCAGGGGAATGAAGGGATATGGAGATCTGGCAGGAGAGTGGAGTTGAGGTCGAAGATCAGCCCTGATCTTATTGAATGGCGGAGCAGGCTCGAGGGGCCGAATGGCCGACTCCTGCTCCTAATTCTTATGTTCGCATGGTGGGGCAGTGGGGTGGATGGACAGCCCTGGTGTCTCTACCCCCAAGGACCTGCTCAAACTCACGGAGATCTTCTCCCGAGACCCTCAGAGCTGCTGAGACGCACCAGCTCCCTCGCTCGGCCTCCCCAGACAACCCCAGGACCCGCGCCCCAGGCGAAATCCACTGACGGCAGGAGCACCATTACTTGGCCTTTGTTGCAAGAGGATTTGAGTACAGGAGCAGGGACGTCTTGCTGCAGTTGTACAGGGCCTTGGTGAGACCACACCTTGAGTATTGTGTGCAGTTTTGGTCGCCTTATCTGAGGAAGGATGTTCTTGCCATGGAGGGAGTGCAGCGAAGATTCACCAGACTGATACCTGGGATGGCAGGAATGACGTACGAAGAGAGATTGGGTCGACTAGGCCTGTATTCACTAGAGTTTAGAAGAATGAGAGGGGGATCTCATTGAAACATATAAAATTCTGACAGGGCTAGACAGACTGGATGCAGGGAGGATGTTTCCCCTGGCTGGGGGGTCCAGAACGAGGGGTCACAGTCTCAGGATACGGGGTAGGACATTTAGGACTGAGATGAGGAGGAATGTCTTCACTCAGAGGGTGGTGAACCTGTGGAATTCTCTACCACAGAAGGCAGTGGAGGCCAAGTCACTGAATATATTTAAGAAGGAGATAGATAGATTTCTAGACACAAAAGGCATCAAGGGGTATGGGGAGAGAGCGGGAATATGGTATTGAGATAGAGGATCAGCCATGATCATATTGAGTGGCGGAGCAGGCTCGAAGGGCCGAATGGCCGACTCCTGCTCCTATTTTTCTCTGGGGGTCTTTTGATTGGATTTTCTACGCGCATAAATGAATGTTCTACTCCTGTATTTCATTCGGATGGTTTTAATTTTTCATTTAAAAAAAAAAGATTGGATGATGGACACAAAAAGAACCATTCGCACCAACCCATTTTTCTAATACTGCCGCTCGGGTCGGCGAGGCAATTAATCGCAAATTACAACTCTGGAGCCACGAAGGCGCCGCCATTCTTCCACCTTCCCCCCGCCCCGCCCTCCCTCCGTAGGGCGGTTCCAGCGCCTCGCGCTCCTAGCCGCTGCCTTCGTTCCCGTCCGCCGCGGTCCGGAGAATGCGCCTGCCGCCGCCTTGCGTCCTGCTGGGCCCCGGAGGCTTGCTGAAGGCCGGCTCGTAGGTGTGCTGCTTCGGGTGGACCTCGTCGTACAAGAAGGCAGCCGTCAACTCCGCCCCGTCGTCGATCTCAATCTGTAGAGAGAGAGAGAGACAGAGAAAAGGTGAGCTCTCAGCCTCCGCTGCCAGTCTGCACAGAGTTGAGTTAACTAAAGTGGTGGAAAGGGGAATGTCGACGGATGTTGTTTATATGGACTAACAGAAGGCATTTGATTAAAGTCCCTCCTAAGAAACTGTTAGTTCAAGTTGGAGCTCGGGGAATTGAAGGCAAATTATTGAGGAGTCAGCTGTGACTCAGTGGGTAACATCCTTGCCTCGGAGTCAGAAGGTTGTGGGTTCAAGTCCCACTCTAGCACCTGGAGCAAAAAAAACTGGACGGACACGCTCAGTGCAGTGTTGAGGGAGCGCCGCACTGTCGGAGGGGCGGCGCTGAGGGAGCGCCGCACTGTCGGAGGGGCGGCGCTGAGGGAGCGCCGCACTGTCGGAGGGGCGGCGCTGAGGGAGCGCCGCACTGTCGGAGGGGCGGCGCTGAGGGAGCGCCGCACTGTCGGAGGGGCGGCGCTGAGGGAGCGCCGCACTGTCGGAGGGGCGGCGCTGAGGGAGCGCCGCACTGTCGGAGGGGCGGCGCTGAGGGAGCGCCGCACTGTCGGAGGGGCGGCGCTGAGGGAGCGCCGCACTGTCGGAGGGGCGGCGCTGAGGGAGCGCCGCACTGTCGGAGGGGCAGTACTGAGGGAGCGCAGCACTGTTGGAGGGGCAGCGCTGAGGGAGCGCCGCACTGTCGGAGGGGCAGCGCTGAGGGAGCACCACACTGTCGGAGATGCCGTCTTTCGGATGAGACATTAAACCCGAGGCCCCCGTCTGCCCTCTCGGGTGGATGTAAAAGATCCCACGGCCACTATTGGAAGAAGAGCAGGGGGGAGTTCTCCCCGGTGTCCTGGGGGCCAATATTTATCCCTCAATCAACATCACTAAAAACAGATGATCCGGTCATTGTCACGTTGCTGTTTGCGGGAGCGTAAATTGGCTGCCACACCTCAAAAAGTACTTCATTGGCCGTGTAGCGCTTTGGGACATCCGATGCTCGAGAAAGGCGCTACAGAAATGCGAGTCTTTCTTTTTCTTTTATTGACCTGGTTAGGAAACGGGCTGAGCGGCAGGAGACAGAGAGTTGGGATAACGGGCAGGTTCTCTAATTGGCAGGATGTGACTCCTGGTGTCCCGCCGGGAGCGGTGTTGGGGCCTCGACGGTTCACCGTATTGATTAACGACTTAGATGACGGGATCGAGAGCCCCCATATCCCAAGTCTGCCAGAATGTGCAGGAAGGAGACCAATACAAGGCCGAGGCTGATGACCAGGGTGACATAAATCGTGCCATTTATGTAGAAAGGACTTATGAAATAATACTGGGCGGCCTGCTGGTGGCGCTGTGCAGGGAGAGTATAGATACTCGGGTGTAGGGAGTTTGCAAAATTCCCCCACCTTGCCTGCTTTCCGAATCAAACAAAGTTGGCCACTTTTTAAACGTACAAAATGGAGTTCTGGGACACGTGACCAGAAATCTGCTGGAAGTGAGTCATAACATAAGATAACACAACATAAGATGTAACTTGTCATCATGCCAATAAAGCGAGTTGAATTGAATTGAATTGGAGTCATTTTTCTCCCCAGCAACAAGCCTGGAGACAGGGCCTGGAATTCCACAGTCCCTATGTGGATTCCAGGCCAGACATGGAATTGAATATGTAATAGCAAGTCGCCAGTAGGCCGGTAAGAACAATGAACCTGGTTGCACTGCAATCAGGGTTAAGCTAGTTAAAACCATCATCGGGCCCATCCTAACAGGTCCAATCATATCAGAAACCGTTTTAGAGGACTAGGCACCAGAGACACCATTGTGTGACTGAAACCAAAAACAATGAGGGCCGGTGATAAGGCCGTTAGTGGGAAATCGGCCGTTTTGCAGCCATTTACAGTTAACGAAGTAACCTGGGACACCTCTCGATCTGGGGGAGGCAAGGCAGATCGAGAGAGTATAACTGTTTTTAACAAGCAGACAGAAAGGGCAGTTCGAGACACTTCGACTTGGAACACACTTCGGGAGAGACAGCTTCTACACTTCACTTCGATTTCATCCTGGGACTTCGCTGCAAAAGGGAAACTTCGAGGACTCTACTGGGAGAAGCAGTCTCCAAGACGGGGAAGGCTATGCGCAGCAGGCCCATGCTTTGGTAAGCAGGCGAAGCTCCTGGTCTGTACTGCCTCCCGATTTAAACCCGACTGTTCCCCCCCGCACCCACTGTGCCCACCACCTCAGACAGGGATTCAGAGTGGAACCAGGAAGACACGGGATGGAGTGCACCATCCCGGTACGGACCGGAGCCCAGAGCGGGCCTCGCTAAACGGCGCAGCCCGACCCAGGAGGGAAGCCTTTTCGCCCAGCCAAGGAGGAAGATCCACTACCTGACTGACGGGAGAGTGTGTGGCCAGTGCACACTGAACTTTACCAGGCCAGACCAACTAAAGCTGCAGTCCCAGGACAACCTAAAGGCCTTTGTTCCAATGCGTTGGGTGAGCATGAGAGTCTGACCCCCCTTTAGTTCGACCTAGGTTAGGGATAGTGTAGGAGGTGGGGATAAGGCTAAGGGGAGTGTTAATGTGTGATACCCCTCGATGTGTCGTACTCCTTCCCGCACTCGCGTGCCCTGTTTTGAATATATAGTATTCCTTTTTTTTTCTCTTTTTAAAGTGTATAGAGCTGTAGCCTTGGTTTAGTATCGTTGAACCAATTAATTTCTCTGCTTGCTTGTTTTGTTTTTATTTTTCTCTCTCAATAAAACCGTTATTATTTTAACCTTTCACCTGCTTGTCTGTCTCGAGCTTGTTATTCTGCACATCAGCTGCCTGGTAGGATCCCAGTGTCAGAACTGAGTGGGAGTGTGGGGACGCCTCGAAAACGTCCACTGGGTCAGGCCCGGGCCAAACCGACCACCCAACCAACAACCCCTACACGGGCACGGGCCCAGCTTGCTCCAGGACATTTTGTAAACAGGAACTAGTGAAGGACAACTGGACGTCCATGTTGTGAAACAGTCGATTAAAGCCTGGTTTAACGCTCTGACCAAGTGCCCAGTAGTTTTCTTACGTCACAGAGCGTCGGCAGAATCTGTCCACACAGCTGCGAGATTTACAGTCTTTTTAAAAAAAAACTCCCCGATAAAACAGAGGAACAGGAGGAGGCCATTCAGCCCCTCGAGTCTATTCCGATTCAGTTAGATCCGCTCCCCCGCTCTTTCCCCAGATCCCTGCAATTTTTTCTGCTTCCAGTATTTCTCCAATTCCCATTCGGAGGCTCCGAGTGAATCTGTCTTCACCGCCCGATCAGGCAGCGCATTCCAGATCCTGACCACTCGCTGCGCAAAAAAGTTTTCCCTCATATCGCCTCTGTCGCAGGGATCGGTGCTCGGACCCCAGCTAGTCACAATATATATTAAACGATCTAGGCGAGGGAACTAGATGTAATATCTCCAGGTTTGCAGACGACACAAAGCTGGGCGGGCGTGTGTGCTGTGAGGAGGATGCCGAGAAACTCCAGGATGATTTGGACAGGTTGGGCCAGCTCTCGGTCCGTAGCCCTGTGGGTTACGGCGCTTCGAGTGTGTATCCAAGTACTTTTTAAATGTGATGAGGGTTTCTGCCTCGACCACCCTTTCAGGCAGTGAGTTCCAGACCCCCACCACCCTCTGGGTGAAGAAAGTTCTCTTCAACTCCCCTCTAATCCTTCTCCCAATGACTTTAAATCTCGGCCCCCCCTGGTTATTGACCCCTCTGCTCAGGGAAATAGGCCCTTCCTATCCACTCTATCCAGACCCCCTCATCATTTTATACACCTCGATTAAATCTCCCCTCAGCCTCCTCTGTTCCAGAGAAAACAACCCCAGCCTCTCCGATCTTTCCTCATCGCTAAAATTCTCCAGTCCCAGCAACATCCTCGGAAATCTCCTCTGCACCCTCTCCGGTGCAAAATCTGGTCCAGTATTGAGATACGAGACAACATTCGATCCTTAAGCTTCTAAAAGCTCGAGCTACCCACGTCGTGCTCACCTTCCTCGCAATCTGCAAGCCCAGTTGCTGCTCCACCGAGTTGAGAAAGGGCCCCTTGCAGCTGGAGTATAGCATGCGCTCCTTAATGCTGCACTTGTTCCCGGGCATGGAGTAGATGAAGACTGGAGAGAGAGAGAGAGAGAGAGAACGGCATTCAGTGACCAACCAATGCAACAGACATCAAGCAGCAAGCGCACAGCGGAACAGAACGGAGCCACGCGGTAATCAAACAACCCCTTTCCACCGACGCGCTCAGGGACCGCCTGGTGTGGGACTGGACAGCACAGGACAGAAAAGGCCAGAAAAGGCTCCAAGTTCTCTACCCCTGGCCACACGGAGGTCAACATTTCCGGGCCAGGGAGAGGGACAATTGAGAACATAACATAGGAAAATAGGAGCAGGAGTCGGCCATTCGGCCCCTCGAGCCTGCTCCGCCATTCAATGAGATCATGGCTGATCATCCAAATTCAGTACCCGGTCCCCGCTTTCTCCCCATATCCCTTGATCCCTTTAGCCTTAAGAAATATATCCAACTCCTTCTTGAATATATTTAATGAATTGGCCTCAACTGCCTTGTGTAGTAGAGAATTCCACAGGTTCACCACTCTCTGGGTGAAGAAATTCCTCCTCATCTCAGTCCTAAATGGCTTACCCCTTATCCTTAGGCTGTGACCTCTGGTTCTGGACTCCCCCGCCATCGGGAACATCCTTCCTGCATCTAGTCTGTCCAGTCCCGTCAACGAGATTCCCCTCTCATTCTTCTAAACTCCAGCTGAAGGTAAGCATGCAGGTGCAGCAGGCGGTTAAGAAGGCAAATGGTATGTTGGCCTTCGTAGCGAGAGGGTTCGAGTACAGGAACAAGGATGTCTTGCTGCAGTTGTACAGGGCCTTGGTGAGACCACACCTTGAGCATTGTGTGCAGTTTTGGTCGCCTTATCTGAGGAAGGATGTTCTTGCCATGGAAGGAGTGCAGCGAAGATTCACCAGACTGATACCTGGGATGGCAGGAATGACGTATGAAGAGAGATTGGGTCGATTGGGCTTATACTCACTGGAGTTTAGAAGAATGAGAGGGGATCTCATTGAAACTTATAAAATTCTAACAGGACTAGACAGACTAGATGCAGGAAGGATGTTCCCGATGGCGGGGGAGTCCAGAACCAGGGGTCACAGTCTAAGGATAAGGGGTAAGCCATTTAGGACAGAGATGAGGAGGAATTTCTTCACCCAGAGAGTGGTGAACCTGTGGAATTCTCTACCACAGAAGGCAGTGGAGGACAATTCATTAAATATATTCAAGAAGGAGTTAGATATATTTCTTAAGGCTAAAGGGATCAAGGGCTATGGGGAGAAGGCAGGGACAGGGTACTGAATTTGGATGATCAGCCATGATCTCATTAAATGGCGGAGCAGGCTCGAGGGGCCGAATGGCCGACTCCTGCTCCTATCTTCAATGTTTCTATGTTTCAGCACTGTCTCCCACAGTCCGTATGGCTCAACGGCAGTGGGTGCATCTATCCATCACGCTGGAGATGTCCCCACTAGGTGCAGCACAGCGCAGAGTGTACAAGATCCGCGGCTCCATTCAGCGGTAGATAGCACTGCTAAAAAATCGTCCTCTCCCCGTCGATCAACATTAAAAACTCTCTCGAAAAACCTCATTCGACCCACGTCCCAGGGCAGAAAGGCCAGTCTCTAACCCACACCACCACCACCCAAGTTCCCCATCATCCTTCTCAGGAAATAGACATCCGCTCCCTCCGCCACCGGCGCACCGTGGCTGCAGTGTGGACCATCTACAAGATGCACTGCAGCAACTCGCCAAGGCTTCTTCGGCAGCACCTCCCAAACCCGCGACCTCTTCCACCTAGAAGGACATGAGGGCAGCAGGCGCACGGGAACATCACCACGTCCAAGTTCCCCTCCGAGTCACACACACCATCCCGACTTGGAAATATATCGGCCGTTCCTTCATCGTCGCTGGGTCAAAATCCTGGAACTCCCTCCCTAACAGCGCTGTGGGAGCACCTTCACCACACGGGACTGCAGCGGTTCAAGAAGGCGGCTCACCACCACCTTCTCAAGGACGATTAGGGAATGGGCAATAAACGCTGGGCCTCGCCAGCGACGCCCACATCCCAGGAACGAATTTTTTTTTAAAAATCCTCAGTTTCCCGCGTTTCTGCTCTTTGTACTGGACGGAAAAGGCTGCGATTGGCGCGAATCAATAAACACGGGGAAAAAAAAAAAAAGAGGGTTCCGCCAGCGAGAGAGGTCAGCCGTCCTGCCGCGGCCGCAGTCAGCCTGCAGGAAACATCCCTCGACGTGAAAGGAGGCGGCTCACCACCACCTTCTCGAGGGCGATGAGGGGACGGGCAATAAACGCCGGGCCCCACCCGCGACGCCCACATCCCAGTGAATGAATGAATAATAAAAAAGACTGGCTGGGCGGCACCACGTTAACACACTCACCCAGCGATTCCAGGATGACCCCCTCGTGCGAATGTTTGAACAGGAAGAAATGCCAGCGCGGGAAGTCAGAGGGCACTCGCTTCGGAAGATCAGCAATCTCCGTCGACTGAGCGTGCACGAGGCTGATCCTTTCACCTTCCGTATCCAATTTCTGCATCGGGCGGCAGGTGGGGGGGGGGGGGGGGCAAAAAAGAGAATACCGTTAGAATATTTTAAGATGAATTGAAATGTCAGTCAATCCCAACATTCCTTTCTTTGATCACCTGGAGCCAATGCGCGAGAGAGAGAGAGAGAGAGAGGGAAATCTTAATCTGGTCTCTATACACGAACAAAAACAAAGGACTCCCATCTCTCCGCCGCCTTTCACCACCCCAGGACGTCCCAAAGTCCTTCACAGCCAATGAAGGACTTTTTTTGAAGTGTGGTCACTGTTGTAATGTGGGAAACGCGGCAGCCAATTTGCGCACAGCAAGCTCCCACAAACAGCAATGTGATAAATGACCAGATCATCTGTTTTTAGTGATGTTGGTTGAGGGATAAATATTGGGCCCAGGACACCGGGGAGAACTCCCCCCTGCTCTTCTTCCAATAGTGGCCGTGGGATCTTTTACATCCGCCCGAGAGGGCAGACGGGGCCTCGGTTTAACGTCTCATCTGAAAAAGGCAGCATCTCCGACAGTGCGGCGCTCCCTCAGTACTGCCCCTCCGACAGTGCGGCGCTCCCTCAGTACCGCCCCTCCGACAGTGCGGTGCTCCCTCAGTACCGCCCTTCCGACACTCCCTCAGTACCGCCCCTCCGACAGTGCGGCGCTCCCTCAGTACCGCCCCTCCGACACTGCGGCGCTCCCTCAGTACTGCCCCTCCGACAGTGCGGCGCTCCCTCAGTACTGCCCCTCCGACAGTGCGGCGCTCCCTCAGTACCGCCCCTCCGACACTGCGGCGCTCCCTCAGTACCGCCCCTCCGACACTGCGGCGCTCCCTCAGTACTGCCCCTCCAACAGTGCGGCGCTCCCTCAGTACCGCCCCTCCGACAGTGCGGCGCTCCCTCAGTACTGCCCCTCCGACAGTGCGGCGCTCCCTCAGTACTGCACTGGGAGTGTCGGCCTAGATTTTTGTGCTCGAGTCCCTGGAGTGGGACTTGAACCCACAACCTTCTGACTCAGACAGGGGTGCTACCTACTGAACCAACGGTTGACACGAAAGGCAACGGCTGAAAGATTCGGTGCTGAGCAAAAATGCCGCCTCAGCTAACCGCGCAAATGACGTATAACACGCGCACAGGCCAAGGTTGTATCATAGGAAAGGAATAGAGCCTGTTTCCCCTTTAAGGCAGAGAGTTCGAGGTTCTGGAGCCCCGTGGAGGGCGGGAGCTGGTCACTCCAGGTCTTGTGTTGCTCTGTTGGGTCGGAGAACGTTCTCGGAGTCGCTGTAATGAAGCTTGTTGTTATAAAAGCCACTCGTGCGTGAATCTCAAGTGCAGTTAATGTCGCCGGACTAAAAACCATCACCATTGACCAGAAACCTAACTGGACCAGCCACATAAATACTGTGGCTGCAAGAGCAGGTCAGAGGCTGGGTAATCTGCGGCGATGGTCTCGTTAAATACAACTAGACCTCCATGTTCTGAAACAAGTTGATTAAATTGACATAATAAAACTCACTACGCACTCGGTTTGAGTGTAAAGCAAGGCTTTAATCAACTTGTTTCAGAACATGGAGGTCTAATTGTACTTCACTAGTTCCTTGACTTACAAAATGTCCCTGGTAAGCTGGGGCCGACGCCCGAGTATTTATACTCCTTGGACGGCGCCACCAGCTGGCCGTCCAGCGTTACTTCACGAGTAGTTTCTTGATGAATGATGAGATTTATAACACTGACCGATCCCAAATTACAGCCGGTGGGAGGAACGGACGAGCTCTTGGCCAAGTTCAAACCAGGCGCTCGAGGTGAAAGGTCAATATCCAAACGACTGCTTCGCCCAAGGGTCTCGAGGCGACGGAGGAAACGATGGCGCTGGACACTGCGCCACGCGCACTTGCAAGCTGCCTCTGTCCCCCCCAGGGCTACGGGCAGGGAAGGAGTCGGAGGGGGAACCAAGGGAGAGAAACGTCCCATCGGGCTTGGGAAGTTTGTGGGGGCGGGGGGGTGGGGTGGTGGGGCCAGGGACAAGCGCGATGGGGCCCACTTACCAACTGAACATAGTTGACCTTCTTCTGCTGGAGGTGCCGCAAAGCCTGGAGAGCATCCTCCTCAACCGGAAACGCAATGCCCTGTAGTGTTGGCTGCCTGGTGTCAACGTTAATCTCTGTGTTTATCTGAGAGAATATTTAATAAAAAAAGTCACTTCCGTAACCGAACACACAGCAAAAAAACACACGCATGCGCGCACACACACACACACACCACACACACACCCCCGCGGCGCACAACTTCATTCTTTAGTCTGAAGAAAAGAAAATCCTTATTCCTGTTACAATGGCACGCCCAAGGTTAGCACAGAAGATAGGAGCAGGAGTCGGCCATTCGGCCCCTCGAGCCTGTTCCGTCATTCAATGAGATCATGGCTGATCATCCAAATTCAGTACCCGGTCCCTGCCTTCTCCCCATATCCCTTTAGCCTTAAAAAATATATCCAACTCCTTCTTGAATATATTTAATGAATTGGCCTCCACTGCCTTCTGTGGTAGAGAATTCCACAGGTTCACCACTCTCTGGGTGAAGAAATTCCTCCTCATCTCTGTCCTAAATGGCTTACCCCTTATCCTTAGACTGTGACCCCTGGTTCTGGACTCCCCCGCCATCAGGAACATCCTTCCTGCATCTAGTCTGTCTAGTCCTGTTAGAATTTTATAAGTTTCAATGAGATCCCCTCTCATTCTTCTAAACTCCAGCGAGTACAAGCCCAATCGACCCAATCTCTCCTCATACGTCATTCCTGCCATCCCAGGTATCAGTCTGACAGAAAAAAGACTCCCATCTCTCCAGCGCCTTTCCCCACCTCAGGACGTCCCAAAGCGCTTCACGGCCAGTGTGGTCACTGTTGTAATGTAGGAAACGCGGCAGACAATTTGCGCACAGCAAGCTCCCACAAACAGCAATGTGATCACTGAACCGGATCAGGTGTGTTTGTAAAGTGATGTTGGTTGAGGGATAAGTATTGGCCCCAGGACACCGGGGAGAACTCCCCCCTGCTCTTCTTCGAAATAGTGCCATAGGATCATTTACGTCCACCTGAGAGGGCAGGCGGGGCCTCGGTTTAACATCTCATCAGAAAGGCTGCCCCTCCGACAGTGCGGCGCTCCCTCAGTACCGCCCCTCCGACAGTGCGGCGCTCCCTCAGTACCGCCCCTCCGACAGTGCAGCGCTCCCTCAGTACCGCCCCTCCGACAGTGCGGCGCTCCCTCAGTACCGCCCCTCCGACAGTGCGGCGCTCCCTCAGTACCGCCCCTCCGACAGTGCGGCGCTCCCTCAGTACCGCCCCTCCGACAGTGCGGCGCTCCCTCAGTACCGCCCCTCCGACAGTGCGGCGCTCCCTCAGTACCGCCCCTCCGACAGTGCGGCGCTCCCTCAGTACTGCCCCTCCGACAGTGCGGCGCTCCCTCAGTACCGCCCCTCCGACAGTGCGGCGCTCCCTCAGTACCGCCCCTCCGACAGTGCGGCGCTCCCTCTGTACTGCCCCTCCGACAGTGCGGCGCTCCCTCGGTACCGCCCCTCCGACAGTGCGGCGCTCCCTCGGTACCGCCCCTCCGACAGTGCGGCGCTCCCTCGGTACCGCCAGTATTTCAGAGCGTTCTGGAATCAGTACCTCCGACACCGATAATACTTACACCCTTCCCCTTCCTCTCCTCCACTGTCTGTTCTCTAGGTTCAAGAGTAGGACGGTCCCCGGTCCCTTCCCCCTTCCCCGGCAATGCTGCCATTAGCTCCTCTCCGCCAAGGTGGCAGCAGGCACCCAACCACTTACGTCGGTGCCCCTGGGTTGCACATGGGCCATACGGCCAGTCCCACACAATCGCGATACCTTGTCTATCACAATATACACACCGCCCACCCCACCCGAAACCGCGTGATCTCCTGGGCGAGGTGAGAAACCAGGTCACAAAAATAAAACCCCGGCCAATCTGCAGGGGGGAGGGGGGGAGAAAACCTGGGAAATTCCTCTCCGACCTATCTAGGCGATCAAAACTAGACCGGATGATCACTCTCTGGCCCTGGATTCCCTGCAGTACCGACCCTTCTGCAAGAGGTGATCTCCGCCCCAGAACAGCCAGAAACAGGTCCTTGGACCCCAGCTATTCACAATATTAATTAATGATCTGGACAAGGAAACTAGATGGAATATCTCCAAGTTTGCAGATGACACAAAGCTGGGTGGGCGTGTGTGCTGTGAGGAGGATGCCGAGAAACTCCAGTATGATTCGGACAGGTTGGGCGATTGGGCAGAAGCAGTATCTGGATAAATGCGAGGTTATCCACTTTGGTGGCAAAAACAGGAAGGCAGGTTATTATTTGAACGGCAATAGATTGGGAGAAGGGGAAGTGCAAAGAGACCTGGGTGTCCTTGTGCACCAGTCGCTGAAGGTAAGCATGCAGGTGCAGCAGGTGGTTAAGAAGGCAAATGGTATGTTGGCCTTCGTAGCGAGAGGATTCGAGTACAGGAACAAGGATGTCTTGCTGCAGTTGTACAGGGCCTTGGTGAGACCACACCTTGAGTATTGTGTGCAGTTTTGGTCGCCTTATCTGAGGAAGGATGTTCTTGCCATGGAAGGAGTGCAGCGAAGATTCACCAGACTGATACCTGGGATGGCAGGAATGACGTATGAGGAGAGATTGGGTCGATTGGGCTTATACTCGCTGGAGTTTAGAAGAATGAGAGGGGATCTCATTGAAACTTATAAAATTCTAACAGGACTGGACAGACTAGATGCAGGAAGGATGTTCCCGATGGCGGGGGAGTCCAGAACCAGGGGTCACA
This sequence comes from Somniosus microcephalus, assembly GCF_052327205.1. Lineage (NCBI taxonomy): Eukaryota > Metazoa > Chordata > Chondrichthyes > Squaliformes > Somniosidae > Somniosus > Somniosus microcephalus. The sequence continues at coordinate 31,442,877 of NW_028225185.1, forward strand.
GTCTAAGGATAAGGGGTAAGCCATTTAGGACTGAGATGAGGAGGAATTTCTTCACCCAGAGAGTGGTGAACCTGTGGAATTCTCTACCACAGAGGGCGGTGGAGGCCAGTTCATTAAATATATTCAAGAAGGAGTTGGATATATTTCTGAAGGCTAAAGGGATCAAGGGATATGGGGAGAAGGCAGGGACAGGGTACTGAACTTGGATGATCAGCCATGATCTCATTGAATGGCGGAGCAGGCTCGAGGGGCCGAATGGCCGACTCCTGCTCCTATCTTCTATGTTTATATATGCTCTCACTCGAAGTGATTCAGCGAGTCCGCGTCCACCGCACAAGACGACAGCCTGTTCCAGAGGTTCGCTATTTTCCCGGGAAATGAACCGCCTCCTGACCTCTAACCTAGATCGAGCCTTACACAACTTAAATCTGTAACCCCGCCCCCCCCCGGCCCTCCCTAACCTATTTAACCGGAACCAGTAGTCAACTGGAGCGCAATCTAGACCCGTCATCATCTGGTACGAAAGGGAATTGGCAGCCAGGGTTCCCTCTCCCGCTCGCCTATCCAGCCGGATAGTGCGTGCATGCACGAGTCAGGTGGGGACAAGATTGGGCTCGGTTGTGATGCTCCCATGGTTGAACAGCCGCCGCTTGTGCCCTGACCCCCTTGGGCAACGCAAGGTCAGAAATGGGGATGTTCGCTGATGACTGCACAGTGATCAGTTCCATTCATAACTCCTCAGATAATGAAGCAGTCCATGCCCGCATGCAACAAGACAACGTTCAGGCTCGGTCTGATAAGTGGCAGGTAACATTCGCGCCACACAAGTGCCAGGCAATGACTATCTCCAACCAGCGAGAGTCTAAGCAGCGCCTCTTGACATTCAATGGCATTACCATCGCCGAATCCCCCACCATCAACATCCTGGGGGGGTCACCATTGACCAGAAACTTAACTGGACCAGCCACATAAATACTGTGGCTACAAGAGCAGGTCAGAGGCTGGGTATTCTGCGGCGAGTGTCTCACCTCCTGACTCCCCAAAGCCTTTCCACCATCTCCAAGGCACAAGTCAGGAGTGTGATGGAATACTCTCCACTTGCCTGGATGAGTTGCAGCTCCAACAACACTCGAGAAGCTCGACACCATCCAGGACAAAGCAGCCCGCTTGATCGGCACCCCGTCCACCACCTTAAACATTCACTCCCTCCACCACCGGCGCACCGTGGCTGCAGTGTGGACCATCTACAAGATGCACTGCAGCAACTCGCCAAGGCTTCTTCGGCAGCACCTCCCAAACCCGCGACCTCCTCCACCTAGAAGGACAAGGGCAGCAGGCGCACGGGAACACCGCCACCTCCAAGTTCCCCTCCAAGTCACACACCATCCTGACTTGGAAATATATCGGCCGTTCCTTCATCGTCGTTGGGTCAAAATCCTGGAACTCCCTCCCTAACAGCGCTGTGGGAGCACCTTCACCACACGGGACTGCAGCGGTTCAGGGCGGCGGCTCACCACCACCTTCTCAAGGGCAACTAGGGATGGGCAATAAATGCCGGGCCTCGCCAGCGATGCCCACATCCCATAAACGAATAAACGGGGCCTACTCCTATTTCTTATGATCGTATTTGATTTTTGGACTCTCGGGGAATCGAGGGAGATAGGGATCGGGCGGGAAAGTGGAGTTGAGGTCGATGATCAGCCGCGATCTTATTGAATGGCGGAGCAGGTTCGAGGGGCTGTACGGCCAACTCCTGATCCTAATTCTTATGTGGCAGAGGGCGCGCGGTGCCTGCGAGACCCCGTACCCCAGCAAGAGTCAGGTACGAAAGGGAGAAATGCATGATCCAGACAGGACACACACACACACAAATCGTTTCACAGCACACACAAACACACACGGGCATGCACAGGAGAGGCTCTGCAGTCCGTCCCCCCCACTCCGCACGGACAACCTACCGAGGCGCACACGGACTCCTGCCGTGACCCACAAAAGCAGCACAGACAGCACACGTCACTGCGGTCCCAGTCAGACTATAAAAACAACGAGCAAGGTTTACTGACTGACCACTCACAGCATCGCGTTTGAAAACGCCCAACAAAGGCGCCAAAGAAGCCTTGAATAAAGCGCCAACAAAAGGGCTTCAGGAACGGGGGGAGAAGGTCGAGGGAGGAGAGTTACACCATCTGCAGCGGAGGTCCAAAGAGACTTAGAGGGGTCCAGGTACATCGATCATTAAAATGCCGTGAACAGGTATAGAAAATAATCAGAAAGGCTAATGGGATGCTGGCTTTAGATCTAGAGGCCTAGAATACAAGGGGGTAGAAGTTATGCTGCAGTTGTACAAAACCCTGGTTAGACCACACCTGGAGCACTGGGAGCAGTTCTGGGCCCCACACCTTCGGAAGGATATATTGGCCTTGGAGGGAGTGCAGCGTAGGTTTACCAGAATAATACCCGGACTCCAAGGGTTAAATTACGAGGAGAGATTACACAAACTAGGGTTGTATTCCAAGATTCAAGAGATTCAAGATTCAAGATTATTTGCCACACGTAACTCGTACAATGGAATGCTTACTCCCCAGTCACTCCCACAATAAAGCTGTGGGAGCTCACCGAGACACGTCAGCTGTGGAGGCCACGGCAACCGGAGGACGAGTCGGGCGGAGGAGCGCAGCGCATCGGGACGCAGCAGCAGACTCGACGACTCGCACTCCGACTGGGAGGAGGGGAGCCGGGAATGGTGGCCAAGAGGGTGAGCGGGAGAAGCAGGCCACCGCACGTGGAGCGGAGCCGAGCCGGCAACAGTGAGGAGGAGGCCGCGGTGACGAGGGTTTTGAAGGTTAAGGGGCGATCTGATCGAAGTTTTCAAGATATTGAGGGGAGAGAGAGAGAGAAACTATTTCCGCTGGTTGGGGAGTCTCGGACAAGGGGGCAGAGTCTAAAGATTAGAGCCAGACCTTTCAGGAGTGAAGTTAGGAAACACTTCGACACACAAAGGGCGGTAGAAGTTTGGAACTCGCTTCCGCAAACGGCAATTGATTCCAGGGGTCAATTGTTAATTAGGGCCCAGGCGGCTAAAGGCACGGCCGCCAATGGCGGAGCGATTCAAATCAGGGGATGCGCGAGAGGCCAGAATTGGAGGAGTGCAGGGATCGCGGAGGGTTGTAGGAGGTTACAGAGATAGGGAGAGGGGGGGCGGGGGCGAGGAGGGATGGGAAAACAGGGATGGGAATTTTTAAAATCGAGGCGTTGCTTAACCGGAAGCCAATGGAGGTCAGCGAGCACAGGGGGTGATGGGTGAACGGGACTCGGTGCGAGTTAGATACAGGGGGGGGGATGTATAAATAGAGATATTGAGTGCAAAAGTAGAGAAGTTATGCTGAACCTTTATAAAGCGCTGGTTAGGCCACAACTGGAGTATTGCGTCCAGTTCTGGTCACCACACTTTAGGAAGGATGTGAAGGCCCTCGAGAGGGTGCGGAGGAGATTTACCAGAATGGTTCCGGGGATGGGGGGGATCTTAGCTACAAGGACAGGTTGGAGAAGCTGGATTTGTTTTCATTAGAGCAAAGGAGGTTGAGGGGTGATTTGATCGAGGTGTACAAGATTATGACGGGTTTGGATAGGCTAGACGGGGAAAGGCTGTTCCCACTAGTTGATGGTACAAGGACTAGGGGACACAGATTTAGGGTTTGGGGCAAGAGATACAGGGGAGACGTGAGGAAAACCTTTTTTACGCAGCGAGTGGTGAGGACCTGGAACTCGCTGCCGACGGAAGTGGTGGAAGCGGAGACACTCAATGTTTTCAAGGGGAGACTGGAGAGGCACTCGAGGGGAATAAACTTGCAGGGCTAGAGGGATAGAGCGGGGGAATGGGGCTGACTGGATTGGCTCTACAGAGAGCCGGCACGGACTCAATGGGCCGAATGGCCTCCTTCTGTGCTGTTATATCTCTAAGAAACAGCAGATGATGCGAGATCAATTGCTAATTTTGAATCCGAGATTGATAGATTTCTGTTAAGCAAAGGTATTGAGGGATACGGGGCAAAGGCGGGATTTAGGTCACAGATCAACCATGATCCTCATTGAATGGCGGAACAGACTCGAGGGGCTGAATGGCCTCCTCCTGTTCCTAATGTAACAGGCTCTAGGTGGCTGAATGGCCTCCTCCTGTTCCTAATGTAACAGGCTCGAGGGGGCTGAACGGCCTCCTCCTGTTCCTAATGTAACAGGCTCGAAGGGGCTGAATGGCCTCCTCCTGTTCCTAATGTAACAGGCTCGAGGGGGCTGAACGGCCTCCTCCTGTTCCTAATATAACAGGCTCGAGGGGCTGAACGGCCTCCTCCTGTTCCTAATGTAACAGGCTCAAGGGGGCTGAACGTCCTCCTCCTGTTCCTAATGTAACAGGCTCGAGGGGGCTGAACGGCCTCCTCCTGTTCCTAATGTAACAGGCTCGAGGTGGGCTGAACGGCCTCCTCCTGTTCCTAATGTAACAGGCTCGAGGTGGGCTGAACGGCCTCCTCCTGTTCCTATGTTCCTTTCCCCAGAGAGTGGTGAGAATGTGGAACTCGCCTCCACAGGGAATGGTCGAGGCGAATAGCGGAGATGTATTTAAGGGGGAAGCTGGATAAACACACGAGGGAGAAAGGAATAGAAGGATATGGTGAGATGAAGAGGGGGCAGGAGGAGGCTCGTGTGGAGCAGAAACACCGCGGGCCTAGTCAGAACCAGACAACCGAAGCACGGGCGGAGCGCCTCGCTCCTGGGCGTTTACCTCGCTGATCTTCATCTGCTGCAGCTCCTGTTCCGCGGCAGTCAGAGGGGCAGGCGCTGCGTCCGAGACCAGATACTTCTTGTAGCCGGTCAGAGTGATGTCGTCCTACAACAGAGAGAGAGAGAGAGACGGAGTATAAAGCAAGGCTTTAATCAACTTGTTTCAAAACATGGAGGTCTAGTTGTACTTCACTAGTTCCTGTCTTACAAAATGTCCCTGGTCAAGCTGGGCCCACGCCCGAGTATTTATACTCCTTGGACGGCGCCACCAGCTGGCCGTCCAGCGTTATTTCATGAGTCTTTCTTCATGGATCATAAGATTCATAACATGGGTCACAAGAAAGCCTGGTGGGACCGGATTAACCGGAGTGCCAGTGGATCGGAAGAAGTGGAATTTCCTCTCTCTCCCGCCCCCCCCCACAAACCAAAACTCCGCAACGTACCAACTGGGTGGCAAAGACCTCGTCCTTGATGTGTCCCCCGCCAAACTCCTTCTTCAGCGTGGCCCTGGTCGCTGCATAGATCATCTTCTGCCGAATCTGAAACACAGCAGGGGGAGAGAGAGAGAGAGAGAGAGAGAGAGGGGGAGAGTCACACCATGCACGGCCACACAAACCACCTCACACTCCGAACAGCACAGAGCCATGGCCGGTCGCTTGCATAAGAATTAGGAGCGGGGGTCGGCCATTCGGCCCCTCGAGCCTGCTCCGCCATTCAATAAGATCAGGGCTGATCTTCGACCTCAACTCCACTTTCCCGCCTGATCCCTCGATTCCAAAAATCTCTCGATCTCGGCCTTGAATAGACTCAACGACTGAGCCTCCACAGCCCTCTGGGGCAGAGAATTCCAAAGATTCACCGCCCTCTGAGTGAAGAAATTCCTCCTCATCTCAGTCCTAAATGGTCGACCCCTTATCCTGAGACTGTGACCCCTGGTTCGAGACTCTCCAGCCAGGGGGGAAACAGCCTCTCAGCATCTACCCTGTCAATCCCCCTCAGAATCTTATACGTTTCAATGAGATCACCTCTCATTCTCCTAAACTCCAGAGAGTATCGGCCCATATATACGAACAGATGTATTAGGAGCAGGAGGAGGCCATTCGGCCCCTCGAGCCTGCTCCACCATTCAATAAGATCACGGCTGATCCGATGACTCCACACTCCCGCCTACCCCCGATAACCTTTCACCCCCTTTGCTTACCAAAAATCTATCTACCTCTGCCTTAAAAATATTCAAAGACTCTGGAACTCTCTTCCTCAGAGGGCAGTGGAAGCAAAGACTCACGACCCTCTGAGAAAAAATGTCTCCTCATCCCGGTCTTAAATGGGCGACTCCTTATTTTTTAAACAGTGTCCCCTAGTTCTAGATTCCCCCACAAGAGGAAACATCATCTCCACATCCACCCTGTCCAGACCCCTCAGGATCTTGTGTGTTTCAATCAAGTCACCTCTTACTCTTCTAAACTCCAGCAGATACAAGCCTAGCCTGTCCAACCTTTCCTCATAAGGCAGCCCGCCCATTCCAGGTACAGGTAGACTACCCTTTATCCGAACTTCCGAAAACCGAAACCCTCTAAAAACCGAAGGTTTTTTTTCGGTCAGCGTAAGTCGTGCGCACGACATGACCAGAGTGGCGCACGACTTACGCTGAGCAGAGGGTCAGCGTAAGTCGTGCGCACGACCCCCCGCAGACCCCGACCCCCGCCGACCCCCCCCGCGCCCGACCCCCGCCGAGCAGAGGGTCAGTGTAAGTCGTGCGCACGACCCCCCGCCGACCCACCTGACTCTCTTCCAAAGGCTCGAAAGCAACGAGAGCTCTGAGCCCGCGGCGGTGCCGGCCCCTGTTCCGACCGAGCACGACGACCTGTTGGTGGAAATGCGGAACTTCATTGCATTCCAGGCTAGCAGCGACGGACAAGCCACGACTGCGGACCCCCCCGCGGAACCCCGCCGACGCCGACACCCCCCCCGCAGACCCCCGCCGACCCCGACCCCCGCCGACCCCCCCGCGGACCCCAACCCCCGCGGACCCCCGCCGACCCACCTTCCGAAATCCGAAATTTTCTGAAAACCGAAACACGGCTGGTCCCGAGGTTTTCGGATAAAGGATAGTCTACCTGTATTAGTCTAGTAAACCTTCTCTGAACTGCTTCCAACGCATTTACATCCTTCCTTAAATAAGGAGACCAATACTGTACACAGTACTCCAGATGTGGTCTCACCAATGCCCTGTACAACTGAAGCATAACCTCCCGACTTTGGTATTCAATTCCCTTCGCAGTAAACAATAACATTCTATTAGCTTTCCTAATTACTTGCTGTACCTGCAGACTAACCTTTTGCGATTCATGCACTAGGACACCCAGATCCCTCTGCATCTCAGAGCTCTGCAATCTCTCAATCTCTCCTCATAGGACAATCCCCCCCCCATCCCAGGAATCAGTCTGGTGAACCTTCGTTGCACTCCCTCTATGGCAAGTATATCCTTCCTTAGGCAAGGAGACCAAAACTGTCCACAGTACTCCAGGTGTGGTCTCACCAGGGCCCTGTATAATTGCAGTAAGACCTCTTTACTCTTTGACATAATATTGGCCCAGAAATTCGGGTCGGGGGGCTTCCCGCAGGTGCAAGCCCCCCGACCTGCACTTACCTTGCGCGCCAGCCGTTGAGCTGTGGGCCCCCGTGGAATTCCGATCCTGGGCCTGCTCCAGCTGCCGGCGCTTGTGTATCCCAGGGGCGCAGTTAGTTCGAAGCGTCCCCTGGGATCACGTGGGCCATGGGGGGCCAATCGGAGCAGGGAATGCTCCATTCATAAGTTTGACAGGAAGAGCTGTCAAAACTTAGAAATACTACGGGCCCCAAAACATCACTAAATCTTCAAATAAATTTTTAAAAAACATCACATTTTTAAAATAAACTATAAATTACATGAAATATTTTAAACAATAATTTAAATTTTTGAAAAAAATAATTTTATTTTCCAACGGGGCTAAAAATAAACTTACCTTGCTTTAAAGTATTTAAAAATAATAAACCCGTGGAAAAAATGTTTTAATTTTAATTAATTCACCACTTACCTTGTAAAAAGCAGGCCTCCCGGGAAAACCTGCAAAAAAAAACCTAAGTTCGATGCGCACGCGCAGCCTCTCCGGCGCACGTGTTCGAACTCTGAACCCCTTCGTTCAGGGGAACGGAAGTGCCAGTTTCCCGCGCATGCGCAGTGCATGCAGGAAACCGGCACTTCCATTGGGCCTCCAGGTGAGTACCCCGTGCGTACTCACCCGAAGTTCTGGGCCAATAAAACTCACTACGCACTTGGCTCGAGTATAAAGCAAGGCTTTAATCAACTTGTTTCAAAACATGGAGGTCTAGTTGTACTTCACTAGTTCCTGTCTTACAAAATGTCCCTGGACAAGCTGAGCCCCACGCCCGAGTATTTATACTCCTTGGACGGCGCCACCAGCTGGCCGTCCAGTGTTATCTCATGAGTCGTTTCTTCATGATGAGATTTATAACACTCTTATACTCAAATCCTCTCAAAGAGAGAGACATCCTCGGATCACTGCCGCAGCTGCGAGAATCTCGTTTTACGGCCAACCCTCGTCTCCCGCCCTCTGTTCGCCCTGCAGACTATCGTCCCGCAGCGAGAGAGTTTCCTCTGTTCCCCCCCCACCCCCACCGCCCGCAGGATGTGATCTTACAGGCGAGCGTTCCGGTGACCAGGAAAGAAAGATCCACTCCAGTCCCTGGGCGTTGTGGCTGTCGAGGCAATACAGGATGTAGCAGGGCTGCGTCTCCCGGAGCAGCGGCAGCACCAGCTCATCGTAGTCCTGGTCCCAGGTCCTCCCCGGCTTCCTGCGCTCGCCCGCAACGAGGAGCTCTGGAAACAAGAGGGGGGGGGGGGGGGGGTCACGTCAGAAACATAGAAGATAGGAGCAGGAGTCGGCCATTCGGCCCCTCGAGCCTGCTCCGCCATTTAATTAGATCCTGGCTGATCATCCAAATTCAGTCCCCTGTCCCTGCTTTCTCCCCATATCCCTTTAGCCTTAAGGAATATATCTAACTCCTTCTTGAATATATTTAATGAATTGGCCTCAACTGCCTTGTGTGGTAGAGAATTCCACAGGTTCACCACTCTCTGGGTGAAGAAATTCCTCCTCATCTCTGTCCTAAATGGCTTACCCCTTATCCTTAGACTGTGACCCCTGGTTCTGGACTCCCCGACCATCGGGAACATCCTTCCTCCATCTACTTCCGCCTCACACTATCATCTTATAAAATTCTAACAGGACTAGAGAGACTAGATGCAGGAAGGATGAGAATTTTGAAATCGAGGTGTTGATTAACTCGGAGCCAGTGTAGGTCAGCGAGCACAGGGGGTAATGGGCGAACAGGACTCGGTGCGAGTTAGGACACGGGGATGCCGAGTTTTGGATGACCTCAAGTTTACGGAGGGTGGAATGTGGGAGGCCAGCCAGGAGTGTGTTGGAATAGTCGAGTCTGGAGGTAACAAAGGCTGGGGTGAGGGTTTCAGCAGCGGATGAGCTGAGGCAGGGGCGGAGACGGGCGATGTTACGGAGGTGGGAGTAGGCGGTCTCGGTGATGCCCCGGATATGTGGTCGGAAGCTCATCTCGGGGTCAGATAGGGCACCAAGGCTGCGAACAGTGTGGTTCAGCCTCGGACAGATGTTAGGGAGAGGGATGGGGTCGGTGGCTGGGGGACGGAGTTTGTGGCGGGGATCGAAAACAATGGCTTCGGCCTTCCCAATATTTAGCTGAAGGATATTTCTGCTCACCCAGTACTGGATGTCAGAACATAAGAACATAAGAAGTAGGAGCAGGAGTAGGCCATACGGCCCCTCGGGCCTGCTCCGCCATTCAATAGGATCATGGCTGATCCGAACCTAGACTCACGTCCACTTCCCTGCCCTCTCCCCGTAACCCCTAATTCCCTTATCAGCTAGGAAACTGTCTATCTCCATTTTAAATTTATTTAATGTCGCAGCTTCCACAGCTCTGAGGTAGCAAATTCCATAATTTACTACCCTCTGAGTGAAGAAGTTTCTCCTCATCTCAGTTTTGAAAGGGCAGCCCCTTATTCTAAGATTATGCCCCCTAGTTCTAGTCTCACCCATCAGTGGAAACATCCTCCCCGCATCCACCCGATCAAGCCCCCTCGCAATCTTATATGTTTCGATAAGATCGCCTCTCATTCTTCTGAACTCCAATGAGTAGAGGCCCAACCTACTCAACCTTTCCTCATATGTCAACCCCCTCATCTCCGGAATCAACCGAGTGAACCTTCTCTGAACCGCCTCGAGAGCAAGTATATCTTTTCTTAAATATGGAAACCAAAACTGCACGCAGTATTCCAGGTGTGGCCTCACCAATACCCTGTATAACTGCAGCAAGACTTCCCTGCTTTTATACTCCATCCCCCTTGCAATAAAAGCCAAGATTCCATTGGCCTTCCTGATCACCTGCTGTACCTGCATACTAACCTTCTGTGTTTCATGCACCAGGACCCCCAGATCCCTTTGTACTGTAGCACTTTGCAGTTTCTCTCCATTTAGATAATAACTTGCTCTTCGATTTTTTCTGCCAAAGTGCATAACCTCACACTTTCCAACGTTATATTGCATCTGCCAAATCTCTGCCCACTCACTTAGCCTGTCTATGTCCTTTTGCAGGTTTTTTATGTCCTCCTCACTCACTGCTTTCCCTCCATCTTTGTATCGTCGGCAAACTTTGATATGTTGCACTCGGTCCCTTCCTCCAAATCGTTAATATAGATTGTAAAGAGTTGGGGTCCCAGCACTGACCCCTGCGGAACACCACTAGTTACTGATTGTCGGACAAGCAGCCTGACAATTTAGAGACAGTGGAGGGGTCGAGAGAGGATAACCAGGGGTTAAAGAGGCCAATATTTGAATAGAAGCAGGAATGAATCCAAGGGAGGAGGGAGCGTGCGGGGGTTCCAGTACCATCACTGATGAGGACCTGAATCAGTCGGACAGAACCATCCTTCGATCGGGAGAACAGCTGCAGCAATTCGGGCGAGGCTGGAAAAAGACAAAAAGACACAAGACCGTCAGAGAGGTAAATATTGGCCCCAGGACACCGGGGAGAACTCCCCACTGCTCTCCTTCCAAAAGTGGCCGTGGGATCTTTCACATCCACCCGAGAGAGCAGACTGCCTCTCCGACAGTGCGGCGCTCCCTCAGTACTGCCCCTCCGACAGTGCGGCGCTCCCTCAGTACCGCCCCTCCGACAGTGTGGTACTCCCTCAGTACCGCCCCTCCGACAGCGCGGCGCTCCCTCAGTACCGCCCCTCCGACAGTGCAGCGCTCCCTCAGTACCGCCCCTCCGACAGTGCGGCACTCCCTCAGTACCGCCCCTCCGACAGTGCGGCGCTCCCTCAGTACCGCCTCTCCGACAGTGCGGCCCTCCCTCAGGACCGCCCCTCCGACAGTGCGGCGCTCCCTCAGTACCGCCCCTCCGACAGTGTGGCCCTCCCTCAGGACCGCCCCTCCGACAGTGCGGCGTTCCCTCAGTACCGCCCCTCTGACAGTGCGGCACTCCCTCAGTACCGCCCCTCCGACAGTGCTGCGCTCCCTCAGTACCGCCCCTCCGACAGTGCGGCGCTCCCTCAGTACCGCCCCTCCGACAGTGCGGCGCTCCCTCAGTACTGGCACCGGGGGAGTGTCAGGCCTGGATTACGGGGCTCAAGTCTCTGGAGTGGGGGCTCGAACCCATAACCTTCTGACTCAGAGGCAAGACAGTGAGACCCACGGAGCCACGGCTGACACTATTGAGTTGGTCGGTGAGGTTGAAATCAATGTAAACGACACAGGCTTCTGCAACCTAATGGTCCTCCTCCTGTCGCTAAAAATGGTTCCATTCTGGCTACTCTCCCCACGATTAAATAACCACAGGTGCCATGGCAACCTTGCACTTCAGTGAAACCCTCGTACAGGAAACACAGAGAGCGAGCATGCAGGTACAGCAAGCAATAAGGAAGGTAAACGGCATGTTGGCCTTTATTGCTAACATTTTGTGATTCATGCACAAGGTAGGTCCCTTTGTACCGCAGCATTTTGTAATCTCTCCCCATTTAAATAATAGGCCAGAAATTCGGGTCCTCACGGGCGAGTACGCGCTGGGTACTCACGCATAGGCCCAACGAAAGTGCCGGTTTCGTGCGTGCACTGCGCACGCGCGGGAAACCGGAACTTCCGTTCCCTTGAAGGAAGGGGTCGACAGGTCGAACGCGTGCACCGGAGAGGCAGCGCGTACGCCTGGAACTTCCGGGTTTTTTTTTTTTTTTTTTTTTTTTGCAGGTTTCTCCAGGATGGTAAGTCTCCAGGAGTCACACTTTTAAAAAGCAGTCGCAGGGCCTGCTTTTAACAAGGTAAGTGGTGAATTAAGTAAAATTGAAACATTTTTTCCACAGGTTTATTATTTTTAAATACTTTAAAGAAAGGTTAAGTTTATTTTTAGCCCCATTAGAAAATTTAATTAATTCTTTCAAAAATTTAAATTATTGTTTAAAATAGTTATTTCATGTAATTTATCGTTATTTTAAAAATGTGATGTTTTTTTTAAAATTTATTTGAAGTTTTAGTGATGTTTTGGGGCTGAATTGTATTCATAGATTTGACAGCCCTTCCTGTCAAATCTATGAATGGAGCATTCCCTGCTACCATTGGCTCTCCATGGCCCACGTGATCCCAGGGGACGCTTCGAACTAACTGCGCCCCTGGGATACACAAGTACTGCGCGCCGGCAGCTGGAGGAGGCCCAGGATCGGAATCCCACGCGGGCCCACAGCTCAACGGCCAGCGCGCTAGGTAAGTGCAGGTCGGGGGCTTGCACCCGCGGGAAACCCCCGACCCGAATAATTAATAATTTGCTTTTTTTTTCCCCTACCAAAGTGGATAACCTCGCATTTTCCCACATTAAACTCCACGTGCCAGATTTTTGCCCACTCGCTTAGCCTGTCTATATCCCTTTGGAGATTCTCTGCATCCTCCACACAATTTGCTTTCCCACCTATCTTTGTATCATCTGCAAAGGTTGAGAGGAGATTTGATGGCGGTGTTCAAAATCACGAGGGGTCTGGACAGAGTAGAGAGAGAGAGACACACGGGCGGGAAGGCGGAGTTGAGGTCAAAGACCAGCCAACGATCTGATTGAATGGCGGCGCGGGCTCGCGGGGCCGAACGGCCTCCTCCTGCCACTAATCCTTATCCTATTATAAATCAGATTCGTGGCCGGTGGAGGGGCTGCCATTTGGGCTGTTCGCCGAGCGACCTTCAGTAAGAGAGCAAGGGTATGGGGAGAAAGCAGGGACCGGGTACTGAATGTGGATGATCAGCCATGATCGCATTGAATGGCGGAGCAGGCTCGAGGGGCTGAATGGCCGACTCCTGCTCCTATCTTCTATGTTTCTATGGTACCGCAGGGATCGGTGCTAGGACCCCAGCTATTCACAATATATATATAAATGATCTAGACGAGGGAACTAGATGTAATATCTCCAAGTTTGCAGACAACACAAAGCTGGGTGGGCGTGTGTGCTGCGAGGAGGGTGCCGAGAAACTCCAGTATGATTTGGACAGGTTGGGTGATTAAACTGCATCTGCCATGCATCTGCCCAATGTGGATAAATGCAAGGTTATCCACTTCGGTGGCAAAAACAGGAAGGCAGATTATTATCTGAACGGCAATAGATTGGGAGAAGGGGACGTGCAACGAGACCTGGGTGTCCTTGTGCACCAGTCACTGAAGGTAAGCATGCAGGTGCAGCAGGCGGTTAAGGCGGCAAATGGTATGTTGGCCTTCGTAGCGAGAGGATTCGAGTACAGGAACAAGGATGTCTTGCTGCAGTTGTACAGGGCCTTGGTGAGACCACACCTGGAGTATTGTGTGCAGTTTTGGTCGCCTTATCTGAGGAAGGATGTTCTTGCCATGGAGGGAGTGCAGCGAAGCGAAGATTCACCAGACTGATACCTGGGATGGCAGGAATGACGTACGAGGAGAGATTGGGTCGATCGGGCTTATATTCGCTAGAGTTTAGAAGAATGAGAGGGGAATCTCATTGAAACTTATAAAATTCTAACAGGACTAGCAGACTAGATGCAGGAAGGATGTTCCCGATGGCCAGGGAGTCCAGAACCAGGGGTCACAGTCTAAGGATAAGGGGTGAGCCATTTAGGACTGAGATGAGGAGGAATTTCTTCACCCAGAGAGTGGTGAACCTGTGGAATTCTCTACCACAGAAGGCAGTGGAGGCCAGTTCATTAAATATATTCAAGAAGGAGTTAGATATATTTCTTAAGGCTAAAGGGATCAAGGGATATGTGGAGAAGGCAGGGACAGGGTACTGAATTTGGATGATCAGCCATGATCTCATTGAATGGCGGAGCAGGCTCGAGGGGCCGAATGGCCTACTCCTGCTCCTACCTTCTATGTTTCTATGACCCACAAACATCTTCCCCCCAAACCCGGATCCCGGTCAGGGAGAAGTAACAGTTTCAATCTCACTCCACTGCTCGCCGGTATTTCGCAGACACATTTAGAAGAAAAAGGGGAACCATGTTCGAGGAGGTCTGGTATGCAAGCAACAATACTTGGCCTGCAATTTCACACAATATCCCCTTTACCTTGAACATCAAACTATTTTACAACAACGACGTGTATTGATCTAGCGCCTTTAACGTAGTAAAACGTCCCAAAGCGCTTCACAGGAGCGATTATGAAACAAATCTGACACCGAGACTCATAAGGAGATATTAGGGCCCGGTGACCAAACGCTGGGTGAAAGAGGTCGGTTTTAAGCAGCTTCTTAAAGGAGGAGAGAGAGAGAGGTGGAGAGGTTTAGGGAGGGAATTCCAGAGCTCGGGGCCCTGGCGCGGTCGGCAATAGTGCAGTGATGGAAATCGGGGGGGAAGCGCAAGAGGCCAGAATTAGAGGAGCGCGGAGATCGCGGAGGGTTGTCGGGGCTGGAGGAGGTTACAGAGATAGGGAGGGGGGCGAGGACCATGGAGGGATTTGAACAGGAGGATGTGAATTTTGAAATCGAGGCGTTGTCGGACCGGGAGCCAGTGAAGGTCAGCGAGCAAGGGAGGGGGGGGGGGGTGATGGGCGAACGGGACTCGGCACGAGTTAGGACACGGGGCAGCCGAGTTTTAGATGAGCTGATGGCTACGGAGGGTGGAAGGTGGGAGGTCGGTCAGGAGAGGGTGGGAATAGTCGAGTTGAGGAGGTAACAGAGACAGGGATGAGGGTTTCAGCAGCGGACGAGCTGGGGCAGGGGCAGAGACGGGCGATGTTACGGAGGAGGAAACAGGCGGAGGGGCGGGTACTGAGGGAGCGCCGCACCGTCGGAGGGGCGGTACTGGGGGAGCGCCGCACCGTCGGAGGGGCGGTACTGGGGGAGCGCCGCACCGTCGGAGGGGCGGTACTGGGGGAGCGCCGCACCGTCGGAGGGGCGGTACTGGGGGAGCGCCGCACCGTCGGAGGGGCGGTACTGGGGGGAGCGCCGCACCGTCGGAGGGGCGGGTACTGGGGGAGCGCCGCACCGTCGGAGGGGCGGTACTGGGGGGAGCGCCGCACCGTCGGAGGGGCGGTACTGGGGGAGCGCCGCACCGTCGGAGGGGCGGTACTGGGGGAGCGCCGCACCGTCGGAGGGGCGGTACTGGGGGAGCGCCGCACCGTCGGAGGGGCGGTACTGGGGGAGCGCCGCACCGTCGGAGGGGCGGTACTGGGGGAGCGCCGCACCGTCGGAGGGGCGGTACTGGGGGAGCGCCGCACCGTCGGAGGGGCGGTACTGGGGGAGCGCCGCACCGCCGGAGGGGCGGTACTGGGGGAGCGCCGCACTTCCACTAAACCTACCGCTGTCCCATTCACTCCCCCTCATACAGTTAGTAAAAGGACAGATTGCACATGGGAGGCATAAGCCGGGCAACTATAAGCCAGTATAGGACTAGGGGGCAGAGTCTAAAAATTAGAGTCAGGCCTTTCAGGAGTGAAGTTAGGAAACACTTCGACACACAAAGGGTGGTAGAAGTTTGGAACTCTCTTCCGCAAACGGCAATTGGTGCTGGATCAATTATTAATTTTAAATCTGAGATTGGTAGATTTTTGTTAACCAAAGGTATTAAGGGATGCGGGGCAAAGGTGGGTGGATGGAGTCGGGTCGCAGATCAGCCATGATCTCATTGAATGACGGAACAGGCTCGAGGGGGCTGAATGGCCTCTTTCTGTGCTGTGTCATTCTATGCTTCTACGGATTCTACAAAGCACACTGTACAGCGCGGACACCCGTGTGGATAGGGGCTGGGTCATCTTGCATCATAGCCGCTTCCTGTTAAAGTGAGATGTTCCAGACAGTGGCCCCAGACAGGCACCGCAGTCGATGGGCAATGCGTCGAAAGGAAACCTTGTCGGCTGAGGCTCAGTGGGCAGCACTCTCGCCTCCAAGTCAGAAGGCTGTGGGTTCAAGTCCCACTCCAGAGACTCGAGCACAAAAATCTAGACTGACACTCCGGTGCAGTGCAGAGGGAATGCCGCACTGGGGGAGGGGTGGTACTGAGGGAGTGCTGCACTGTCGGAGGAACGGTACTGAGGGAGCGGCGCACTGTCGGAGGGGCGGTACTGAGGGAGCGCTGCACTGTCGGAGGGGCGGGTACCGAGGGAGCGCCGCACTGTCGGAGGGGCGGTACCGAGGGAGCGCCGCACTGTCGGAGGGGCGGTACTGAGGGAGCGCTGCACTGTCGGAGGGGCGGTACCGAGGGAGCGCCGCACTGTCGGAGGGGCGGTACTGAGGGAGCGCCGCACTGTCGGAGGTGCCGTCTTTCGGATGAGGCGTTAAGCCCGAGGCCCCCAGTCTGCCCTCTCAGGTGGATGTAAAAGATCCCACGGCCACTATTGGAAGAAGAGCAGGGGGGAGTTCTCCCCGGTGTCCTGGGGCCAATATTTATCCCTCAACCAACATCACTAAAAACAGATGATCTGGTCATTTATCACATTGCTGTTTGTGGGAGTGAGAAAGAGAGAAAGAGAGGAGAGAGAGAGAGAGAGAGAGAGAGAGAGAGAGAGAGAGAGAGAGGGAGGGAGGGAGGGGGAGGGGGATTGGAGAAGGGGTATCGGAGGGTGGCGAGGGGGTATCGGAGGATGGGGAGTGGGATTGGAGAGGGGTATCAGAGGATGGGGAGGGGAATTGGAGAGGGGGTATCGGAGGATGGGGAGGGGGATTGGAGAGGGGGTATCAGAGGATGGGGAGGGGGATTGGAGAGGGGGTATCAGAGGATGGGGATTGGAGAGGGGGTATCGGAGGATGGGGAGGGGGATTGGAGAGGGGGTATCGGAGGATGGGGAGGGGGATTGGAGAGGGGGTATCGGAGGATGGGGAGGGGGATTGGAGAGGGGGTATCGGAGGATGGGGAGGGGGATTGGAGAGGGGGTATCAGAGGATGGGGAGGGGGATTGGAGAGAGGGATTGGAGAGGGGGTATCGGAGGATGGGGAGGGGGATTGGAGAGGGGGTATCGTAGGATGTGGAGGGGGATTGGAGAGGGGGTATCGGAGGATGGGGAGGGGGATTGGAGAGGGGGTATCGGAGGATGGGGAGGGGGATTGGAGAGGGGGTATCGGGGGGGTGGGCAGGGGGATCGGAGAGGGTTATCAGAGGGGAGATTGGAGGGAGAATTGGATTGGATTGGACAGAAGGGGAGAGGGGGGTTGGATTGGAGAGAGGGGGGCTGGAGTGCCAGCAGAGGGTAGGGGTGGGGTGGGGTAGAGGGGGGATAGGATGGGGTGGGGGGGTAGGGATGGGTTAGGGTGGGGTGGGGAAGGGTGGGGTGGGGTGGGGGAGGTAGGATGGGTTAGGGTGGGGTGGGGTGGGGAAGGGAGGGGAGGGGAAGGATGGGGTGGGGAGGGTAGGATGGGGAGGGGAAGGGAGGGGAGGGGAAGATAGGATGGTGAGGGGAAGGGAGGGGAGGGGAGGGGAGGGGAAGGGTGGGGTGGGGGAGGTAGGATGGGTTAGGGTGGGGTGGGGAGGGGACTCAGCGCAGCCTGCTCCCGCTGGGCGCTCTGGCGGGGCTGGGCTGGGTGGGGTGGGTCTGCAGTCCCGGCCCCCGGCCCTGGGGGCGCCCTGGAGCAGGCTGCCTGCCCACCTTTACCTGCGATCCCGGTCTGATGCGACATGTCCCAGTCTGAGGCTCAGTGTCCCAGTCTGTGTCCCTCTGTCCCAGTCCCAGTCCCAGTCTCAGACTCTCTGACTGTGTCCCAGTCTCTCTGTCTCAGGCTGCGGCTGCGGCGCTTCCGCGAACTGCGCCTTTAAAGGGGCAGGCACGCCGGGCAGGAAATGGCCCCCAAGCCCCGCCCCCTCCCTCTCTCTTAAAGGGGCAGGCACGCCGGACAGGAAATGTGACTTCTTAAAGGGGAATGTCACACCAGAGCCAATGAATTGGAAATTTGGCACCGCGCATGAGGAAAAAAAGGGTGGTGGGAGGCAGACTCAATCGTGGCTTTCAAAAAAAAAGGGAGTTGGATAATTGGAGCCATAATGGTAGAGAAGGCGGCCATCCGGTCCGTGCCGGCTCTCTGTAGAGCCAATCCAGTCAGTCCCATTCCCCCCTGCTCTATCCCGTAGCCCTGCAAGTTTATTCCCCTCGAGTGCCTATCCAGTCTCCCCGTGAAAACATTGAGTGTTTCCGCTTGTCTGGTGAGACGTAAAAGATCCCATGGCCACTATTTCGAAGAAAAGCAGGTGGGAGGAGTCCTCCCCGGTGTCCTGGGGCCCAATATTTATCCCTCAACCAGCATCACTAAAAAAAAAACAGATGATCCGGTCATTTATCACATTGCTGTCTGTGGGATCTTGCTGTGCGCAAATTGGCAGCTGCGTTTCCCACATGACAACAGTGACCCCACTTCAAAAAATACTTCATTGGCTGTGAAGCGCTTTGGGGCGTCCGGTGGTCGTGAAAGGCGCTATATAAAGGCAAGTCTTTCTTTCTTTCCACCACTTCCGTCAGCAGCGAGTTCCCGATCCTCGCCACTCGCTGTGTAAAAAAGTTATCCCTCACATTGGACTCTGGAGGAATCAAGGGATATGGGGCTCAAGCGGGAAAGTGGAGTTAAGATACAGATCAACCATGATCGAACTGAATGGCAGAACAGGCTTGAGGGGCTGAATGGCCTCCTCCTGTTCCTAATGTAACAGGCTCCAGGGGCTGAATGGCCTCCTCCTGTTCCTAATGTAACAGGCTCAAGGGGGCTGAATGGCCTCCTCCTGTTTCTAATGTAACAGGCTCAAGGGGGCTGAACGGCCTCCTGCTGTTCCTAATGTAACAGGCTCGAGGGGCTGAATGGCCTCCTCCTGTTCCTAATGTAACAGGCTCGAGGGGCCGAATGGCCTCCTCCTGTTCCTAATGTAACAGGCTTGAGGGGCTGAATGGCCTCCTCCTGTTCCTAATGTAACAGGCTTGAGGGGCTGAATGGCCTCCTCCTGTTCCTAATATAACAGGCTCAAGGGGGCTGAACGGCCTCCTCCTGTTCCTAATGTAACAGGCTCGAGGGGGCTGAATGGCCTCCTCCTGTTCCTAATGTAACAGGCTCGAGGGGGCTGAATGGCCTCCTCCTGTTCCTAATGTAACAGGCTCGAGGGGGCTGAACGGCCTCTCCTGTTCCTAATGTAACAGGCTCGAAGGAGCTGAACGGCCTCCTCCTGTTCCTAATGTAACAGGCTCGAGGGGCTGAATGGCCTCCTCCTGTTCCTAATGTAACAGGCTCGAGGGGGCTGAATGGCCTCCTCCTGTTCCTAATGTAACAGGCTCGAGGGGGCTGAACAGCCTCCTCCTGTTCCTAACGTAACAGGCTCGAGGGGCCGAACGGCTTCCTCCTGTTCTTATAAGCAGAGAATTAAATTGAAAATGTGAATTAAAATTCACTTCCTCGTTCCTGCAAGAGGCTTGTTAAAATGAACACCTTGTGCCTTTCCTCCTGTCCCTCAGTTCCCCTTTAACGTGCAAGGAGGTTTGGGACTCCACATCCCAGACACTGCTCTGTAACCCAGTGCTTCCGTACGTCAAAAAGAAATATCAGTCAGAGAGAGGTGCAGAGTTATTCTCCCGCTCACTTCTCCCTCAAATAGTATTGAGTATTGCCCCACTGATAAAAGAACAAATCTGCATTTCTCCAGCGCCTTTCCCCACCTCAGGACGTCCCAAACTCCTTCACAGCCAGTGAAGGACTCTTTTTGAAGTGTGGTCACTGTTGTAATGTGGGAAACGCGGCAGCCAATTTGCGCACAGCAAGCTCCCACAAACAGCAATGTGATAATGATCAGATCATCTGTTTTTAGTGATGGTGGTTGAGGGATAAATATTGGCCCCAGGACACCGGGGAGAA
This sequence comes from Somniosus microcephalus, assembly GCF_052327205.1. Lineage (NCBI taxonomy): Eukaryota > Metazoa > Chordata > Chondrichthyes > Squaliformes > Somniosidae > Somniosus > Somniosus microcephalus. The sequence goes on from NW_028225185.1 coordinate 31,463,069, forward strand.
CTCCCCCTGCTCTTCTTCCAATAGTGGCCGTGGGATCTTTTACATCCACCTGAGAGGGCAGACGGGGCCTCGGTTTAACGTCTCATCCAAGAGATGGCACCTCCGACAGTGCGGCGCTCCCTCAGTACCGCCCCTCCGACAGTGCGGCGCTCCCTCAGTACCGCCCCTCCGACAGTGCGGCGCTCCCTCAGTACCGCCCCTCCGACAGTGCGGCGCTCCCTCAGTACCGCCCCTCCGCCAGTGCGGCGCTCCCTCAGTACCGCCCCACCGACAGTGCGGCGCTCCCTCAGTACCGCCCCTCCGACAGTGCGGCGCTCCCTCAGTACCGCCCCTCCGACAGTGCGGCGCTCCCTCAGTACCGCCCCTCCGACAGTGCGGCGCTCCCTCAGTACCGCCCCTCCGACAGTACGGCGCTCCCTCAGTACCGCCCCTCCGACAGTGCGGCGCTCCCTCAGTACCGCCCCTCCGACAGTACGGCGCTCCCTCAGTACCGCCCCTCCGACAGTGCGGCGCTCCCTCAGTACCGCCCCTCCGACAGTGCGGCGCTCCCCTCAGTACCGCCCCTCCGTCAGTGCAGCGCTCCCTCAGTACCGCCCCTCCGACAGTGCGGCGCTCCCCTCAGTACCGCCTCTCCGACAGTGCGGCGCTCCCTCAGTACCGCCCCTCCGACAGTGCGGCGCTCCCTCAGTACCGCCCCTCCGACAGTGCGGTGCTCCCTCAGTACCGCCCCTCCGTCAATGCGGCTCTCCCTCAGTACTGCCCCTCCGACAGCGTGGAGCTACCTCAGTACTGCCCCTCCGACAGCGTGGAGCTACCTCAGTACTGCCCCTCCGACAGTGCGGCGCTCCATCAGTACCGCCCCTCCGACAGTGCGGCGCTCCCTCAGTACCGCCCCTCCGACAGTGCGGTGCTCCCCTCAGTACCGCCCCTCCGTCAGTGCGGCGCTCCCTCAGTACCGCCCCTCCGACAGTGCGGCGCTCCCCTCAGTACCGCCTCTCCGACAGTGCGGCGCTCCCTCAGTACCGCCTCTCCGACAGTGCGGCGCTCCCTCAGTACCGCCCCTCTGACAGTGCGGCGCTCCCTCAGTGCCGCCCCTCCGACAGTGCGGTGCTCCCTCAGTACCGCCCCTCCGTCAATGCGGCTCTCCCTCAGTACTGCCCCTCCGACAGCGTGGAGCTACCTCAGTACTACCCCTCCGACAGTGTGGAGCTACCTCAGTACTGCCTCTCCGACCGTGCGGCTCTCCCTCAGTACTGCCCCTCCGACAGTGCGGCGCTCCATCAGTACTGCCCCTCCGACAGTGCGGCGCTCCCTCAGTACTGCCCCTCCGACAGTGCGGCGCTCCCTCAGTACTGCCCCCTCCGACAGTGCGGCGCTCCATCAGTACCGCCCCTCCGACAGTGCGGCGCTCCCTCAGTACCGCCCCTCCGACAGTGCGGCGCTCCCTCAGTACCGCCCCTCCGACAGTGCGGCACTCCCTCAGCACTACCCCCCCTACTAATGTCAGCCTGGATTGTGTGCTCGAGCCTCTGGAGTGGGACTTGAACCTATGATCCTGTCGATGGAACAGGAGAGTGAGCAACCGAGCTGAGGGCGACACCTAATGGGGATGACAGTACAGACACTGGCTGAATATAACAGGCATCGCCATTACCAATCGTCAGGTTACAGGCTTGAGTTCCTCACTCCCGTTCTTCTTCCTTATGGAACCGTGCCTGCATTTCCTGCTCATTGACAGTTCAAGCAACTTTGGCAATATAATTGTACAGGGAGCATGACAATGGGCACCAGTCCTGGTGAAAAGACCTCGCTCAAAATAAAGAGCTGCTCTCCTGTGCGATCATGGGACTGCAGTCCCTGCTGCAAAGCAGTTTCCGCACTGATATCGATCGGATTTCCCTCCCCACACCAACCTGAGCCGCCGTATCTCACAGCAATGCAGCCGCCATTCAGGACACTTCACAACCCTCTGGGACTGGAGGAACAGTCCGAAGCGTGCGTGATGGAGGAACAGGGGGACAGGCGGAGGCCATTCAGCCCCTCGCGCCTGCTCCACCATTCATTCTGTATCGCAACTCCAACGTGCCTAACCCTGAATACCCGTACCCAATAAAAATCTATCGAGGAGTTATAAATAGAAGCCCAGATTACAGCAGCAGCCTCGCTGCCTCAGCTGTCATCTGTCTCTGCCCAGTCGACTAAAAGTGACGCGACTGTGGAACCTCGACTGCACGTCGCCCGACAGTTGAGTTCCCACTGGGATGGTCTGCAGGACGGAGACCTGCTTTGAACGCGGGCAATGTCAGCTGGCAAACTGACGCGAACTGGACAATCGCTCCAGCGGGAACCTGCGCACGTGTGTGTGTGTTTGCCGTCCGCGCACCGTGTTATACTCACCTGGCGCAGAGAAAAGGCCAGTTGCCCAACGCCATCCATCCACGACAGAAAGGCACGCCTGAACAAGGCAGACTGTTCACCCTCCCACATTCAACTAAAGACTTGCACTTCTAAAGCGCCCTTCCTGACTAGCGGACGGCCCAAAGCGCTTCACAGCCAATGAAGGACTTTTTTTTGAAGTGTGGTCACTGTTGTAATGTAGGAAACGCGGCAGCCAATTTGCGCACAGCAAGCTCCCGCAAACAGCAATGTGGTAATGACCAGGTCATCTGTTTTTAGTGATGTTGGTTGAGGGATAAATATTGGCCCCAGGACCCCGGCGAGAACTCCCCCCTGCTCTTCTTCCAATAGTGGCCGTGGGATCTTTCATGTCCACCTGAGAGGGCAGACGGGGCCTCGGTTTAACGTCTCATCGGAAAGACGGCACCTCCGACAGTGCGGCGCTCCCTCAGTACCGCCCCTCCGGCAGTGCGGCGCTCCCTCAGTACCGCCCCTCCAACAGTGCAGCGCTCCCTCAGTACTGCCCCCTCCGACAGTGCGGCGTTCCCTCAGCACCGCCCCTCCGACAGTGCGGCGTTCGCTCAGCACCGCCCCTCCGTGAGTGCGGCGCTCCCACAGTGCCGTGCTCCCTCAGTACTGCCCCCTCCGACAGTGCTGTGCTCCCTCAGTACTGCCCCCTCCGACAGTGCTGTGCTCCCTCAGTACTGCCCCCTCCGACAGTGCAGCGTTCCCTCAGAACCGCCCCTCCAACAGTGTGGCGCTCCCTCAGTACCGCCCCTCCGACAGTGTGGCGCTCCCTCAGTACTGCCCCCTCCGACAGTGCGGCGCTCCCTCAGTACCGCCCCTCCGACAGTGCGGCGCTCCCTCAGTACCGCCCCTCCCACAGTGCCGTGCTCCCTCAGTACCGCCCCTCGGACAGTGCCGTGCTCCCTCAGTACCGCCCCTCCGACAGTGCTGTGCTCCCTCAGTACTGCCCCTCTGACAGTGTCGTGCTCCCTCAGTACCGCCCCTCCGACAGTGCTGTGCTCCCTCAGTACCGCCCCTCCGACAGTGTCGTGCTCCCTCAGCGCTGCACTGGAGTGTCAGTCTCGGTCTTTGGCCTTGAACCCACAACCTTCCGAGGGGAACTGACAGCCAGATAAAATGTTACAAACACTGAGAAAGATCAGAACCGTACAGTATAAGGTGCCAGCTCAATTTCTAACAGCGATAAAGCCCAGCTGCCCACCAGGACGGCCCGTGGGACAGCGAGACGATACAATGGGCTTCCGTGCCCATGGGCGAAGGGAGAAACAAGACGGGGATTCCTGCTCCGGTGACACTGCACGGCCGTCGAGGAAGGGAGCAGGCTCGGCTGCGATGCCCAGCGCAGTTCAATAGCCAGTGCTTGCGGGGGAAAAAGGCACCCAACTCTTCGGGGAAAAATATCGAAAAGCTCACGGTGCAGATCTGGCGACGTGACCTCGGCAGAGAGGAACAAAATGACAAGACACGAGTCATCTAAACGCCATTTTATTTTATACCAGCCACAGACTAAGTGCGTCCTCGAGAATTTGTGTGTTTTTTTTTAAAACCAGCCTCAAAGAATAGGAAGATTTTTCCCTCGGCTTTCCCCAACGTCCCGCTGATGCCTTTCGTTCACACATCCCCTCTAAACACAAGATCAGCCTGGCGCACACACGCGTGCGAGCCAAGGAAAGGGAGAAAAAAAAAGGGGCGAGCAGGGGGCCTATACAGTTACACGAACAAAAAAAAAATATATGCACACGGTTAACCGATCCTTTCCGATACCCAGGACAGCCCTCTCTTCCCCCTTCCTCGGCACCGGCAAAAATCCACGTGGAAAGTACACTACTACACTCTATGGTAACAATACAGCACAGGAGGGGGGTGGGGGTGGAGTCTTCGATTTGGATGCAGTCAGTGCTTGCGAACTACGGGCGGGTTTCATAAAAGGCGACTCTTGCGCGCGCGCGCTCAACGCAACTTGAAAATGGACCCATTCGAGGCACCCCCTCTCTCTGGTCTTTGTTACACATCTACTTTGGCGGATCCGAATAAAGAGAGAGGCCGCGGCCCTTGCCAGTCCCAACACACACACACACACACACGCACGCACACACACACACACACACACACACACGATGCCCACAGGATGTACAAGTTCCAGCGACTCACAGTAAACGCACAAATGGTCATTCCCGGCACAGGGCCTGTAACAGTTAAATTAACAGACAAGCGGCGGTGATTTGCGGGCAAGGAGCAAGAGTATTGGGTAATCTGCATCTTGGGGGAGGGTGGGTGGACGAGGGGAGGAGCGGAGGGGGAATGGTCATGCCTACTGTGTACCTAGGTGACTGTGCATGCTCACAGCAGGGGGCGGGGGAGGGAGGGAGGGGGACAGTTACTAAACTCCTCCAAAACCCTCCCCGTTAACAGTAAAAAGGCAGTTTCACTTTATTTTATTTATTTATTTTTTAAGTTAGGTCATGTTTCGGAACCCGTTCCCCGGTTAAAGGCGGGAGTCAAGAGTCGATCTGTACGACACACATTTCATGTTTCCCATTGGCCGGATGCCTGTGTGCTTCACGCTGTTTCTCTTCTCCCCCCACCCCCCTCCCCTCTTTTCCCCCCACCCCCAACCCTCGTCCCCGCTCAACGGATCGTGTATCGGACGTAGGGAACCTCGACATCCTCGTCGTTCTCGTCATTGCAGCACAACTCAAAGACCAGCGCCTTCACGTGCTTGCCAATCTTCTTCTTTGAAACTTTGGTGACAATCTCGGTCATTCTGCGAGGAGGGGGGGGGGGGGGGGGGGGGAAAGAGGGAAGAAAAAAATAGGGAGGTGAACGTCCGGCGTCGTAACAATTTGCGTTATACAGCATCTTCAATGTAGGAAAATGGCCCAAGGTGCTTCACAGGAGCGTAAATCAAGACACCCGAGCAACGTAAGGAGACAGGTGACCAAAAGCTTGGTCAAAGAGGTCAGTTTTAAGGAGCATCTTAAAGGATGAGAGGTGTAGGGAGGGAATTCCAGAGCTCGGGGCCCTGGCGCAGTCACCAACGGTGGGAGAGATGGAAATCAAGGGGTGCGCAAGAGGCCAGAATTGGAGGAGGGTTTTAGGGGGCTGGAGGAGGTTACAGAGATAGGGAGGGTTGTAGGAGGTTACAGAGATAGGGAGGGTTGTAGGGGGCCGGAGGAGGTTACAGAGATAGGGAGGGTTGTAGGGGCTGCAGGAGGTTACAGAGATAGGGAGGGTTGTAGGGGCTGGAGGAGGTTACAGAGATAGGGAGGGTTGTAGGGGCTGCAGGAGGTTACAGAGATAGGGAGGGTTGTAGGAGGTTACAGAGATAGGGAGGGTTGTAGGGGCTGCAGGAGGTTACAGAGATAGGGAGGGTTATAGGGGCTGGAGGAGGTTACAGAGATAGGGAGGGTTGTAGGGGCTGGAGGAGGTTTCAGTGATAGGGAGGGGTGTAGGGGCTGGAGGAGGTTACAGAGATAGGGAGGGTTGTAGGGGCTGGAGGAGTTTAGAGATAGGGAGGGTTGTAGGGGCTGGAGGAGGTTACAGAGATAGGGAGGGTTATAGGGGCTGGAGGAGGTTACAGAGACAGGGAGGGTTGTAGGGGCTGGAGGAGTTTACAGAGATAGGGAGGGTTATAGGGGCTGGAGGAGGTTACAGAGATAGGGAGGGTTGTAGGGGCTGGAGGAGGTTACAGAGATAGGGAGGGTTGTAGGGGCTGGAGGAGGTTACAGAGATAGGGAGGGTTGTAGGGGCTGGAGGAGGTTACAGAGATAGGGAGGGTTGTAGGGGGCTGGAGGAGGTTACAGAGATAGGGAGGGTTGTAGGGCTGGAGGAGGTTACAGAGATAGAGAGGGTTGTAGGGGCTGGAGGAGGTTACAGAGACAGGGAGGGTTGTAGGGGCTGGAGGAGTTTACAGAGATAGGGAGGGTTGTAGGGCTGGAGGAGGTTACAGAGATAGGGAGGGTTGTAGGGGCTGGAGGAGGTTACAGAGACAGGGAGGGTTGTAGGGGCTGGAGGAGTTTACAGAGATAGGGAGGGTTGTAGGGGGCTGGAGGAGGTTACAGAGATAGGGAGGGTTGTAGGGCCGGAGGAGGTTACAGAGATAGGGAGGGTTGTCGGGGCTGGAGGAGGTTACAGAGATAGAGAGGGAGGGGGCGAGGACTGCGGAGGGATTTGTAGACAAGGATGGGAATTTATTTATTTATTTTTAAAATCGAAGCGTTGCTGGACCGGGAGCCAGTGTAGGTCAGCGAGCAGAGGGGGGGGGGGGGGGGGGTGGGTGATGGGTGAACGAGACTGGGCGCGAGTTAGGACACACGGGGGCAGCTGAGTGTTAGTTGAGCTGATGGTTACGGAGGGTGGGAGGACCGGAGAGCGGCGGAATATTCGAGTCTGGAGGTAAAATAACATTACACGGATTCTATGGAAGAGAAACGGGGGTCGCTCGGCTCAACTTGTCAATGCCGGAGCCCCGTACAGCGCACTGTAAGGCATGTAAAGCCAACAGCCCATTGGACCGGAGACTGGGAGCTCACGGGACAGGTCAAAATAAAGGCTTGAATTTCTATAGCTACCGTCACAATCTCAGGTTGTGATTTGTTTTTCGTGTTGTTGGTTGAGGGACACCGGGGGAAAGTTAGACCCAACCCCCCGCCCCCTCCCCACCCTCTACCTCAGCGCACGGCCGCTCTTCACTGGTGAACGCAGGCAGCGAGCACCGGCAGACTATTCAACTGCGAGGGCAACACTCGCATCCCCCACCCACACCTTTCCCTCGCTTTCCAGCAGGAAGGGATGGAAGCATTGCTTCAACTCATCACCCCCCCTCCCTGAAATGCTCAGCAATCAACGGGGAGTCTCCAGGTGCCGCGGACAGTTACGCAGGCAGACGCGGCAGCCATTTCGGTGGACAGCAAGATCCCGCAGGCGGCGAACGCTGCCCCGGGACACTGGGAGAACTCAGTGCTCTTCCAACAGCACCCGGGGAGGTTGGGGGGCGGGGAATCAATCATTTAACATCTACCCGAGCAGGCGGAGTCCCGGATTTTACATCTCATCTGAAACGGGACCCCGGCTGATGTGCCGCCCCCAAGCTCAGAGGGGCCGAGGCCCGCCCCAAACCCCGTCCTGCCCGAGGATGGACCACGGCACACTATGTATATCCACTGGGAGAGCTAAAATGGCCAGATTATAAACGCCCAAACTCCCAGCGGTGAATGAGCCAAGCCTGAGATCTAGAGGCACTAGAGAAGGTGTAGTATAAAGATTTATAAGGACGATACCAGAACTGAGAGGTTGGAACGGGCAGCACGGTGGCGTAGTGGTTAGCACTGTTGCCTCACAGCGCCAGGGACCCGGGTTCGAATCCGGCCTCGGGTGACTGTCTGTGTGGAGTTTGCACATTCTCCCCGTGTTTGCGTGGGTTTCCTCCGGGTGCTCCGGTTTCCTCCCACAGTCCAAAGATGTGCGGGTTAGGTTGATTGGCTATGATAAATTGACCCTTAGTGTTAGGGGGATTAAATACGTGGGGTTACGGGGATAGGGTGGGATATGTGTTGGTGTAGGGGTTACGGGGATCGGGTGGGATATGTGTCGGTGCAGGCTCGATGGGCCGAAATGGCCTCTATCTGCACTGTGTGGTTTCTGTGATTCTGAGAACCATCAGGAAAGACTGAACAGGCTGGGGCTCTTTTCTCCAGAAAGGAGAAGGCTGAGGGGCGACCTGATCGAGGTCTTTAAGATTATGAAGGGGGTTCGATAGGGTAGACGTAGAGAAGATGTTTCCACTTGTGGGGGAGACCAGAACTAGGGGCCATCAATATAAGATAGTCACTAATAAATCCAATCGGGAATTCAGGAGCAACTTCTTCACCCAGAGAGTGGTGAGAATGTGGAACTCGCTGCCACAGGGAGTGGTCGAGGCGAATAGTGTCGATGTATTTAAGGGGGAAGCTGGATAAACACGAGGGAGAAAGGAATAGAAGGAGATGGTGATGGGGTGAGATGAAGAGGCTCGCGTGGAGCAGAAACACCGGCACGGAGCAGTGTGGCCGAATGGCCCGCTTCAGTGCTGTGAATAATTTGTCGTGAAGCCAGGACTGTGCTCGGTCTGGTCACTGGGGGTCTGAACGGGAAGCTCGATATACTTACGGTTGCTCGATCCTCTCCTTGAGCTTGGCAGCGGGCATGAAGAAGGAGTACAGCATCGAGACGCCCTGCGACAGCATCGTAATCTCCAGCTTGTGTTCGTTCTGTTTGGGGGGGGGGGTGGAGAGGGAGAAACCAGAGCACGAGTGTGAGTGCGAGGGGCCCTTAACACCACCGCGAAGCCTTGCACCCCCCCCCCCCCCAGAGCGAGCCGCTGCATTGACCAGGTAGCCCCGGGACAAGAGTCCCACCCAACCCTTCGCCCTCTCACGTCGCCCCATGCGCTCTCTGAAGAAACCGTACGGCAAAATTGCCCCACAAAGGCTGCTTTGTAACGCGCATTCGAAATGATATTCGGCTCATCACATCCCTCTCAAAGCGCACGCCCAATACGGCGGTATTGCTGATTGGCCTCCTCCTGTCCCTATGTTCCGAAAAACTGGCATTCGGCCCCTCGAGCCTGTTACATTAGGAACAGGAGGAGGCCGTTCAGCCCCCTCGAGCCTGTTACATTAGGAACAGGAGGAGGCCGTTCAGCCCCTCGAGCCTGTTACATTAGGAACAGGAGGAGGCCGTTCAGCCCACCTCGGGCCTGTTACATTAGGAACAGGAGGAGGCCATTCAGCCCACCTCGGGCATGTTACATTAGGAACAGGAGGAGGCCATTCAGCCCACCTTGGGCCTGTTACATTAGGAACAGGAGGAGGCCGTTCAGCCCCTCGAGCCTGTTACATTAGGAACAGGAGGAGGCCGTTCAGCCCCTCGAGCCTGTTACATTAGGAACAGGAGGAGGCCGTTCAGCCCCCCTCGAGTCTGTTACATTAGGAACAGGAGGAGGCCGTTCAGCCCCCTCGAGCCTGTTACATTAGGAACAGGAGGAGGCCGTTCAGCCCCTCGAGCCTGTTACATTAGGAACAGGAGGAGGCCGTTCAGCCCACCTCGGGCCTGTTACATTAGGAACAGGAGGAGGCCATTCAGCCCACCTCGGGCATGTTACATTAGGAACAGGAGGAGGCCATTCAGCCCCCTCGAGCCTGTTACATTAGGAACAGGAGGAGGCCATTCAGCCCACCTCGGGCATGTTACATTAGGAACAGGAGGAGGCCATTCAGCCCACCTTGGGCCTGTTACATTAGGAACAGGAGGAGGCCATTCAGCCCACCTCGAGCCTGTTACATTAGGAACAGGAGGAGGCCATTCAGCCCCTCGAGCCTGTTACATTAGGAACAGGAGGAGGCCATTCAGCCCCTCGAGCCTGTTACATTAGGAACAGGAGGAGGCCGTTCAGCCCCTCGAGCCTATTACATTAGGAACAGGAGGAGGCCGTTCAGCCCCCTCGAGCCTGTTACATTAGGAACAGGAGGAGGCCGTTCAGCCCCTCGAGCCTGTTACATTAGGAACAGGAGGAGGCCGTTCAGCCCACCTCGGGCCTGTTACATTAGGAACAGGAGGAGGCCATTCAGCCCACCTCGGGCATGTTACATTAGGAACAGGAGGAGGCCATTCAGCCCACCTTGGGCCTGTTACATTAGGAACAGGAGGAGGCCATTCAGCCCCTCGAGCCTGTTACATTAGGAACAGGAGGAGGCCATTCAGCCCCCTCGAGCCTGTTACATTAGGAACAGGAGGAGGCCATTCAGCCCCCTCGAGCCTGTTACATTAGGAACAAGAGGAGGCCGTTCAGCCCCTCGAGCCTGCTCCGCCATTCAGTGAGATCCTGGCTGATCTGTATCTTAACTCCATCTACCCGCCTTGGTTCCGTATCCCTCGATACCCTTTACCCAACAACAATCAATCAATCTCAGTTTTGAAATTTCCAATTGACCCCCGGCCTCGACAGCTCTTTGGGAAAGAGTTCCAGATTTCCACCAGCCTTTGTGTGAAGAAGTGTTTCCTGACATCACCCCTGAACGGCCTGGCTCTAATTTGAAGGTTCTGCCCCCTTGTTCTGGACTCCCCCCACCAGAGGAAATAGTTTCTCTCTCTATCGACTCGATCGAATCCTTTAATCATCTCAAACACCTCGATCAGATCACCCCTTAATCTTTTACACTCGAGGGAACACAGGCCCAGTCTGTGCAACCTGTCCTCGGGATTTAACCCTTTTAGACCTGGAATAACACTCCATTCTAACCCCCATCCTTTGAACAGAAGATTGATGCACAATCACTCCCGCGACATTACACCGAACCTGGCAACGACCCAAGGCCAGCACGAGGGCCCACATAGCTCAGCGGGAACTGGACTGGCCGTGTGTCATGGGGCAATCTGTGCAAAGTGATCGGGGAAGATCAAATCAAGATTGGTTTGAGAATGCGGGGTAAGATTTCACCCCAGTTAGTACCGTTACCGTACAGAGCACCACTCACCTTGAAATAATCTAGAAACTGTTTTAGTGTCATCTCCTCGCCACTGGGCTTGACTCCGGTCACCTCGAACCGATCCCACAGCGACCATTCTTTGTCGTAATACTGAGGGAACAAGACACACAAGGGCCCGCCCGGTGAGTGCAAGTACACAGAGAGAGAGAGAGAGAGAGAGAGAGAGAGAGAGAGAGAGAGAGAACACAGCAGGCTGAATGTTTCAGCTCAAACCCCCAGGAAAGGTCCCAGCTCACAGGTTAGCCGTCTCTCAAGACGCCGACTGACCCCGCCCCCCCCCCAACCGCAGGCGCCGACTGACCCCCCCCCCCCGTACGCCACCTCAACAGCAGAAGGCACCAGGTGGACTGAGGTTTGTTGCTGCCCCCTGGGACCCAGTGTCACCCGATTCCCGGCACTCACCCCCCCGAGACCCCCTCCCTCCACCCGAGAGCCCCCAGCCCAAGAGCCCCCTCCCCCCCCCAGCCCGAGAGCCCCCTCCCCCCCAGCCCGAGGGCCCCCTCCCCCCCCAGCCCGAGGGCCCCCTCCCCCCCCAGCCCGAGGGCCCCCTCCCCCCCAGCCCGAGGGCCCCCTCTCCCCCAGCCCGAGGGCCCCCTCCCCCCCCAGCCCGAGGGCCCCCTCCCCCCCAGCCCGAGGGCCCCCTCTCCCCCAGCCCGAGGGCCCCCTCTCCCCCAGCCCGAGGGCCCCCTCTCCCCCAGCCCCCCATCTCTCTAGTATCCTCCAACCCTCCTATCTCCACTTCAAGCTGCATTCTGAACTCCAGTCTGACCTCCTCCCCCCCTCGCTCGCAGATTATTTCAAACACTTAACACATTTCCCCCCCCCCTCGCCCCGAGCTACCACACTCGCAATGCTTGCACCTCCTTCGACAGGGTCTCTTCACCACCCACCACCCCCTCCGAACCGGACGGCGGTCTCGAGACCCCGATAAGCGACCCCCCCCCCTGGACTCACCGTATGCTTGGGTGCAGCGATGGGCTCGGAGAAGCCGAAGAAAGGGAGTGCGAGGTTCATGAAACCGTTCTTGAAGGACTCCAGCTTCCCGTGTCCGAAGGCGATCTTGTACAGCTCCAGGCAGACCAGGCCGACCACTGCCGCAGTCGTCGTGGCGATGGCGGGAATGATCTTCCCGGCGATCAGCTTGCTCTGCAGCGGGGGAAACAGAGGGGGGGACACGGTTGGGTACCTGCCCCCGGAGGGCTCACGAGGTCAGAATTTTCTCCCCCCCCCCCCCCGCCACCCACCTCATCCCGTTCAAAGCCCGCCCGACTTACCTTGTGTCTGTCAGCGGGCGGAATATCGTAATTCTCTGCTCGGAGATTGGACGCGGCCACGATGAAATCCATGTGGAAGTTTGTGTCGTCGTCCTGCCCATTAAAAAAAAAAACAACAGAAGTCAAACTGCAATCACAGCCTCGCAGGGACAGAGATTTACAACAGACACCCAGCCCTTCAGTAACTCGTTAGTCCTTAGAGCAGAGAAGGTTATGGGGAGATTGACCAGAATGGTGATGCGCTATCAATTACCCATAAAAGACGGAGAGTTAGGAGAGTAACCAAAAGGCTTTTATTAACAAAGAACAGAGCATGCCTCTCGTGGTTGACTGGTTTCCAAGAAGGCAGGGGGCTGCAGAGCAGTCATCTTTATACCTGGGCATGTGGGTGGAGCCAGGGGCGGAGCCAGCTGAGGCATGCATAGATACAAGTGTGCAACAACAACGGTGAACAACAATAACAGTGGTTTACCACATTCACCCCTTGTTTAAAATTGAGTCCGGCGGGGTGAAGTGTACTAAAGGTTCGTGTAAGTAAGTCTATCAGGTGGCCTTGTATGCCGTCCTGATCATCGTGGTGGCGGCGGCGATGGTGCAGCATCCAACGTTGAATCTGGCGTCTCATTGAGTGGTTGGGTGGTCAATGACGGGTCCTGGGGCTGCTGCATGCCGTATGCCGTCTACAGGGGTTGGGTTGTGGGTAGTGGTGGATGGCAATGGTGGTGTTTCAGGGGCACCCGAAGGTGCGAGGTCTCGTATGGAGACTGTGTCCTCCCGCCCGTCCGGGTATGCCACGTAAGCATACTGGGGGTTGGCGTGGAGGAGGCTCACCCTCTCGATCAGGGGGGTCCGTTTTATGGGACCTCACGTGCTTCCGCAGTAGGACGGGTCCTGGAGACGTCAGCCATGTCGGTAGCGAGGTCCCCGATGTGGACTTCCTGGGGAAAGTGAACATTTTTTCCATGGGGGGGTGGCATTGGTGGCCGTACAAAGCAGTGACCGAATGGAGTGGAGCGCCGCAGGGAGGACCTCCTGCCAGCGAGAGGTCGGAAGGCCCTTAGATTTTAAGTTTAAGAGGACGGCCTTCCAAACCGTCGCGTTCTCTCTTTCCACCTGGCCGTTCCCCCGGGGGTTGTAGCTGGTGGTTCTGCTTGTAGCAATACCTCTCGTGAGCAGGTACTGACGGAGTTCGTCGCTCATAAAGGATGAGCCCCGGTCGCTATGGATAGCGCTAGGGAAGCCGAACAAGGTGAAAAGGTCATTCAGACCTTTAATGACCATGGTACTGGTCATGTCTGGGCAAGGGATGGCAAACGGGAATACTCGTCAATTATGTTGAGGAAGTACACGTTGCGGTCAGAGGAGGGGAGGGGCCCTTTAAAATCGACGCTCAGGCGCTCGAAAGGGCGAGTGGCCTTGATCAGGCTTGCTCTGTCTGGCCTATAAAAATGCGGTTTGCACTCGGCACAGATTTGGCAGTTCCTGGTCATGGTCCTGACCTCCTCGATGGAGTAGGGCAGGTTACGGGATTTGATGAAATGGAAGAACCTGGTGACCCCCGGGTGGCAGAGGTCATTGTGGAGGGTCTGCAGTCTATCAACCTGCGCGTTGGCGCATGTACCACGTGATAGGGCATCTGGGGGCTCATTGAGTTTCCCGGGCCGGTACAAGATATCGTAATTGTAGGTGGAGAGTTCAATTCTCCACCTCAAGATCTTGTCGTTCTTGATTTTGCCCCTCTGCTTATTGTTAAACATAAAAGCTACTGAACGCTGGTCAGTGAGCAGGGTAAATAGTTTTCCGGCCAGGTAATGCCTCCAATGTCGCACCGCTTCCACAATGGCCTGGGCCTCCTTTTCGACAGAGGAGTGTCGAATCTCGGGGCCCTGGAGGGTCCTTGAGAAAAAGGCCACTGGTCTCCCCGCCTGGTTAAGGGTTGCAGCTAGGGCGAAGTCGGATGCGTCGCTCTCCACTTGGAAAGGGATGGACTCATCCACTGCGTGCATTGTGGCCTTTACAATATCTCTTTTTATGAGAGTGAAGGCTGCACATGCCTCTGCTGTCAGGGGGAAGGAGGTGGACTTGATGAGGGGTCTGGCTTTGTCCGCATAGTTGGGCACCCACTGAGCATAGTAAGAGAAAAACCCTAGGCATCTCTTCAGTGCTTTTTGGCAGTGGGGGAGGGGGAGCTCCATAAGGGGGCGCATTCTGTCGGGGTCGGGGCCGATGACTCCGTTCTCCACTACGCAGCCAAGAATGGCGAGGCGCGTGGTGCGAAACATACATTTGTCCTTGTTGTATGTTAGATTCAGCCGCTGGGCCGTACGGAGGAATTTCTCTAGGTTAACGTCATGGTCCTGCTGGTCGTGGCCGCAGATGGTGACGTTGTCTAGATAGGGGAAGGTGGCCTGCAGCGCGTTCTGGTCAACCATTCGGTCCATCTCCCTTTGGAAGACCGAAACCCCGTTGGTGACGCCGAAGGGGACTCGGAGGAAGTGGTAGAGACGACGGTCAGCTTCAAAAGCTGTGTACTGGCGGTCCTCAGCCCTGATGGGGAGCTGGTGGTATGCCTACTTCAGATCAATCGTCGAGAACACCCGGTATTGTGCTATCTGATTGACCATGTCAGATATGCGGGGGAGTGGGTATGCATCTAACTGGGTGTAGCGATTGATCGTCTGGCTGTAGTCAATAACTAGGCGCTGTTTTGCACCAGTCTTCACTACCACCACTTGTGCTCGCCATGGGCTAGTGCTACCCTCAATAATCCCTTCCTTCAGGAGTCTTGCTACTTCGGATTTAATGAAGCTCCTATCCCCGGCACTGTACCGCCTGCTTTTGGTAGCGATGGGCTTACAGTCGCGGGTGAGGTTAGCGAACGGGGGGGGAGACTTTAAGCGTGGAGAGGCTGCAAATGGTGCGCGGCGGGCGATTTAAAAGCTGCTGGCTGCAGACTGTGAGTGGGGGGAGGGGTCCGCCGTACGCTAATGTGACACTTTTAAGGTGGCACTGAAAATCCAACCCCAGTAGAACGGCAGCGCAAAGATGGGGCAGGACAAGAAGTTTAAAATTTTTGTATTCTGTGCCCCTTACTGAAAGGGTCACTACACAGTAGCCACCGACGTCTGCTGAATGGGATTTGGAAGCCATAGAGATCCGATGGCGCGTTGGCAGGACCGGGAGAGAGTAACTGCGCACCGTGTCGGGGTGGATAAAGCTCTCCGTGCTCCCGCTGTCGAAAAGGCAGGTAGTGGCGCGGCCGTTTACCGTAATGTCCATCATGGACCTGGACAGTTGGTGAGGGAGAGATTGGTCCAGCGTCACGGAGGCCAGCGTATGGTCGAGCGAGTCGCTGTGGTCATCAGACGAGGCGGTGGTCGAGTCCAGGTCACCCGCGATTGGAGTTGGAGGCGTCCAAGATGGCGGACAAAATGGCTGCGCCCATGATCCCGATCCCCACGCGGCTGGAGGTGTCCAAGATGGCGGACAAGATGGCTGCCCCCACGGTTCACACGCGGCGCTGCTGCCGTTAGCGGTTTTACCTTTGCAGGCGCTGACGTAGTGTCCTTTCTTCCCGCAGCCAGCGTTTTTCGCCGGGCAGCGTGCTCTGGGGTGTTTTGCCTGGCCACAAAAGTAACATTTCGGGCCCTTGGACATCACTGCAGCAGTTGGTGCCGGGGGTGGCGGTCCCATGACCCACGGTTGCGGCGTCCACGGTGCGGAGCGGTTAGGGGAGAATGCGTCCATATTCCGGTGGGCCGCGTCTAGCGAGAGCGCGAGGGACACTGCCTTCTTCAGGTCGATTTCGCCCTTCTCCAGCAGTCTCTGCCGGGAGTAGTCGGACTTGAGGCCCGCAACGAAAGCATCTCGGATAAGTCCCTCCGTGTGTGCCGCGGCCGATACCTCTTTACAATCGCAGGCTCGGCCGAGTATCTGTAGTGCCCGTAGGAATGCCTCCACCGATTCCCCGGACTGCTGTTTGCGGGATCTCAGGAGGTGTCTGGCATAAACTGTATTTACCGGGCTTGTGTATTGTCCTTTTAGCTGATCGATAGCCGCCGCGTAGGTAGTCGCGTCCTGGATGAGCGTGTAGACTTGGTGGCCCACCTTGGAGGCCAGGATTTTTAGTTTGTTTCCATCTAGTGTCACGGCTGAGGCTTCCAGGTAAGCTTCGAAGCAACGCAGCCATTGTGCGAACTTGGTAGACGAACCCGCCTCTTGAGGGTCTAGGTCCAGGCATGTTGGTCTGAGGGCATGCAGCAGCGCCTGCTGCTCAGCGTTTGGTGCCGTCATTTGCTGCAGCGCCTGCTGCTCAGCGTTTGGTGCCGACATTTTGTTTTTGTTAATAAAATTGATGCGCTATCAATTACCCATAAAAGACGGAGAGTTAGGAGAGTAACCAAAAGGCTTTTATTAACAAAGAACAGAGCATGCCTCTCGTGGTTGACTGGTTTCCAAGAAGGCAGGGGGCTGCAGAGCAGTCACCTTTATACCTGGGCATGTGGGTGGAGCCAGGGGCGGAGCCAGCTGAGGCATGCATAGATACAACAGTGTGCAACAACAACGGTGAACAACAATAACAGTGGTTTACCACAAATGGTACCAGGGATGAGGGACTTCAGTGATGTGGAGAGACTGGAGAAGCTGGGATTGTTCTTAGCAGAGGGTTCAAAAACCAGGGGGCACAGATTTAAAGTAATTGGGGGAAGGTTTAGAGGGGATTTGAGGGGAAATTTCTTCACCCAGAGGGTTGTGGGGGTCTGGAACACTCTGCCTGAAAGGGTGGTAGAGGCAGGAACCCTGACCACATTTAAAAAGTACTTGGATGTGCACTTGGGGTGCTCTAACCTGCAGGGCTACGGACCAATAGCTCTTTGTTGGCCAGCGCAGACACGATGGGCCGAAATGGCCTCCTTCCGTGCTGTAACTTTCTACGATTCTATGTTCTCCTTAGAGCAGAGAAGGTTAAGGGGAGATTGACCAGAATGGTACCGGGGGTGAGGGACTTCAGTGATGTGGAGAGACTGGAGAAGCTGGGGTTGTTCTCCTCAGAGCAGAGAAGGTTAAGGGGAGATTGACCAGAATGGTACCAGGGATGAGGGACTTCAGTGATGTGGAGAGACTGGAGAAGCTGGGGTTGTTCTCCTTAGAGCAGAGAAGGTTAAGGGGAGATTTAACAGAGGTGGTCAAAATCATGAAGGATTTAGAATAACTAAATAAAGAGAAATTGTTTTCAATGGCTGAAGGGTCGAGAACCAGAGGAAACAGATTTAAAGCGATTGGTAAAAGGGCCAGAGGCGACATTTTTACGCAGCGAATGGTTAGGATCTGGAACACACTGCCCGAGAGGACGGTGGATACAGATTCAATAGTAATCTTCGAAAGGGAATTGGAGAAATACTTGCAGGAGAAACAATTGCAGGAATATGGGGAAAGAGCAGGGGGGGGGGGGGGGGGGGGTGGGACTGACTGGATTGCTCTTCGCAAGAGCCGACACACACTCGATGGGCCGAACGGCCGCCTTCTGTGCTGTTGCATTCTATGAATCGGGACCTTTCCCCGTATCCCTGATCACAACCGAGGCGGTTACCGCCTCATATCGCCCCCAGAGGGAGTCAGGAACCCCTCAGTTCAGACTGAACGGTGTGGGGTAGAATCATATAAAAAGAGGCCATTCGCCCCATCCTGCCCGCTTTCGAAACAGCTGTCCAATTAGGGTAGAAATTTGTTGTTTTTTTAAATAAATAATCTGGAAGCGCTGCTTCGAGACTGGCGGGCTCCAATCGTCTCCCGCGACACCTTGTAGGGAAATGGATTACCGTCGAATTTAAAGCAACTGGGATGGCTCTTACCGTCTCCAACCCGACAGGGTGCCGTCCCAAGGGTAGGCCCTTACCTTTTCAAACTCGATGGGGTACATTCTGAAGGTCGACAGCGCCTCCAGAGAGGGAAGCGTGGTTTTTAATTCCTCCAAACGGCTGTCATCTGTAACAAACACAATCAAGTCAGCCGGGGCTGGGAGCCAGGACCTCCTGTGTAACTGGGGCCGAGGGCACTTGTCCCCATCCCTCCCCTTCCCCGGATCAAGTACCAACTGCAGGTAAAAGCAGCGAGGGGGGTGCAAACTCGCTTCTCCAGAGGCTGCGGCACCGGAGAATGGTAAAAAGAGAAGTAATCTCTCGCCAGCACGAGCGCGTTGCAAGGCGCGAGACGTGGACACACACCCGGCGGGCGGGCGGGGGAGCTCGTGCCTGCTGAGCGATCGAGCCGCGGTCAAACCCTGCAGCAACTTTGATCGGGTTGAGCGCGCACGCACATTCTTCCAACGCCACGCCGCTCCCTTTAACCCACCTCCGCCCCGGCTGCACTTCGGCGAAGAGCTCAATCCTACAGGAAAGATCACGACCCCCCCCCCCCAACCACCCCAAAGAGCCGAAAGGAAACCACTTCGAGAAATAATCCGACAACACGACGCCTGTTTTTGGCAAGTTAACTGTAGAAATGTTGCTTGCACCCACTGCACTTCGCCTCCAGCTGCCCGACCACACTGTCCCCAGTCAGTGCCGCCCTCCTTTCACAGAACGGTTACAGCACAGGAGGGAGGCCATTCAGCCCCTCGAGCCCGTGCCGGCTTTCTGCAAGAGCCAGTCCCACTCCCCCGCCCTTTCCCCGTAGCCCTGCAAATTCTTTTTCCTTCAGGTACTTATCCAATTCTCTTTTGAAAGCCACGATTGAGTCTGCCTCCACCACCCTCTCAGGCAGTGCATTCCAGATCCTAACCACTCGCTGCGTGAAAAAGTTTATCCTCATGTCGCGTCTGGTTCTTCTGCCAATCACCTTAAATCTGTGTCCTCTGGTTCTCGACCCTTCCGCCAATGGGAACAGTTTCTCTCTCTCTGCTCTGTCTAGACCCCTCACAATTTTGAACACCTCTATCAAATCTCCTCTTAACCTTCTCTGCTCTAAGGAGAACAACCCCAGCTTCTCCAGTCTCTCCACATCACTGAAGTCCCTCATCCCTGGTACCATTCTGGTCAATCTCCCCTTAACCTTCTCTGCTCTAAGGAGAACAACCCCAGCTTCTCCAGTCTCTCCACATCACTGAAGTCCCTCATCCCCGGTACCATTCTGGTCAATCTCCCCTTAACCTTCTCTGCTCCAAGGAGAACAATCCCAGTTTCTCCAGTCTCTCCACATCACTGAAGTCCCTCATCCCTGGTACCATTCTGGTCAATCTCCCCTTAACCTTCTCTGCTCTAAGGAGAACAATCCCAGCTTCTCCAGTCTCTCCACGTCACTGAAGTCCCTCATCCCCGGTACCATTCTGGTCAATCTCCCCTTAACCTTCTCTGCTCTAAGGAGAACAACCCCAGCTTCTCCAGTCTCTCCACATCACTGAAGTCCCTCATCCCTGGTACCATTCTGGTCAATCTCCCCTTAACCTTCTCTGCTCTAAGGAGAACAATCCCAGCTTCTCCAGTCTCTCCACATCACTGAAGTCCCTCATCCCTGGAACCATTCTTGTAAATCTTTTCAGCACCCTCTCTGAGGCCTTCATATCCTTCCTGAAATGCGGTGCCCAGAATTGGCCACAAGACTCCAGTTGAGGCTGAACCAGTGTTTTATAAAGGTTCATCATAACTTCCTTGCTTTTGTACTCGACGCCTCTATTTATGAAGTCCAGGATCCCGTGTGCTTTTATAAACCGCTTTCTCAACCTGCCCTGCCACCTTCAATGATTTGTGCACATATACCCCCAGGTCTCTCTGTTCCTGCACCCCCTTTAGGATTGTCCCCTTTAGTTTATATTGCTTCTCCTCGTTCTTCCTACCAACATTTTTCACTTCGAACTTTTCGGCGTTAAATTTCATCTGCCACCTGTCCGCCCATTCCACCAGCCTGTCCATGTCTTCCTGAAGTCTATCACTAGCCTCCTCATAATTCATTATACTTCAAGTTTTGTGGCATTAATGTCTGCCCATCTCATCCTGGAGTGGGAGGGGAAATGAGATCATTCCTGCACCGTAGGACAGCTGGTTCCGCAGGGCAGCACCGACCCCTCACAAACACCCCGGTTTACAAGTACCAGGGACTGGCAGATAGGAACAGGAGGAGGCCATTCAGCCCCTTGAGCCTGTTCCACCATTCAATGAGATCACGGCTGATCTGTATCTTCACTCCAGCTACCCGCCTTGGTTCCATATCGCTCAATACCCTTACCCAACAAAAAATCGAGGCTCGGACACAGGGGGGGAGAGAGAAGAGAGAGCAGGCTAGTTGCAAACCTGGCCACTCGATCTAGTCCCCTTCCCCAGCGAGCCAGGGGATCATCGGAAGCAGCTAGCACTCACCGACCGAGGCGTTGGAGTTCTGGAGATCTTGGTCGGAGACGTGGATTTTGACGCCAGATTTGGGCGTGAAGACCGGCACTTTGACACCCTTCAGTATCTCGATGGTGTGAGTGGTGTCCCGGGAGCCTTTTATGCCATACGTCTGTGCAAACAGGTTAGCAGCAGCCACTACGTAGTCCATGTGAAGGGCCTGAGGGGGAGAGAGAGGAGAGAGACAGAGGAGAGGAAGGCAGGTGAAACCGCAGCAAACCAGAATCTGGACAGCTCCCACGAAAGGCTGGCAAAGACCGAATCGCAAAGACGAGTCCCAACTCCTCAAACACGATGGGGCAGCTCCGACTGTTCAAGCACTTGAACTGTGGCAAGTAAAAAGCCCCCAGTTAGCGATTCAGCGCCCTGTTGACACCAGGAGCGAGCTGTGTGGAACAGGAAGCCCCCAGTTAGCGATTCAGCTCCCTGTTGACACCAGGAGCGAGCTGTGTGGAACAGGAAGCCCCCAGTTAGCGATTCAGCTCCCTGTTGACACCAGGAGCGAGCTGTGTGGAACAGGAAGCCCCCAGTTAGCGATTCAGCTCCCCGTTGACACCAGGAGCAAGCCACGTGAAACAGGAAGCCCCCAGTTACTGATTCAGCTCCCTGTTGACACCGGGAGTGAGCTGTGTGAAACAGGAAGCCCCCAGTTAGCGATTCAGCTCCCTGTTGACACCAGGAGCGAGCTGTGTGAAACAGGAAGCCCCCAGTTAGCGATTCAGCTCCCTGTTCACACCAGGAGCGAGCTGTGTGGAACAGGAAGCCCCCAGTTAGCGATTCAGCTACCCATTGACACCAGGAGCGAGCTGTGTGAAACAGGAAGCCCCCAGTTACTGATTCAGCTCCCTGTTCACACCAGGAGTGAGCCATGTGAAACAGGAAGCCCCCAGTTACTGATTCAGCTCCCTGTTGACACCGGGAGCGAGCCACGTGAAACAGGAAGCCCCCAGTTACCGATTCAGCTCCCTGTTGCAACCAGGAGTGAGCTGTGTGAAACAGGAAGCCCCCAGTTACCGATTCAGCTCCCTGTTCACACCAGGAGTGAGCCATGTGAAACAGGAAGCCCCCAGTTACCGATTCAGCTCCCTGTTCAGACCAGGAGCAAGCCACGTGAAACAGTAAGCCCCCAGTTAGCGATTCAGCTCCCTGTTGACACCAGGAGCGAGCTGTGTGAAACAGTAAGCCCCCAGTTACCGATTCAGCTCCCTGTTGACACCGGGAGCGAGCTGTGTGAAACAGTAAGCCCCCAGTTACCGATTCAGCTCCCTGTTGACACCAGGAGCGAGCTGTGTGAAACAGGAAGCCCCCAGTTACCGATTCAGCTCCCTGTTGACACCAGGAGCAAGCCACGTGAAACAGGAAGCCCCCAGTTACCGATTCAGCTCCCCGTTGACACCGGGAGCGAGCTGTGTGAAACAGTAAGCCCCCAGTTACAGATTCAGCGCCCTGTTGACACCGGGAGCGAGCTCTGTGAAACAGTAAGCCCCCAGTTAGCGATTCAGCTCCCTGTTGACACCAGGAGCGAGCGGTGTGAAACAGTAAGCCCCCAGTTACAGATTCAGCGCCCTGTTGACACCGGGAGCGAGCTCTGTGAAACAGTAAGCCCCCAGTTACAGATTCAGCGCCCTGTTGACACCGGGAGCGAGCTCTGTGAAACAGTAAGCCCCCAGTTAGCGATTCAGCTCCCTGTTGACACCAGGAGCGAGCGGTGTGAAACAGTAAGCCCCCAGTTAGCGATTCAGCTCCCTGTTCACACCGGGAGCGAGCTGTGTGAAACAGGAAGCCCCCAGTTACTGATTCAGCTCCCTGTTGACACCGGGAGTGAGCCACATGAAACAGTAAGCCCCCAGTTACCGATTCAGCTCCCTGTTCACACCAGGAGTGAGCTGTGTGAAACAGGAAGCCCCCAGTTACCGATTCCATTCCACCCCCCCAACTTACATTCACCACGTCGAACTCCAATGGGTGAGGGCACCTCTTCGGGCCGGACCAGAATGGAGTGCCTGAGGTTGTGACCTAGAGAAGATGATAAAGGACGGCCATTACTAGAGATGAGAGAGCATCACTCGAGACACACACGGGAAGAGGGCGGGGGGTCCCCGGCTGTAACGCTGCAGTATTCTACTGGAATTTTTTGAGGATGTAACTGGTAGAATAGATAAGGGAGAACCAGTCAACTCAAATTTCTCTCCACGGATGTTGCCTGACTTGCTGAGTTTTTCCAGCATTTTCTGTTGTTATTTCGGATTTCCAACATCTGCAGTATTTTGCTATCGTACTAGTGGATGTGGTGTATTTGGACTTTCAGAAGGCTTTCGATAAGGTCCTGCATAAGAGATTAGCGTGTAAAGTTAAAGCACATGGGATTGGGTCAAGGTACTGACTTGGATAGAGAACTGGTTGGCAGACAGGAAGCAAGAGTTGGAATAAACGGGTCTTTTTCCAAGTGACAGGCAGTGCCTAGTGGGGTACTGCAGGGATCGGTCCTAGGACCCCAGCTATTCACAATATATATTAATGATCTGGACAAAGGAACTAGATGTAATATCTCCAAGTTTGCAGATGACACAAAGCTGGGTGGGCGTGTGTGCTGCGAGGAGGATGCCGAGAAACTCCAGTATGATTTGGACAGGTTGGGTGATTGGGCAGATGCAGTATAATGTGGATAAATGCGAGGTTATCCACTTTGGTGGCAAAAACAGGAAGGCAGATTATTATCTGAACGGCAACAGATTGGGAGAAGGGGAAGTGCAACGAGACCTGGGTGTCCTTGTGCACCAGTCGCTGAAGGTGAGCATGCAGGTGCAGCAGGCGGTTAAGAAGGCAAATGGTATGTTGGCCTTCGTAGCGAGAGGATTCGAGTACAGGAACAAGGATGTCTTGCTGCAGTTGTACAGGGCCTTGGTGAGACCACACCTTGAGTATTGTGTGCAGTTTTGGTCGCCTTATCTGAGGAAGGATGTTCTTGCCATGGAGGGAGTGCAGCGAAGATTCACCAGGCTGATACCTGGGATGGCAGGAATGACGTATGAGGAGAGATTGGGTCGATTGGGCTTATACTCGCTGGAGTTTAGAAGAATGAGAGGGGATCTCATGGAAACTTATACAATTCTAACAGGACTAGACAGATTAGATGCAGGAAGGATGTTCCCGATGGTCGGGGAGTCCAGAACCAGGGGTCACAGTCTAAGGATAAGGGGTAAGCCATTTAGGACAGAGATGAGGAGGAAGTTCTTCACCCAGAGAGTGGTGAACCTGTGGAATTCTCTACCACAGAAAGCAGTTGAGGCCAATTCATTAAATATATTCAAGGAGTTAGATATATTTCTTGAGGCTAAAGGGATCAAGGGCTATGGGGAGAAGGCAGGGACAGGGTACTGAATTTGGATGATCAGCCATGATCGCATTGAATGGCGGAGCAGGCTCGAGGGGCCGAATGGCCGACTCCTGCTCCTATCTTCGATGTTTCTATGTACCTGGTCTGGCGGGAAGTTGTGCAGGAGCTGCCGGATGTTGTTGTTGTACTGGATCTGCCAGTGGTTGCGTGCCCACGTCACGCAGTCCTCCCACGTCTTGGGCCGCTCCGTCACCAGGCTCTTGAAGGCCGCCTCCAGCACCTCCAGGGGCTGTGCCCCCGGCAGCTTCAGAGTGCGTTCCATGAACTTGGAGTCCCTGCAAAAGAGGGAGAGAAGGAGTCAGCGGGAAAGGCCATTGTACGGGGGTGGGGGTGGGATAATCGAGTCCCGTGCTCTGTCCAGGGTGGTGTCGTGCTTCTCCTGCCACGCTGAGTGGTGAGCAAGGGCCCCCCCCCCCCCCGGCGCACTAAAACCGGGATGCTCCCGCGCAGGCCGCACACCTGCTGCTGCGAGATATTGCGCAGAAAATTTAAAGGGACCACGCGCTTAAGATACAAATTAGAGGGAACATTGGTGGCGAGCATGCTGACAGACCGCCAACTCAAGCCTGGCGGGGAGGCGAGCCACTCGCCGCAGACTAAGCTGCAAGCCCCCCACAGGATCAATGCATCAAGCAACGCGCGTGTTTCAGGCTGCAGTTAGTGGGTTAAAAGCTCGCAAGACACACAGCATTGTTGGCCAGAGTCCGGTAGTGTTAGGGGCCAGGGCGACATTATTTCTCGGTTGCAGCGCGCGCCAGCTCGGTGCTGTGCCCTGCCCTCCCCTTTGAGCGCTGCGACCACGTGTCCTCGGTTCTCCCGGGACTCTCGGCACCCGGCAGCAAGGTGCGGCATAAACCTGCGTCCTCACAGACACAAGTGCCCGCCGCAAGGGCAGAATCTCAGGCGTGCCAATCACAAGCAGGCCCGCGACAGAAGCCCAAGGGACAGGGAACGTGCCAACGGGCGCCAGCAATTGGACAGCGGCCGCTGGTTAATGCAATTTTCACTTCCAACAGACAGCTACGGTGCCCATTCTCACAGGAGAAGGATTGTAGTCTCGTGTACCGCACCGAGCAAACCTCGGAGAGCAAGAATCGACTTACTGTATATATTGATTGACGTTCTCGGCTGGCTGTTTGAAGAGTCCTTCAAACTCATCGCGAGCCCACTGTAAGACAAAGGCCAACGCAAGTTACATCGGTGTCTTCCCCGAACCGCACGCAGCGCTAAGAAATATTTCAAGAACCGACCCCTACAAACCCCACCACCGATATCACAGCTGGAACCCCAGGGGGCTCTCGAAAATCTCCAACGCGCTTCACTCAGACTCTCCGATACAGCAACCGGGCTTCCCAGGAGGCAGAGGACCGGGCTCTGCTCCTAAAACAGACGACGGCACCAGGCACAGCCCCAGACACAACTGATCCATTCAGGAGCTCAACACCTCACCGCAACACCAGCCCGTGGGAGCCCCAGGGCGGAAGGATTCTTCACCGAGCTCATCGATACCATTAGTCCTCGCTGACCTACATTGGCTCCCGGTCCTGGCAAGGCCTCAATTTTAAAAATTCTCATCCTCGTGTTCAAATCCCTCCATGGCCTCCTTGCCCCTCCCTATCTCTGTAACCTCCTCCAGCCCCTACAACCCTCAGATCTCTGCGCTCCTCTAATTCTGGGCTCTTGAGCAACGCCCGATTTCCGTCACTCCACCATTGGCGACCGCGCCAGGGCTGAGCTCTGGAATTCCCTCCCTAAACCTCTCCGCCTCTCTCTCCTCCTTTAAGACGCTCCTTAAAATCGACCTCTTTGGTCACCTGTCCCTAATATCTCATGTGGCTCAGGGTCAAACTTTGTCTGATAATCGCTCCTGTGAAGCACCTTGGGACGTTGTACTGTGTTAAAGAGGCTATATAAATGCAGACTGTCACAATCATGAGACACTCCAATGTTATGCGACACTCAAATTCAATAAGCTTAGAACTAACTCGGCCCCAGGGACAGACCTGTGCCCACCACCGTTCGGCCCACTGCTCCGTGCCGGGGTTCCTGCTCCACACGAGCCTCCTCCCGCCCCCTCTTCATCTCACCCCTTCCTCCCTCATGTGTTTATCCTTGTGCCGTGCAGCTCAGAACGCTCGCCTGGCACTCAAACTGCGCGGGGGATGAAACAAGACGCCCGCCTTCACGCGACCGCGCTGCCCCGCACGTGCGCGGCTCCAGACCTGACCTGCAAGGTGTGCTCGATGGCGTTGGGGAAGTTCTTGAGGGTGCAGATGGGGATGGACTTCTCCGGCGGGTCCTGGCTGGAGCTGTACGACTCGGTCAGGAAAGGAATGACGACCTGCACGTTGCCCTTGGTGCCCAGCGTGCCTGACTCCAACAGGGGCTTGCGGTAATACACACAGCGCCTGTCCATGTACATTCCTGTAAAGGAGGGGGGAGGAGGAAACAGCACGGTGTCAGGAACCCGAGGCGTCAGCAGGGCAGACCTCACACAGACCTCTTGTCGGGCGATACCCAGGTCGACAGCAGAGATGCCAAAGAATACATCAGCCTCAAAACAGAGACTGACCTCACCCATTTCCTTCTGCCTCCTTCCACACATTTTTTACCGCCCGCTTCACCGCTCTCGCCCACTACCAGTGAAGGAGGTGTGTCCCACCCCCCGTAATGTCTCATTTAAAGTACAGCTCCTGGACAGTTTGCCTGCAAACACGGCTGGGTTAGAGCCACCTGCGCACTCCCAGTCCACGAGTCGCCGATCCCGCGCCCCTCCCTGCGACCAGTCAACCTCCAGTAACTGGGAGGGGGGGGGGGGGGGGGGGGGAATCAGCAGCAGACAAATGCAGGAGGGGGGCACCATCTCCCGCCTGCTCCTCGGCGCGCCTCACACCGAATACACAGCACACAAACAGGCCGTTCGGCCCCTCTGCTCCTTGCCGGTGTTACTGCTCCACACCAGCCTCCTCCCGTCCCCTCTTCATCTCACCCCATCACCATATCCTTCTATTCCTTTCTCCCGCATGTGTTTATCCAGCTTCCCCTAAAAGGCATCTCCGCTATTTGCCTCGACCACTCCCTGTGGGAGCGAGTTCCACATTCTCACCACTCTCTGGGTAAAGAAGTTTCTCCTGAATTCCCGATTGGATTTATTAGTGACTCTCTTATATTGACGGCCCCTAGTTCTGGTCTCCCCCACAAGTGGAAACATCTTCTCTACGTCTACCCGATCGAAACCCCTTCATAATTTTAAAGATCTCGATCAGGTCACCCCTCAGCCTTCTCCTTTCTAGAGGAAAGAGCCCCAGCTCGTTCAGCCGTTCATAAGAAACCGGAGCAGGAATAGGCCACTTGGCCCCTCGAGCCTGCTCCGCCATTCAATAAGATCATGGCTGATCTTAGGCTCAAAGCCACTTCCCCGCCCGCTCCCCATAACCCTTCACTCCCTTATCTTGCAAAAATCTGTCTATCTCCACACCTTAAAATGTATTTAATGACCCAGCCTCCACGGCTCTCTGGGGGCAGAGAATTCCACAGATTTACGACCCTCTAAGAAATTCCTCATCTCAGTTCGAAAGGGGCGACCCTTCATTCTAAAGGTCCTACTTTCCTGATGGGTATAACCGCTCAGTTCTTACTGCACAGGGTGCCCCGTTGAGTGAAGGGGAGGGAATTTAAAAGGCAGAGCCCACCACCAGGGCCGTCCCCGAGCAAAGGGGGGCCAAGGCCGCGGAGCTGCTCCCACAGCCTCCTGGGCCGATGGCGCTGGGTCGGGGTTTGGAAAGAGAGCGCCATGGCACGTACTGGCATCGACGTTGTCCAAGGCGTTGGCCACACCGTCCAGAGCTTCGAAGAAGTCGTCGTCGTAAACCTTCTCGGTGTCGGGGCCCACGCGGTTCTGGTGGGCGGTGACCCGCATGTTGGGGTTCATCTGCTTGACCGCGGCAGCCGCTGTCTCGGATTTCATTTTCTGTGCAGGTGGGGGGGAGAAAGAGGAAAACTTGGCATTAGCGCGCAGCAAGTGGCAGGAATGGCTTGTAACGCACCTCCACCCCAGTCCCCGAGTTCAGAGTCCAGCCCGCGGAGTAAAGTCTCCAGTCTGCCTGAAGGTGCCAACTTACACCGGGGTCATAGGAACAGGAGGAAGCGGTTCAGCCCCCTCGAGCCTGTTACATTAGGAACAGGAGGAGGCCGTTCAGCCCCCTCGAGCCTGTTACACAGGAACAGGAGGAGGCCGTTCAGCCCCTCGAGCCTGTTACATTAGGAACAGGAGGAGGCCGTTCAGCCCCTCGAGCCTGTTACATTAGGAACAGGAGGAGGCCGTTCAGCCCCCTCAAGCCTGTTACATTAGCAACAGGAGGAGGCCGTTCAGTCCCCTCGAGCCTGTTACATTAGGAACAGGAGGAGGCCATTCAGCCCCCTCGAGCCTGTTACATTATGAACAGGAGGAGGCCGTTCAGCCCCTCTAGCCTGTTCCACCATTCAATGAGATCACTGCTGATTTGTATCTTAACTCCATCTACCCACCTTGGTTACATAACCCTTAATACTGTTAGCCAACAGAAATCTCAGATTTGAAAGCTCCAATTGACCCCCAGCCTCGACAGCTCTTTGGGGTAGAGTTCCAGATTTCCACCAGCCTTTGTGTGAAGAAGTGCTTCCTGACATCACCCCTGAACGGCCTGGCTCTAATTTGAAGGTTCTGCCCCCTTGTTCTGGACTCCCCCCACCAGAGGAAATAGTTTCTCTCTCGATCGAATCCTTTAATCATCTCAAACACCTCGATCAGATCCCCCCTTAATCTTCTACACTCGAGGGAACACAAGCCCAGTCTGTGCAACAGGTCCTCGGGATTTAACCCTTTTAGCCCCGGTATTTTTCGATCCGGTCCCATTCCGGTCCACAACCAGTGCCTTTGCTCAACAGCTAGTTTCCGTGATGGTGGAACCTCCTCTCTCCGAAGACCCCCGACTCCTGGTGGGGTACACGGCCACAGATACCCCAAGCATTCAATCGATGATTGGGGGCCGAGCCCAGCGAAGGCTTATCCTCCACTCTCCCTAATCCACGGCCACCGAGGCCGCCCGTCTAGTCGAACCCCCGCACTTACAGTCACGTCCCACGGCCTGAAGAGGAACTGCCGGTTGAGGTTGGACTTCTCGATGGTGTCCATGTCGGTGACGGTGAGCTCCCCTCCCTCGCCGCAGGCCAGGCCGATCATGGCAAAGTTCTTCAGCAGCTCACAGCCGATGGCTCCGGCGCCGACCTACGCAGACCCAGAGAGAGATCGATCAGTCACAGATACTCCGCGAGACGCTCGGCTACAGATATCCAACCCCGTCCCCTCCCCAACTCCGCACCCCTCCCTTGTGGGCGTTGCTGACGAGGCTGGCGTTTATTGCCCATCCCTAGTTGCCCGAGGAAGCGATGGTGGACCTTCTTGAACGGTTAGCGGTTTGAATACAACTTAGCCCATTTCAGAGGGCAGTTAGTCAGCCAAGTTGCTGTGGGACTGGAGTCACGTACAGGCCCAGACCGGGTAAGGGCCACAGTTTTCCGTCCCGAAAGAGGACATTAGTAAATCAGTTGGTTTTTTTTACGACGATCCGACAGTTTCGTGGTCACTTTTACTGAGACCAATTCACTTTCGCAAGGACGTCAAGGCCTTGGAGAGGGTGCAGAGGAGATTGACAGAATGGTACCAGGGATGAGGGACTTCAGTGATGTGGAGAGACTGGAGAGGCTGGGATTGTTCTCCTTAGAGCAGAGAAGGTTAAGGGGAGATTGACCAGAATGGTACCAGGGATGAGGGACTTCAGTGATGTGGAGAGACTGGAGAAGCTGGGGTTGTTCTCCTTCGAGCAGAGAAGGTTAAGAGGAGATTTAATAGAGGCGTTCAAAATCATGAAGGGTTTTGATGGAGTAAATAAGGAGAAACTGTTTCCAGTGGCAGGAGGGTCGGTAACCAGAGGACACAGATTGAAGATAATCGGTAAAAGAACCAGAGGGGAGATGAGGAGAATGTTTTTAACGCAGTGAGTTGTTGTGATCTGGAACGCGCTGCCTGAAAGGGCGGTGGGAGCAGATTCAATAGTAACTTTCAAAAGGGGGAATTGGAGAAATACTTGAAGGGGAAAAATGTGCCGGGCTGTGGGGAAAGAGCAGGGGGGAGTGGGACGAATTGGAGAGCTCGTTCAAAGAGCCGGCACAGGCACGATGGGCCGAATGGCCTCCTCCTGTGCTGTATCATTCTATGATTCAACTGTTTCCAGATTAGGGAAGGTGGCCGCTAACACCAATAGGGTGCCTTCGACTGGTGGCTCCAATACCGAGGACGTGGCTCTCTTGCTGCTGCTTCTGGGGGCCAGTTCCCGAGCTGAACACGGGACTGCGGCCCCCGACGTGTCTGAAAGCGAACACGAGGACGCGCAAGCCGGCCAGCTGCCCAGATTGCCGCCCACCCACCCACTGGAGGGGTCAGGCTGCATTCCACCCCCTCTCCCCACCCCCCCACTGTCCCAATTCTGCGGGGTCGACCCGCGTGTCCTTACCAGAAAATACTTCAGCTTGGCGAGTCTCTCCTGCATGGCAGCGCCAAACACCGCAATCTGCCCATCATAACGGCAGTTTCTCTACAAAAGAAAAAGGGGGAAAAAAGGAACAAGGTGACCAGCGACTTTCTAACACGCCAGGCTCGGAGGAGGGGGGGGGGGGGGGGGGGGGGAGACCGCTCAGCCGGTCCATCCAGAACGAGCCAACAGCCCCACCGACTGTCTGAACCACCACCCGCTCCCGGGTCTGCCCACTGGGGCTCGCGCTCTCCCCTCCGAGTCAGACGGTCGTGGGTTCGAGCCAACACTCCCGACGCCAGCGCCAAGGGAGCGGCGCACTGTCGGAAGGGGCCGTTGAACCGAGGCCCCGTGTCTGCCCTCTCAGGTGGGTGTAAAAGAAACCACGGCCACTATTGGAAGAGTTCCAGAGCCAATATTTACCCTAAAACCAACAGCACTAAAACAATTCATCCGGTCATTACCACATCGCTGTTTGTGGGTGCTTGCTGTGTGCAAAATGGCTGCCGCGTTTCCTACATTACGACAGTGACCACACTTCAAAAAAGTGGCTGTGAAGCGCTTTGGGACGTCCCGAGGTGGTGAAGGGCGCTGGAGAAAACAGCCCCCTCTCCAGAATTCCCCTGATTAGTTTTAAGTCCTGTTCGGGAATCGAACTTTCTATCCCACATCTCATCACGTACCTCAGATTCCCTCCCACAGTCGCCTGATGTCCGAGGTGACTCGCCCTCAAAGCTCAGACCGGGCGCAGCGCAGAGCGGACTGGGAGTTCCCGCAGAAGATCGCTGTCCCGCCGGGGTGACGAGGTCCCGGAAGCGGGCGGGCTAAAACGTGGGCGCGCATGCAAGCTCCGCCCAACCTGTGTCCAAAGGTAACGAGGTTTCCTGGAAACCACACCCCCCAGGAAACACGGGAATAAACCTTTGTGTTACTATTCCTGCAGCATCAATGACCAGGCCACGGGACAGTGCCAGAGTCACTTTCGAATGCAGGGTCCCCGCCGCGAGTACCAGCCCGACCAGAGACAGAAAATACCAACCTCCGCCCGCCCGCCCACTGCCCAAAGAGCACATTCTAGCCGGCTTCACCCCACAGGTAGTTCAGTACCCGGGGTTGTGTTGGTCTCCTGACCCCACCCCACCCAGCGCTCCGACATCTCCCCAGACGCTGGTCGGGAGCTTGACGACTGTTTGTTGTGCTGCTCGACGCTGTCCTGGGGCCGGGGACTGACTCTCAAACAGCACCAGGCCTCTGGTGCCGAGCGGGAGGCCCAATGGCAGATTACAAATCGATTACCTGGCACAACCAAATTCCTGCGCCACGTGCAGGTTTCCCCATTGTGCAGCCGTCAAGCGGCCTGCGCGGGAGCAGCAGACGGCCGCACAGCTTAAAGGGAACATTGTTCCCGACTAACAGAGAGCACAGGACTTAATTACAACTACAGGAAACTCTCGATTTACCGGCAGCTAAATAACCGGATATCTCTGTTAACCAGCAAAATTCAGGAGTAGGTTCAGGTAAGCTTTACTTCATATTAGTGGCCGTTCCTGGATCTGTGGCTCTGTAATCGGGGTTCCTGCACTTGTTGCTAAGCAACAGGGATGCTTGGTCTGTGGCCGGGGTTCCTGCACCTGTTGCTAAGCAACAGGGAAGCCTGGATTTGTTGCTGTGTACGGAGCCCTTGTACCTTTTACTATACCTCTCTGCAATCCGGACTTTTTGATAAACCGGCGCCACGCCGGTCCCGGATAAAAAAAAGTTTCCTGTGCTCTCCCTGCCATTTTATTCCCGATTTCACTGCTTAATAGAACCACTCCCGCTTCGAGACAACCGACACACGGACTCCACCCCCCCTCACAGCTGCTCCCGATCCAGCCGTCGCGAAGCGCGGCGCGATCTGGCCGATACTTACGAAGCTGCAGGTTTCGGCGGTGAGCGATGCCTCGTTCTCCTCGGGCAGGGTTTCCAGCGAGTCAAAGTACAGCCACTGCATGATGGGCGTGAACTTGCCGGTGCAAGACTGAAACGGGAAGAGGGAGGCGTCATCAGCACGGGCGAGACACACACACACACGCGGGTTGGCGAGCGGAAAGCAGGCCGACGTCACAAAGGGCCAGATGCAGAACGAATCCCAATTTTCCCCCCTGTAACCTGCCATCGCTGCACCTGGGTGTCCTTGTGCACCAGTCGCTGAAGGTAAGCATGCAGATGCAGCAGGCGGTTAAAGGCGGCAAATGGTATGTTGGCCTTCGTAGCGAGAGGGTTCGAGTACAGGAGCAAGGATGACTTGCTGCAGTTGTACAGGGGCCTTGGTGAGACCACCCCTGGAGTATTGTGTGCAGTTTTGGTCGCCTTATCTGAGGAGGGATGTTCTTGCCATGGAGGGAGTGCAGCGAAGATTCACCAGACTGATACCTGGGATGGCAGGAATGACGTACGAGGAGAGATTGGGTCGAATGGGCTTATATTCGGTAGAGTTCAGAAGAATGAGAGGGGATCTCATTGAAACTTATAAAATTCTAACAGGACTGGACAGACTAGATGCAGGAAGGATGTTCCCGATGGTCGGGGAGTCCAGAACCAGGGGTCACAGTCTAAGGATAAGGGGTAAGCCATTTAGGACTGAGATGAGGAGGAATTTCTTCACCCAGAGAGTGGTGAACCTGTGGAATTCTCTACCACAGAAGGCAGTTGAGGCCAATTCATTAAATATACTTAAGAAGGAGTTGGATATATTTCTTAAGGCTAAAGGGATCAAGGGATATGGGGAGAAGGCAGGGACAGGGTACTGAGTTTGGATGATCAGCCATGATCGCATTGAATGGCGGAGCAGGCTCGAGGGGCCAAATGGCCTCCTCCTGCTCCTATCTTCTATATCTCAGTTTGAAGAGTTGCTGATGCACCACTATAACCGGTCAGGCTGTGCTCGAACTCTCCCCTTCCTGATGGTGCGGAGCGTTACTGGGTACACAACCACAAGGGCCTGTTTTGTACCGCAACCAAATGACTATTCTTCACTCGCAGGGTGGCAACACCGTGGACCAGATCCTGTCCTCCGAACAATGCTGGAACAGAGAGACAGACAGATGCCAGTCGGCGGCACTCCAAAGTGACCAGGAACCCTGGCTGCCTTGTCACATCACCAACCCCCTGCACACAGATCAGAGACGAAACCGCGGGCCCACGCCCCCCCCCCCCCGACCCTCCCTCTCTCTCCCGGGGCTCCGTGTGTGCAGGACGATCCTGAAGCTGGGCTGGACCAACCATTACACCTCCGAATCCCCCTGGAGGACCCCCGGGAAGGGAGTGGCAAGAAGAGAAGAGCGTTTTCTTCGGGGAGAAGAGAGGCCGTGGAGCTTATCCTCGCTGCGATTACAGGTCGGGGGGGGGGCAAACAAGCTGTTAATCCCACGGGGCTGAAGTGCCAACTCTCACCCACCCCCGCGACCAAACAATGGGCGGGACCGACAGCACAACACGAGGTAGATAGAGCAGAGTGACGGCTGATTTTACGCTGCGCGGAACCGGGCAAACGAACGCTTCGCTTTGCCGGAAAATGTCAGAAAGCAACGAGGCTCGCTGGGAACCGTGTGCATCCCAGCGAACACGGGAATCTCTTACGGAATGCTGTTCCTGCAGCTATCAATGACCAGGCGATCACTTTCGAATGCAAGGTTTGTGGGGGGGGGGGGGGGGGAAATCACGCCACCCGGGGCCCCGTTCACCAACGCGCCCCCCCCCCGCCCTCTCTAGGCTCTGCCACGCCGGGGTAGGGGATGCTTCGCGGTACCTTCATCACTTCCTGCGCCGCCACCCCGCCGATGAAGGCGTTGACGGGGGCCAGATCGCCGGCCGCCACGTAGGATAGCTTCCTGATCAGCGACTCGTCCAGCCGCTCCAGCCGGCTGCAGGGTGTGGCCTGCTCGTTCACCCCCTTGGTCAGATTCACCAGCTCGTCGGCGTCCGCCTGGGGGAGAAGGGGAAAAAAGATGATTTACGCTGACCGGGTAAATGCACCATCCGACCACGGCTCATTGCCCGCCCGCACACCCAGCCACAGTGTGTACCGTCTACAAGACATGTTCTCACCTCCCGACTCCCCAAAGCCTTCCCACCATCTGCAAGGCACAAGTCAGGAGTGTGATGGAACGCTCTCCACTTGCCTGGATGAGTGCAGCTCCAACAACGCTCGAGAAACTCGACACCATCCAGGACAAAGCAGCCCGCTTGATCGGCACCCCGTCCACCACCTTAAACATTCACTCCCTCCACCACCGGCGCACCGTGGCTGCAGTGTGGACCATCTACAAGATGCACTGCAGCAACTCGCCAAGGCTTCTTCGGCAACACCTCCCAAACCCGCGACCTCTTCCACCCAGAAGGACGAGGGCAGCAGGCGCATGGGAACACCACCACCTCCAAGTTCCCCTCTGAGTCTCACACACCATCCCGACTTGGAAATATATCGGCCGTTCCTTCATCGTCGCTGGGTCAAAATCCTGGAACTCCCTCCCTAACAGCGCTGTGGGAGCACCTTCACCACACGGGACTGCAGCGGTTCAAGAAGGCGGCTCACCACCACCTTCTCAAGGGCGATTAGGGGATGGGTAATAAATGCTGGGCCTTTCCAGCGACGCCCACATCCCAGGAACGTAGATTTTTTTAAAAAATTTAAAAACTCGCCTGCCTTTTAACAGAGATTACAATGAGAAGGACTGGAAGGAGGTCAACTCCAGATAAACCAGCACCGTTAAAAACTAATCAGGCTGCGATCGAGAAATGGGGGGAGTCGAACGGACTAGATGCCATGCACACGGAGTTCCACCAGAGATCTTGGGTCTGGGTTAACACTCCAAACGCCAGGCACTTGTCCGTGACCTGTCCCTCACTGAACCCCACCCCGACCTTTGCTCACCCCCCGACGCCCATCCCGTCCCTCGCAGGTACTCGCCCTCGCCCCTCCCCGAGTCAAGCTGGCCCATATGCCAGGCTGGTCGCCAGCCCACGCCCTCGGGATCGCCACAGTGCCCGCACCTGATGTCTGGGCCTAGGCAGGTGGGAGTTTTTCTTCACGAACTTGTGCAGGGCCTGAAAGGCGACGTGCAGCTGCGCGGGATGTTCAAACTTGGCAAAGTCTGTAGTCAGAATGTCCGGATCAGCCAGCGATGCCCTCAAGGGTTTCTGGGGAGGGAGGGGGAAAAAGCAAAAAGATGCAGGTTAACAGCACCACAGGGAAAAGAAACCCGTACAGCGACGCTCCCAGCTGCGAGCACTGCACGCCAGAAACCACTGCTCAGGCCCAGCGACAACTTCCCCCACCGCCCCCACCCCGCTGGTTATACAACGTCAGCCTCGCCCGAGTCAGAAGCTCGCG
Organism: Somniosus microcephalus; assembly: GCF_052327205.1. Classification (NCBI taxonomy): domain Eukaryota; kingdom Metazoa; phylum Chordata; class Chondrichthyes; order Squaliformes; family Somniosidae; genus Somniosus; species Somniosus microcephalus. The sequence goes on from NW_028225185.1 coordinate 31,499,013, forward strand.
GGTTGGAGCCCGGCCCAGAATTTCGGCCGGCACTCCCGCTGCGGTAGAGAGCAATTAAACCGAGGTGCCCACCCCCCACGAACCAGGGAGAGCGTTAAAAGCCCCCCCCACGGCACAGAGAGTTCTCCCAGGGGTCCTGGGGCCCACATTCCCCTCTCGCACCACCACCACCCCCCAAAACCAATTCACTGGTTTATCGCGTTGCACTTTGCGGGAGCTTGCTGTGCACAAATTGGCTGCTGTATTGCGCCACCGGAGTGGCTGCACCTCAAAAGTAACCCGTTGGCTATGAGCTGCTTTGGGAACATCGCGAGGACGTGAAACTGTACTCGGCACATAAGAAACAGGGGCGGGAGTCGGCCAATCGGGCCCCTCGAGCCTGCTCCACCATTCAATAAGATCATGGCTGATCCAATCTTGGCCTCAACTCCATTTTCTCGCTCTCCCCCCCACACCCCTCAACTGCCTTGTAGTTCAAGTATCTGTCCAGCTCGGCCTTGAATATATTCAATGACCCAGCCTCCACAGCCCTCTGGGGTAGAGAATGCCAAAGATTCACGACCCTCAGAAGAAATTCCTCCTCATCTCAGTTCTAAATGGGTGCCCCCTTATTCTGAGACTGTGACCCCTAGTTCTAGATACCCCACGAGGGGAAACCTCGTCTCGCATCTACCCTGTCAATCCCCCTCAGAATCTTATGTTTCAATAAGATCACCTCTCACTCTTCTAAACTCCAATGAGTATCGGCCCAATCTACTCAATCTCTCCTCATAGGACAACCCCTCTCATCCCAGGAACCAGTCTGGTGAACCTTCGTTGCATTCCCTCTATGGCAAGTATATCCTTCCTCAGTTGAGACCAAAACTGTGCACAATTCTCAAGGCATGGTCTCACTAAAGCCCTGTACAATTGCAGCAAGACTCATTGCTCACTGAGGGGAGAATCAGTGAAGGGATCTTTGATTAATGACAGGCGCAGAACAGTGGGTGTGAAGAGAGACAGTGCGACAAAGAACCAGCTCTTACTGCCAGAAATTCCTCCCCATCTCCGTTTTCAATGGCCGACCCCTTATCCTGAAACTATGCCTAGTTCTAGATTCCCCGAGGGGAAACATCCTCTCTGCACCTACCCTGTTGAGCCCCTTCCGAATTTTATGTTTCAATAAGATCCCCTCTCATTCTTCTAAACTCCCGAGTATCGGCCCAACCTTTCTTCATACGTCAACCCTTCATCCCAGGAATCAACCCCGTGAACCTTCTCTGAACTGCCTCCAAGGCAAGTATATCCTTCCATAAGGAGACCAAAACTGTACGCAGTACTCCAGGTGCGGTCTCACCAACGCCCTGTACAGTTGTAGCAAGACTTCCCGACTTTTATACTCCATACTCCTTGCAATAAAGGCCAACATTCAATGGGGTGCAGCAAAGGGCCGAGTGGAGAAGGGGTCAGTTCCACACCCACCTACCCCCTCACAATTACCAATGGAAGGAAGCTCAGCTCATTGGACACACAGCAGCACGAGACACGATCACAAACCAGCGGGAGTGCGATATACGGCGCTCAGGCACGGGAGGCAAGGCTGAAAATCTCAGCAGGGGCCAGTGACAGGAATGGGCAAGGCCTCACTGACTGGAGGCCGGGTACAGCTCGCCGGGGAAAGTGGAATCACGGAGCCGACAGAGAGACCGGGGGGGGGGGGGGGGGGTGAGCCTCCCCTCTGTCGCCCTTGCCCGCAGTGCCGTGATTTCACTGAAGAAGGGCAGAGGGCTCCGCAGGCGCACGACTGAAGAGACACCATGAAGCTTCCCAAACACATTACGACCACAGTCCACTCGCACAGGACAGTTCCCCATTCAAAACAGAAGGCAGACGTCAGATTGCCTCCAGGCATCAGGGACAGGACTGGGGAGGGGGGGAATTCACTTCGGAGTTCAGCTGCTCTTCCCGTTTTGAGTCAGAAGGCTGTGGGATCAAATGCCCCGCAAGACGGGAGCACAAAAAACCTGGCGCGCCGCACTGTCGGAGGGGCGGTGCGGTGCCCAGGGAGCGCCGCACTGTCGGAGGGGCGGTGCGGTGCCCAGGGAGCCGCACTGTCGAGGGGCGGTGCGGTGCCCAGGGAGCGCCGCACTGTCGGAGGGGCGGTGCGGTGCCCAGGGAGCCGCACTGTCGAGGGGCGGTGCGGTGCCCAGGGAGCGCCGCACTGTCGGAGGGGTGGTGCGGTACCAAGAGAGCACCGCACTGTCGGAGGGGCGGTGCGGTGCGGTACCGAGAGAGCGCCGCACTGTCGGAGGGGCGGTGCGGTGCCCAGGGAGCGCCGCACTGTCGGAGGGGCGGTGCGGTGCCCAGGGAGCGCCGCACTGTCGGAGGGGCGGTGCGGTACCGAGAGCGCCACACTGTCGGAGGGGCGGTGTGGTGCGGTACCGAGAGAGCGCCGCACTGTCGGAGGGGCGGTGCGGTGCCCAGGGAGCGCCGCACTGTCGGAGGGGCGGTGCGGTACCGAGAGAGCGCCGCACTGTCTGAGGGGCGGTGCGGTGCCCAGGGAGCGCCGCACTGTCGGAGGGGCGGTGCGGTACCAAGAGAGCGCCGCACTGTCGGAGGGGCGGTGCTGAGGGAGCGCCGCACTGAATTCTCCCCGGTGTCCTGGGGCCAATATTTATCCCTCAACCAACATCACTAAAAACAGGTGATCTGGTCATTATCACATTGCTGTTTGTGGGAGCTTGCTGTGCGCAAATTGGCTGCCGCGTTTCCCACATTACAACAGTGACCATACTCCAAAAACAGTACTTTATTGGCTGTGAAGTGCTTCGGGACGCCCTGAGGTGCTGGAGAGATGGGAGTCCGTCTTTCTTTGTACTTACAAAGCTCAGCTTCTTGGCCATTTTGACTTGAGACACGATCCCTCCGCGGACGTAGTCGGAGAAGGCTGAAGTATCACAGATACTAAACGTGTACGGACCTGCAAAAAAGGGGAAGAGGTGAAGATTGAGCAGATTGGGCTTATACGCGCTGGGGTTTAGAAGAATGAGAGGCGATCTCATTGAAACATACAAGATTCTGAGGGGGATTGACAGGGTAGATGCTGAGAGGCTGTTTCCCCCCTGGCTGGAGAGTCTAGAACCAGGGGTCACAGTCTCAGGATAAGGGGTCGGCCATTTAGGACTGAGATGAGCAGGAATTTCTTCACCCAGAGGGTGGTGAACCTGTGGAATTCTCTCCCCCAGAGGGCTGTGGAGGCTCAGTCGTTGAGTATATTCAAGGCCGAGATCGAGAGATTTTTGGACTCTCGGGGAATCGAGGAATATGGGGATCGGGCGGGAAAGTGGAGTTGAGGTCGAAGATCAGCCGTGATCTTATTGAACGGCGGAGCAGGCTCGAGGGGCCGCACGGCCTCCTCCTGCTCCTCTTTATGTTAAACTGTCGGAAGCTGGGAGGACAAGAGGACGGCGAGCAGCCTCACAGCAGTCAGAGGGTCAGTCTCAGTTCACCAGCTGCCGAGACAGGCTTCAAGAGCTCACGGCTGCACCTCGACCCAGGTGGGGGTGGTGGTAGTGTGAATGTTTACCATTCAACAACCGCCAAAAGGTTTCCCACACTCGATATGCTCCCCAGAGAAAATTGAGTCAACGGGCATTAGCAAAAGCTACTGCATTTTTAATTTTTTTTTAAACAAGACTGAAGGGGGAAGGGGCAAGTCGGAGGCCGTGGCGTAGGGAAACGGGGGAAGACTGCAGAGCGAGGCTGGCTTTCAGTCGCAGGGTGCACGGGGCAGGGAGAGTGGCCACGTCTCTAAAGGGCTGGGCAAAGATAGTTTGACTTCGGGTAGAGAGAGACTGACGGAGGGTACTGGCCTTACACAGCAGAGAGAGAAATTCTTTTAACTTATACAACAGAGCGCAGAAGGGCCGTCCCACATCACCACCCAACACATCAGAAATACCAACCGAGCACTTTGATTTCCACCGGATCGCAATCGTTCAGCTCCTTCATTCCTTGGACTTCCGTGAACGTCACAAAGTCGCCGCTCTCGAAGCCGTGCCGGGCTTCATCCAGACAGGTCACCACGCCGGGATTGTCCTGAAACACACACACACAGCGCCGTCACCTCACGCAAACCGAGCGAGGGGAGGAGGGAGGGGTTTAAAAGCTGTCGGTTACGGGAGCGAGGGAGGACGACGGTGGCAGCACGGCACTTACCTTTGTGATCATTGAGATCATGGCGTTCAGCAGCTGCTCCCCGTTCGTGTCCAATACGATCATCTCTTCGCCAAAGTCGCAGAACAGTTGCCTGCAGGGGGACAAACGCGGGCAGGGGTTGAGTAACGGAGCTGGCGCGCTGCTGCAAGTCGGAGGGGCAGTACTGAGGGAGCGCCGCACTGCCGGAGGGGCGGTGCTGAGGGAGCGCCGCACTGCCGGAGGGGCGGTACTGAGGGAGCGCCGCACTGTCGGAGGGGCGGTACTGAGGGAGCGCCGCACTGCCGGAGGGGCGGTGCTGAGGGAGCGCCGCACTGTCGGAGGGGCGGTACTGAGGGAGCGCCGCACAGCCGGAGGGGCGGTACTGAGGGAGCGCCGCACTGTCGGAGGGGCGGTACTGAGGGAGCGCCGCACTGTCGGAGGGGCGGTACTGAGGGAGCGCCGCACTGCCGGAGGGGCGGTACTGAGGGAGCGCCGCACTGTCGGAGGGGCGGTACTGAGGGAGCCCCGCACTGTCGGAGGGGCGGTACTGAGGGAGCCCCGCACTGTCGGAGGGGCCATCTTTCGGATCAGACTTTAGCCAGAGGCTGCATCTACCCTCTCAGGTGGACATAGAAGATCCCACGGCCACTATTTCGAAGAGCAGGGGGGAGTTCTCCCCGGAGTCCCGGGCCAATATTTATCCCTCAATCAACATCACTAAAAACGGACGATCAGGTCATTATCACATCAGCTGTTTGTGGGAGCACAAATTGGCTGCCGCGTTTCCTACATTACAACAGTGACCACACTTCAAAAGGTTGCGAAGCACTTTGGGACGTCCTGAGGTTGTGAAAATTACACAAACTAGGGTTGTATTCCCCGGAATTTAGAAGGCTAAGGGGTGATTTGATTGAAGTTTTTAAGATATTAAGGGGAACTGATAGGGTGGAGAGAAACTATTTCCGCTGGTTGGGGGAGTCCAGGACTAGGGGACATAGTCTAAAAATTAGAGCCAGACCTTTGAGTGAGGTTAGGAAACACTTCGACACACAAAGGGTGGTAGAAGTTTGGAACTCTCTTCCGCAAACGGCAATTGATGCCGGGGGTCAATTGTTCATTTTAAATCGGAGATTGATCGATTTTTGTTAACCAAAGGTATTAAGGGATAACGGGCATAAGGCGGGGTGGATGGAGTCGGGTTACAGATCAGCCCTGATCTCACTGAATGGCGGAACAGGCTCGGGGGGCTGAATGGCGTTCTTCTGAAAGGCGCCTACGGAAATGCAAGTCTTTCTGTGATGTGTCGCGTGGCCTCGGGCGCCGTGCGGCTCGCTCACTCACTCACCCGAACAGCCCCTTTGTGTCTGCCACGATGAACTTGATTCCTCGACAATGGCAGAATTCTCCAACCCTCAGCTGCTCCTCCAGGGGAGAGTTGGTGAGCACCACCACCTTCGGGGAAAAAAAAAAGAACGGATACGGGTTTGCTTTATTGTCAGACCCCGGCCGCGCTGCACGCTTACTCCAAGCGAGAATCCCGGCCCACACAGCAAGATGGAGCCAATGCACGACGGTTGGTGCATGAATTGAAACGAGACTCTGGCCACCAGACAGCACAGGAGGCTGCGGCTGTACTGTATACCCCCGCTTCCGCACTCGCTCCCCCCCCCCCCCCCCCCCGGTACTGGGGACACCGTCGCCCTACGATATTGGGGGGAGGGGAAGACGGGACCGCAAACGTGGCGGGTCTCTGGACCGTGGAGGGCATCGTGGCTGGGCCGAAACTGCTCCTCGTCAGTTGCAAATCTCTCTTCCCCCCCCAACCCCACACATTCTCCACCGGGACCCTCGCGCACCCCCTCATAATTGCCGTGCTCCCACCGCGGTGCGATGCACAGTATGACTGTGGGCTGCCTCCCTCTGCCTACCACCTCTACTCTCTGGAGTTTAGAAGGAGGAGAGGCGATCTCTTTGAAACATACAAGATTCTGAGGGGGATTGACAGGGTCGATGCTGAGAGGCCGTTTCCCCCCTGGCTGGAGAGTCTAGAACCAGGGGTAACAGTCTCGGGATAAGGGGTCGGCCATTTCGAACTGAGATGAGGAGGAATTTCTTCACTCAGATGGCGGCGAATCTTTGGAATTCTCCACCCCAGAGGGCTGTGGAGGCTCAGTCGTTGAGTATATTCAAGGCCAAGATCGAGAGATTTTTGGACTCTCGGGGAATCAAGGGAGTCCAGTATGATTTGGACAGGTTGGGTGATTGGGCAAATGCAGTATAATGTGGATAAATGCAAGGTTATCCACTTCGGTGGTAAAAACAGGAAGATAGATTATTATCTGAACGGCAATAGATTGGGAGAAGGGGAAGTGCAACGAGACCTGGGTGTCCTTGTGCACCAGTCGCTGAAGGTAAGCATGCAGGTGCAGCAGGCGGTTAAGAAGGTAAATGGTATGTTGGCCTTCGTAGCGAGAGGGTTCAAGTACAGGAACAAGGATGTCTTGCTGCAGTTGTACAGGGCCTTGGTGAGACCACACCTTGAGTATTGTGTGCAGTTTTGGTCGCCTTATCTGAGGAAGGATGTTCTTGCCATGGAGGGAGTGCAGCGAAGATTCACCAGGCTGATACCTGGGATGGCAGGAATGACGTACGAGGAGAGATTGGGTCGATTGGGCTTATACTCGCTGGAGTTTAGAAGAATGAGAGGGGATCTCATTGAAACTTATAAAATTCTAACAGGACTGGACAGACTAGATGCAGGAAAGATGTTCCCGATGGCGGGGGAGTCCAGAACCAGGGGTCACAGTCTAAGGATAAGGGGTAAGCCATTTAGGACAGAGATGAGGAGGAATTTCTTCACCCAGAGAATGGTGAACCTGTGGAATTCTCTACCACAGAAGGCAGTTGAGGCCAATTCATTAAATATATTCAAGAAGGAGTTAGATATATTTCTTAAGGCTAAAGGGATCAAGGGATATGGGGAGAAAGCAGGGACCGGGTACTGAATTTGGATGATCAGCCATGATCTCATTAAATGGCGGAGCAGGCTCGAGGGGCCGTACGGCCGACTCCAGCTCCTAATTCATACGTTCTATGTTCTTGCGTACCTCTGGCACCACCGCAGATTGTTGCACCGTGCGCCTCTGGTCGAACCCGTGGCCGGCCTGGCCGTGGGACGCGCTCTGTGGGATTCCCTCTGCCCCCTCTCCCTTTTCTTGCTCTCCACCACAACCAACGCAGGCAAAATCGTAGGGGGTTTCGACGGAGTAAATAAGGAGGGTTGGTAACCAGAGGACACAGATTGAAGATAATCGATAAAGAACCAGAGGGGAGATGAGGAGAATGTTTTTTACACAGCGAGTTGTTGTGATCTGGAACGCGCTGCCTGAAAGGGCGGTGGGGGCAGATTCAATAGTAACTTTCAAAAGGGGGAATTGGAGAAATACTTGACGGGGGAACAATGTGCCGGGCTGTGGGGAAAGAGCAGGGGGGAGTGGGACTAATTGGAGAGCTCGTTCAAAGAGCCGGGACAGGCACGATGGGCCGAATGGCCTCCTCCTGTGCTGGAAGATTCTATACAAAACTCACCGCCAATGGACTAATCGCTGTACAAGTGTTAACGTTACACCGTAAAGTCGCAGGTTTAATCCTCAGGCTCTGCTGTTAATGGCTCTGAAATTGGCCCGAGCACTGTCATATAATCCTAGAGCTTGGGTGGGATGGCTGTCGGTGTAGGGACCGGGTGCTAGGGTTTGGATGATCAGCCATGATCTCGTTGAATGGCGGAGCAGGCTCGAGGGGCCGAATGGCCGACTCCTGCTCCTATCTTCTATGTTTCTATTTACGGCACGGGAGGAGGCCATTCGGCCCATCGTGTCCGTGCCGGCCGACAAAGAGCTCTCCAGCCTAATCCCACTGTCCAGCTCTCGGTCCGTAGCCCTGTAGGTTACGGCGCTTCGAGTGCGTATCCAAGTACTTTTAAATGTGATGAGGGTTTCTGCCTCGACCACCCTTTCAGGCAGTGAGTTCCAGACCCCCACCACCCTCTGGGTGAAGAAAGTTCTCCTCAACTCCCCTCTAATCCTTCTCCCAATGACTTTAAATCTCTGCCCCCTGGTTATTGACCCCTCTGCTCAGGGAAATAGGCCCTTCCTATCCACTCTATCCAGGGCCCCTCATCATTTTATACACCTCGATTAAATCTCCCCTCAGCCTCCTCTGTTCCAGAGAAAACAACCCCAGCCTCTCCGATCTTTCCTCATCGCTAAAATTCTCCCGTCCTGGCAACATCCTCGTAAATCTCCTCTGCACCCTCTCTAGTGCGAGGTGTCCAATGACATCTGCTGCAAAGCTCTACGTATGCACAAGGGCCGTGACAGTTCAACTTGGCAGAGACGCTCACTGGCCAAGCGCTCACCAGAGCGGGCGGCGCTTGGGTGAGTGGGGAGGCTGGAGGGCAGCTCCCCGCGCCGAGTGCGGCCGCACGGCAACACCTCCGGGAGAAGCAGAGGAAACGGAGCGAGAGCTCAACTCCTGGGCCTTGGCGCAGAGTCACAGAGTTATACAGCACAGAAAGAGGCCCTTCGGCCCATCGCGCTGCGCCGGCCATCAAGCCCTGTCTATTCTAATCCCATTTTCCAGCACTTGGTCCGTAGCCTTGTATGCTATGGCGTTTCAAGTGCTCATCTAAATGCTTCTTGAATGTTGTGAGGGTTCCTGCCTCTACCACCCTTTCAGGCAGTGAGTTCCAGATTCCAACCACCCTCTGGGGGAAAAAGTTTTTCCTCAAATCCCCTCTAAACCTCCTGCCCCTTACCTTGAAACTATGGCCCCTGGTTATTGACCCCTCTACTAAGGGGAAAAGTTCCTTTCTATCTACCCTATCTATGCCCCTCATAATTTTGTACACCTCAATCAGGTCCCCCCTCAGCCTTCTCTGCTCTAAGGAAAACAACCCCAGCCTGTCCAGTCTCTCTTCATAGCTGAAGCGCTCCAGCCCAGGTCACATCCTGGTGAATCTCCTCTGCACCCTCTCCAATGCAATCACATCCCTCCTATAGTGTGGCGAACACAACTGCACACACGGGCGCAATTTCAACAAAAGCTGCACTTGGACGGAGCTGAACCATCAACACTCAAGAAGCCAGGGAGGCAGGAGGCAGGTATACGGCAGGCCAGCTTGTCCGCTGGTGGCGGAGGGGAGGTGGAGAGGGGGCAAGGGGACCTTGCTTCCATATTGCCCCTAGCAACAAGCCTGAAATTGGGAACTCGTGCTGCAGTTTGAAATGCAAAAAATACCAGGAGGCGGCCATTCGGCCCCTCGAGCCTGCTCCGCCATTCAATAAGATCACGGCTGATCATCGACCTCAACTCCACTTTCCCGCCCGATCCCTCGATTCCAAAAATCTCTCGATCTCGGCCTTGAATAGACTCAACGACTGAGCCTCCACAGCCCTCTGGGGCAGAGAATTCCAAAGATTCACCGCCCTCTGAGTGAAGAAATTCCTCCTCATCTCAGTCCTAAAATGGCCGACCCCTTATCCTGAGACTGTGACCCCTGGTTCTAGACTCTCCAGCCAGGGGAGAAACAGCCTCTCAGTCAATTCCCCCTCACAATCTTGTACGTTTCAACCCTGCTCCCCATTCCGAAGCGAGCCTTTCCCCCCTTTCCGAATCCCCCGCGGGGGGGCACATACCTGGAACTGCTGCAGATAATCCTCTGTCAGCTCCCCAGTGTAGGCAGTCACCGGCACGTAGGTGTTGAGCTCCGCGAGCCGGGGCTGGGAAACCTCAGCACGGTTCTTCGAGAGGTCCGCTTCCCTAAGGTAGAACTGAGGGGATGGGAGGGGGAGGGGAGAAAACAGAACGAGGAAAGTTAGCTCTGCTGCCAAACAGTTGCGGTAAGTCTCTTCCAACAGACACCGATTCCAGGGTCCCGGATCGCATCTTTAACAAGAAAGTTGCAGTCACACAAACCCTTACACCTCAATGGGACGTCCCAGACCACGTCACCTCCAATTACTTTTCCAATGTAGTCAGTCACTTTCTTTTAATTCAGTCACAGGATGTGGGCTAGCATTTATTGCCCATCCCTAATTGTCCTTCAGAAGGTGGCGGCGAGTTAGCCTGTACAACCGAGTGACTTGGTAGGCCATTTCAGAGGGCAGTTAAGAGTCAAGCACATTGCTGTGGGTCTGGAGTCACAGACCGGGTCAGGACGGCAGATTTCCTTCCCTAAAAAGGACATTACAGAAAACTTTTTTTTGATCCGTCACCGACGGGGCCGGCGTAGCACCAGTTCATCAAAAAGTCCAGATTACAGAGAGGTATGCTTACCAAGGTACAAGAGCCCCGTACACACCTGTGATTAAGAAGGCCAATGGAATTTTGGCTTTTATTGCTAGGGGGATAGAATATAAAAACAGGGAGGTATTGCTGCAGTTATACAAGGTATTGGTGAGACCGCACCTGGAATACTGCATACAGTTTTGGTGTCCATACTTAAGAAAGGACATACTTGCTCTCGAGTCAGTACAAAGAAGGTTCACTCGGTTAATCCCGGGGATGAGGGGATGGACATATGAGGAGAGGTTGAGTAGATTGGGACTCTACTCATTGGAGTTCAGAAGAATGAGAGGCGATCTTATCGAAACATATAAGATTGCGAAGGGGTTGGATCGGGTGGATGCGGGGAAGATGTTCCCAATGATGGGTGAAACTAGAACTAGGGGGCATAGTCTTAGAATAAGGGGCTGCTCTTTCAAAACTGAGATGAGGAGGAACTACTTCACTCAGAGGGTGGTAGGTCCATGGAATATGCTGCCCCAAAAAGCTGTAGAAGCTACATCATTACATAAATTTAAAACAGAAATAGACAGTTTCCTAGAAGTAAAGGGAATTAAGGGTTACGGGGAGCGGGCAGGAATTTGGACATCAGTCTAGGTTCGGATCGGTCATGGCCCTGTGGGTAGCGGAGCGGGCCCAGGGGCCTTGTAGCCTGATCCTGCTCCTATTTCGTGTGTCTAATTCTGTTAGATTCAGGAGATGGTTCTGTGATAGTGGATTGGCGGTTAGGATCAGATCAGCCATGATCTTATTGAATGGCAGAGCAGGCTCGAGGGGCCGATTGGCCTACTCCTGCTCCTATTTCTTATATTCTTATACGGCCACAGGTGCAGGAGCCCCGGTTACACGGCCACAGATCCAGGAGCCCCGGTTACACGGCCACAGGCCCAGGAACCCCGGTTACACGGCACTTGTGCAGGAGTCCCTGGTTATACGGCCACAGGTGCAGGAACCCCGGTTACACGGCCACTAATACATAGTAAAACTTACCTGAACCTGCAGGAAGGATGTTCCCGATGGCGGGGGAGTCCAGAACCAGGGGTCACAGTCTAAGGATAAGGGGTAAGCCATTTAGGACAGAGATGAGGAGGAATTTCTTCACCCAGAGAGTGGTGAACCTGTGGAATTCTCTACCACAGAAGGCAGTGGAGGCCAATTCATTAAATATATTCAAGAAGGAGTTGGATATATTTCTTAAGGCTAAAGGGATCAAGGGACATGGGGAGAAAGCAGGGACAGGGTACTGAATTTGGGTGATCAGCCATGATCGCATTGAATGGCGGAGCAGGCTCGAGGGGCCGAATGGCCGACTCCTGCTCCTATCTTCTATGTTTCAGGAGAAACTTCTTCACCCAGAGAGTGGTGAGAATGTGGAACTCGCTACCACAGGGAGCGGTCGAGGCGAATAGCGTCGATGCATTTAAGGGGAGGCTGGATAAACACGAGGGAGAAGGGAATAGAAGGATGTGGTGATGGGGTGAGATGAAATAGGCTCGTGTGGAGCAGGAACACCGGCAGAGAGCAGTTGGCTCACCGACAATCCCTCACATATGTAACCGTCCCAAAAGATTAGGGTTGTCTCTATCCATCCACACGTATATCACTGTGTGAGGAGGTCCCAGACATTAATCCTAAACGCGCCTCTGTCCCTTGGAGCCTTCCTGCCAGCACCCAACAGTCATGGTTTAATTTGCATTAAGGACATGTATAAACTGTAGGAAACACGAGTTAGGCCTCAGCTGGAGTACTGCATGCAGTTCTGGTCTCCACATTACAGGAAAGATGTGATTGCACTAGAGAGGGTACAGAGGAGATTTACAAGGATGTTGCCGGGAGTGGAGAATCTTAGCTATGAGGAAAGACTGGATAGGCTGGGTCTGTTTTCCTTGGAACAGAGGAGGCTGAGGGGAGACCTTATTGAGGTGTATAAAATTATGAGGGGCTTAGATAAAGTGGATAGAAAGGAGCTATTTCCCTTAGCAGAGGGGTCAAAAACCAGGGGGCACAGATTTAAAGTAATTGGTGGAAGGTTTAGAGGGGATTTGAGGGGAAATTTCTTCACCCAGAGGGTTGTGGGGGGTCTGGGACTCACTGCCTGAAAGGGTGGTAGAGGCAGGAACCCTAACCTCATTTAAAAAGTACTTGGATGTGCACTTGGGATGCTGTAACCTGCAGGGCTACGGACCGAGAGCTGGGAAGTGGGATTAGGCCGGAGAGCTCTTTGTTGGCCGGCGCGGACACGATGGGCCGAAATGGCCTCCTTCCATGCTGTAACTTTCTATGACATCACGTACCTCAGATTCCCTCCCACAGTCGCCCGATTTCCGGGGTGGCGAGCACTCAAACGTTCAGACCTCGCGCAGCACGGAGCGGACTGGGAGTTCCCGCGGAAGACCGCACCGGGTGACAAGGCCCCGGAAGCGGGCGGGCTAAAACGTGGGCGCGCACGCAAGTTCCGCCCAACCTGTGTCCAAAGGTAACGAGGTTTCCTGGAAACCACAACCCCCCAGGAAACACGGGAATAAACCTTTGTGTTACTGTTCCTGCAGCATCAATGACCAGACCACGGGACAGCGCCAGAGTCACTTTCGAATGCAGGGTCGACGCCGCGAGTACCAGCCCGACCGGAGACAGAAAATACCAACCTCCGCCCGCCCACTGCCCAAAGAGCACATTCTAGCCGGCTTCACCCCGCAGGTAGTTCAGTACCCGGGGTTGTGTTGGTCTCCTGACCCTACCCCACCCCACCCAGCGCTCCGACACCTCACCAGACGCTGAAAGGGAGCTTGGCAACTGTTGAGAGTCAACTGTGGCTCAGTGGGTAGCACCCTCGCCTCGGGGTCAGAAAGCACAACAATCTAGGCTGACCGAGGGAGCGCCGCCCTGTCGGAGGGGCGGCGTCGAGGGAGCGCCGCCCTGTCGGAGGGGACGTTTTTCAGATGAGACGTTAAACCGAGGCCCCCGTCTGCCCTCTCAGGTGGGCGTAAAAGATCCCACGGCCACTATTGGAAGAAGAGCAGAGGGGGGGGGGGGGGGGGGGGAGTTCTCCCCGGTGTCCTGGGGCCAATATTTATCCCTCAATCAGCATCACAAACAGATGATCTGGTCATTTATCACATTGCTGTTTGTGGGAGCTTGCTGTGCGCAAATTGGCCAAATTTCCCACATTACAACAGTGACCATACTTCAATAAAAGTCCTTCATTGGCTGTGAAGCGCCTTGGGACGTCCCGAGGTGGTGAAAGGCGCTGGAGAAATGGGAGTCTCTTTTTTTTGTTTGTTCTGATGCTCCACACGGTACTGGGCCAGGACTGCCTCGGACGAGCAGCACCAGGCGCTGGCTCTTTGTACCATCTCCCTGGCTCCGCCATTTAAATGAGATCATGGCTGATCATCCAAATTCAGTACCCTGTCCCTGCCTTCTCCCCACATCCCTTGATCCCTTTAGCCTTAAGAAATATATCCAACTCCTTCTTGAATATATTTAATGAATTGGCCTCAACTGCCTTGTGTGGTAGAGAATTCCACAGGTTCACCACTCTCTGGGTGAAGAAATTCCTCCTCATCTCAGTCCTAAATGGCTTACCCCTTATCCTTAGACTGTGACCCCTGGTTCTGGACTCCCCCGCCATCGGGAACATCCTTCCTGCATCTAGTCCTGTTAGAATTTTATAAGTTTCAATGAGATCCCCTCTCATTCTTCCAAACTCCAGCGAGTATAAGCCCAATCGCTCCTCATACGTCATTCCTGCCATCAGCCTGGTGAATCTTCGCTGCACTCCCTCCACGGCAAGAACATCCTTCCTCAGATAAGGATAGCACCATTTGATCACATTTACACCATGGAAGGGGTTCGACTTACCTGGGAGGACAGGTCCACCCACTGTGCGACGCCCTGGTCATGGACGGTCACGGTCTTCACGCCTCCCAGTATCACGTTCTTGGCGATCTCCAGGCCCAGGCCGCGCATGCCCGAAATCAGAATATTGGCATTCTGCATGCGCTTCATGGCCTCGTAGCCGAGGACATACCTGCAAGCCAAGGACAACCGTGAGGGAAGGGGTGGAGTTTGAGGGTCTTTCTGTTATCGCAATCTAGCATCAGCCGTTTCTGCTCGGGTCCCAAAATTGCGTCGCCTCTGGCTTCCTTCCAAAACCCAGCACCACACAATTTAGGAAGGGCGTCAAGGGCCTTGGTGAGGGTGCAGAGGAGATTGACCAGAATGGTACCAGGGATGAGGGACTTCAGTGACGTGGAGAAGCTGGGGTTGTTCTCCGTAGAGCAGAGAAGGTTAAGGGGAGATTGACCAGAATGGTACCAGGGATGAGGGACTTCAGTGACGTGGAGAGACTGGAGAAGCTGGGATTGTTCTCCTTAGAGCAGAGAAGGTTAAGGGGAGATTGACCAGAATGGTACCAGGGATGAGGGACTTCAGTGACGTGGAGAGACTGGAGAAGCTGGGGTTGTTCTCCTTAGAGCAGAGAAGGTTAAGGGGAGATTGACCAGAATGGTACCAGGGATGAGGGACTTCAGTGACGTGGAGAAGCTGGGGTTGTTCTCCGTAGAGCAGAGAAGGTTAAGGGGAGATTGACCAGAATGGTACCAGGGATGAGGGACTTCAGTGACGTGGAGAGACTGGAGAAGCTGGGGTTGTTCTCCTTAGAGCAGAGAAGGTTGAGAGGAGATTTGATAGAGGTGTTCAAAATCATGAAGGGTTTAGATGGAGTAGATCGAGAAACTGATCCCAATAGCTGAAGGGTCGAGAACCAGAGGACACAGATTTAAGGCGATTGACAAACGACCCAGAGGGGAGATGAGGAGAATATTTTTACGCAGCGAGTGGTCAGGATTTGGAATGCGCTGCTTGGTAAGACGGTGGAGGCAGATTCAACAGGAGCCTTCGAAAGGGAATTGGAGAAATCCTGGAAGGAGAAACAATTGCAGGGATTTGGGGAAAGAGCGGGCGAGGGGGACTGATTGGATTGCTCTCCGAAAGACCGGGCGCAGACTCGATGGGCCGAACGGCCGCCTCCTGCGCTGTGCTGTTGTATCAATACCATGAATAACTTTCAAAAGGGGGAATTGGAGAAATACTTGACGGGGAAAAATGTGCCGGGCTGTGGGGAAAGAGCAGGGGGGGAGTGGGACTAATTGGAGAGCTCGTTCAAAGAGCTGGCATAGGTACGATGGGCCGAGTGGCCTCCTCCTGGGCTGTGCGATTCGATGAAATGACTTGGCCCCTGCAATGTGGGAAAAGTGGTGTACGAAGGAAGGAGATGCGGCCAGAGAGAGAGAGAGAGAGTGTGAGTGCGTGCGCGAGGGGAACGAACGGCTGGATAAAGAGGTGGCTGTTGAAAAGCCTCAAAGCCCAGTGGCAGGGAACAGCTCCTGCCCGAGCCACGAATAACAGCGTGCGCTTGGCAATGCTCGAGAGGCGCTGGGAGGATATTAACTGGTCTTAAGGAGCATCTGACGCAGGCACAGACTATTTTCACAACTACAGTTCCCTCGGGATTAGGCACAGACCAGAACGGCACCCCCCCCCCCCCCCCATCTCCACGGGGTAAGGCTCCGCACAGATGCCAGTCACTCTCTGGTACATCACCAGCCCTGCCCTCACACAACTTACACACACACCACAACACACAACACAACACACAACACAACACAACACACCAACTCTCTCTCTCCAGCAAGAGGCACAGGACTGGGTCAGGCAAGAGGAAAGGCGAGTATTGCTCCCACCCTCTCCCACAAGCTTCCGTGCCCACTGCAGATCCCAGCCACAACTAATCCAATCCAATTCAATTCAATTTTATTTGTCATATATGCAGCAGACGTGTGTACTGCACAATGAAATGTTGATTTTTACGAGTCCTCCCAGACCATCCAGCACAAGGAAAAGGCGCAACATCGCATTGTGTGGTGCAGTTAAATAAACAAACGACTGAACTAGTAGAACAGCCCATCGGTCTCGCATTCACACTAATAGCAGTGCAAAGAGAGAAGTCACACTTACAGCTGTCTGGAGTACAGACCCTCGTCAATCTCTGCATCATTTCCATTCTTGGCCATACCCTGAAATTAAACAGTACATGTGTTAGCACCAACAACAACGTGCCTCGCGACATGCATTAGATAGAGTAAATCTCCCTCTACACTGTCCCCATCAAACACTCCCAGGGCAGGTACAGCACGGGTTAGATACAGAGTAAAGCTCCCTCTACACTGTCCCCATCAAACACTCCCAGGGCAGGTACAGCACGGGTTAGATACAGAGTAAAGCTCCCTCTACACTGTCCCCATCAAACACTCCCAGGGCAGGTACAGCACGGGTTAGATACAGAGTAAAGCTCCCTCTACACTGTCCCATCAAACACTCCCAGGGCAGGTACAGCACGGGTTAGATACAGAGTAAAGCTCCCTCTACACTGTCCCATCAAACACTCCCAGGGCAGGTACAGCACGGGTTAGATACAGAGTAAAGCTCCCTCTACACTGTCCCCATCAAGCACTCCCAGGGCAGGTACAGCACGGGTTAGATACAGAGTAAAGCTCCCTCTACACTGTCCCATCAAACACTCCCAGGGCAGGTACAGCACGGGTTAGATACAGAGTAAAGCTCCCTCTACACTGTCCCCATCAAACACTCCCAGGGCAGGTACAGCACGGGTTAGATACAGAGTAAAGCTCCCTCTACACTGTCCCATCAAACACTCCCAGGGCAGGTACAGCACGGGTTAGATACAGAGTAAAGCTCCCTCTACACTGTCCCATCAAACACTCCCAGGGCAGGTACAGCACGGGTTAGATACAGAGTAAAGCTCCCTCTACACTGTCCCCATCAAGCACTCCCAGGGCAGGTAGAGCACGGGTTAGATACAGAGTAAAGCTCCCTCTACACTGTCCCATCAAACACTCCCAGGGCAGGTACAGCACGGGTTAGATACAGAGTAAAGCTCCCTCTACACTGTCCCCATCAAACACTCCCAGGGCAGGTACAGCACGGGGTTAGATACAGAGTAAAGCTCCCTCTACACTGTCCCCATCAAACACTCCCAGGGCAGGTACAGCACGGGTTAGATACAGAGTAAAGCTCCCTCTACACTGTCCCCATCAAACACTCCCAGGGCAGGTACAGCACGGGTTAGATACAGAGTAAAGCTCCCTCAACACTGTCCCCATCAAACACACCCAGGGCAGGTACAGCACGGGTTAGATACAGAGTACAGCTCCCTCTACACTGTCCCATCAAACACTCCCAGGGCAGATGCAGCACGGGTTAGATACAGAGTAAAGCTCCCTCTACACTGTCCCATCAAACACTCCCAGGGCAGGTACAGCATGGGGTTAGATACAGAGTAAAGCTCCCTCTACACTGTCCCCATCAAACACTCCCAGGGCAGGTACAGCACGGGTTAGATACAGAGTAAAGCTCCCTCTACACTGTCCCCATCAAACACTCCCAGGGCAGGTACAGCACGGGTTAGATACAGAGTAAAGCTCCCTCTACACTGTCCCATCAAACACTCCCAGGGCAGGTACAGCACGGGTTAGATACAGAGTAAAGCTCCCTCTACACTGTCCCCATCAAACACTCCCAGGGCAGGTACAGCACGGGTTAGATACAGAGTAAAGCTCCCTCTACACTGTCCCATCAAACACTCCCAGGGCAGGTACAGCACGGGTTAGATACAGAGTAAAGCTCCCTCTACACTGTCCCCATCAAACACTCCCAGGGCAGGTACAGCACGGGTTAGGTACAGAGTAAAGCTCCCTCTACACTGTCCCATCAAACACTCCCAGGGCAGGTACAGCACGGGTTAGGTACAGAGTAAAGCTCCCTCTACACTGTCCCATCAAACACTCCCAGGGCAGGTACAGCACGGGGTTAGTTACAGAGTAAAGCTCCCACTACACTGTCCCATCAAACACTCCCAGGGCAGGTACAGCACGGGTTAGATACAGAGTAAAGCTCCCTCTACACTGTCCCCATCAAACACTCCCAGGGCAGGTACAGCACGGGTTAGATACAGAGTAAAGCTCCCTCTACACTGTCCCATCAAACACTCCCAGGGCAGGTACAGCACGGGTTAGATACAGAGTAAAGCTTCCTCTACACTGTCCCATCAAACACTCCCAGGGCAGGTACAGCACGGGTTAGATACAGAGTAAAGCTCCCTCTACACTGTCCCCATCAAACACTCCCAGGGCAGGTACAGCACGGGTTAGGTACAGAGTAAAGCTCCCTCTACACTGTCCCTGATTCAATACAGAACCATTGGTATAACAGCGTCCAGGGTGCACAATCCCATGATATAAAGTGGAACGCCAGCAATACGCAAATGAGTGAGACACCGCCTGCAAAACTTGGCATTAGATGGGCCTCCCTACCAGGAGAGGACGCGGGGCTGGAGTTCGAAACTGCCGAGCCTCGGTACTGGCCGCAAACGTGCCGAAACACGAGAAACCAGCCTGGGTTCCTCTCCGCCTACTGTGTCCTAAGGGGCACGATTCTGCCTCCTGCATTTACCCGCTCGGCGCGCTCGTCGGAGCGACACCAACCCAGAGGAAGCCAAGCCCCCCTTCCCTGCACGGAGGGAGGCTCATGACCCCCCCCACAGATCACCGCCGAGGGTACGGGGGGGGGATACCCGTGCATTTGCTCAGCTGCGCGACAGAGGGGAGGCCAGGGAAGCGAGATTTCCCGGCCGAGGATGTAGGGAAGAACAGGAGACTACCTCGACAGCGCTGGCTTTGAGCTCGAAGTGGGAGTAATATATAATTTAGTGCAAGTAACTGCTGATGACTCATGATCCAATTTAAGGCACTGGCGTCAAACACAGGCAAAGAATCAACAGCCGCCCAGCTCCTGAGTTCAGACTCGAGAAACGCCGTGCTTTCCTCCCCTCTCCACCTGGAAGCGCTGACTCACAGCCGGGGCTACCGGTGCCGCAGCCAAGCAAGCACGAGCTTTAGATCAAGAGCCGGGGGGGGGGGCTGTTCGACCAAGGGGGGGGGGGGGGGGGAGAAATCGCCCAGTGTCCCTGCACCAGAATGCCAACAAGGATCAGTGGGCCAACAACAGGAAGGCTGAATTCAACTATAGCATCCCTGGTGCGCATGACCCACTGTGCACAGTTTTGGGGCTCCTTACCCAAGGACGGATACACTTGCCTTGGAGGCGGTGCAACTAGATTGATCCCTGGGATGAGGGGGCTGTTCTATGAGGAGAGATCGAGTAGATTCCCTCTGGAGTTTCGGAGAACGAGAGGTGATCTGATTGAAATGTATAAAATTATTACAGGGCTCGACAGGGGAGATGCCGAGAGGCTGTTTCCCCCCTGGCTGGAGAGTCTCGAACCAGGGGGCACAGTCTCAGGATAAGGGGTCGGCCATTTCGGACTGAGATGAGGAGGAATTTCTTCACTCAGAGGGCGGTGGAGGCTCAGTCGTTGAGTATATTCAAGGCCGAGATCGATAGATTTTTCAACTCTAGAGGGAATTAAGGGGATCTGGCAGAGTCGAGGTCGAAAGTCGGCCATGATCTTATTGAATGGCCGAGCAGGCTCGAGGGGTCCGTACGGCTGACTCCTGCTTATGTAATAGCCCGCCCCCAGCCAACGGGGGCTCTTGATCATCAGTTACCCTGTTACAAAGGTCGGTGCACCCGCACACCCCAGCCTCCTCCTCCCACATCTGGTGGCAGACCCGTCTCCTCGCCCTCCCCTCCTCCCGGTGTCCCGAATCTCTCTAACCGCGGTGCCTGCCCCCCCCAAATAAAATAAACCGAACGCGGCTTCGACCGAAAACCGCACCGCCACCCAAACCGGTGGGCGTCGCGGGGAAGCACTCACGTTAGCGGGAGTCGCGGGAGACGGAGTCCGTAGGGAGTTGACGGAGGAGCGGGAGTTGGAAGCTGTCTTCGGATCTGCGGCAGACACGGACACACGGCGCTTCTTGGAAAGCGGCGAGCTGGACATCTGCAGGGGGGAGGGGAAAAGAGAGAGAATGAGAATACAGCACTAACGGGAGGCAAAGGGCAGGCAAGAGCGACTGAGGCCAGAGCCCTGCGGCAAAAACAGGAAGGCAGATTATCTGAACGGCAATAGATTGGGAGAAGGGGAAGTGCAACGAGACCTGGGTGTCCTTGTGCACCAGTCGCTGAAGGTAAGCATGCAGGTGCAGCAGGCGGTTAAGAAGGCAAATGGTATGTTGGCCTTTGTAGCGAGAGGATTCGAGTACAGGAGCAAGGATGTCTTGCTGCAGTTGTACAGGGCCTTGGCGAGACCGCACCTTCAGTATTGTGTGCAGTTTTGGTCGCCTTATCTGAGGAAGGATGTTCTTGCCATGGAGGGAGTTCAGCCAAAATTCACCAGGCTGATACCTGGGATGGCAGGAATGACGTATGAGGAGAGATTGGGTCGATTGGGCTTATACTCGCTGGAGTTTAGAAGAATGAGAGGGGGTCTCATTGAAACTTATAAAATTCTAACAGGACTAGATGCAGGAAGGATGTTCCCGATGGCCGGGGAGTCCAGAACCAGGGGTCACAGTCTAAGGATAAGGGGTAAGCCATTTAGGACTGAGATGAGGAGGAATTTCTTCACCCAGAGAGTGGTGAACCTGTGGAATTCTCTACCACACAAGGCAGTGGAAGCCAATTCATTAAATATATTCAAGAAGGAGTTGGATATATTTCTTAAGGCTAAAGGGATCAAGGGATATGGGGAGAAGGCAGGGACAGGGTACTGAATTTGGATGATCAGCTATGATCTCATTGAATGGCGGAGCAGGCTCGAGGGGCCGAATGGCCGACTCCTGCTCCTATCTTCTATGTTTCTGTGTTTCCTTTAAGACGCCCCTTAAAACCTGCCTCTTTGACCAAGCTTTTGGCCACCTGTCCCCAATATCTCACGTGGCTCGGTGTCAAATCTTGTTTGATAATCGCTCCCGTGAAGCGCCTTGGGGTGTTTTACTACATTAAAGGCGCCGGATAAATACAAGTTGTTGTTCTATGTGGAGTGGTCGAAGCGAATAGCGGAGATGCATTTAAGGGGAAGCTGGATAAACACACGAGGGGGAAAGTAATAGAAGGAGATGGGGTGAGATGAAGAGGGGGCGGGAGGAGGCTGGTGTGGAGCAGAAACACCGGCACGGAGCAGAGGGGCCGAATGGCCTGTTTCTGTGCTGTGAATTCTCTAAATTTCCTGCACTAGTTTGGGGACTGGGGTAGGGGAGAATAAGTCAGGAGGGCCGGTCCACTCTGGTACTAAGCAACCCTAAATCAGGAGACACTCGGAACAGAATCTAAAATGCAGATTAACAGCAGCAGGGCAAATTATTCCTTGTCCACAGGGGCACTCGCTGGATTAACACCAGTATAAAAGGCCTTTACCATGGGGCTGTAAATAAAAAAAACTAGAAGGAAGCGGCAGCTAGCGACACTCCCTGCTAAATAATTAACTCGCGCCAGGATTGAAGCCAATACCGGCAAGCAAGGACTATAGTGCAGGGGTTAAGTGGCTGCAGTGTGGACCATCTACAAGATGCACTGCAGCGACTCGCCAAGGCTTCTTCGGCAGCACCTCCCAAACCCGCCACCTCTTCCACCTCGAAGGACATGAGGGCAGCAGGCGCACGGGAACACCGCCACCTCCAAGTTCCCCTCCAAGTCACACACACACCATCCCGACTTGGAAATATATCGGGCCGTTCCTTCATCGTCGCTGGGTCAAAATCCTGGAACTCCCTCCCTAACAGCGCTGTGGGAGTACCTTCACCACACGGGACTGCAGCGGTTCAAGAAGGCGGCTCACCACCACCTTCTCAAGGGCGATTAGGGATGGGCAATAAATGCTGGCCATGCCAGCGACGCCCACATCTCGAGAACTAATAAATGCATTTCCTAACGCACACTGGTTTAAAGTGATTTTTTTTTTTTAAATCAAAAAGCTTGGTGGGAATCTCGGTCACTTTCCCTATCGACCTGTAATTCTGCACAGCAAGACAGAGAACACAAAATGATGTGCTTTTCCCACTCTGGGCAAGAATGGGCCTGGTTCAGAGGCGCCTGAGCAACCTCCAGAACAGATAAGAGGGCACAAATCAGCACGGGTCACTTTTTTAAAAAAAGGTATCAAAGCCACTCATTCTAATCAGCTGCATATACATTTACAGGAGTGAGGAAGTCTTGCTACAATTGTACAGGGCCTTGGTTAGACCACACCTGGAGTACTGGGCACAGTTCTGGTCTCCTTATCTGAGGATGGTCACACTTGCCTTGGAGACGGTGCAACGAAGGTTCACCAGATTGATTCCTGGGATGGGGGGATTGTCCTATGAGGAGAGATCGAGTAGATTGGGCCGATACTCTCAAGTTTAGAAGAATAAGAGGTGATCTCATTGAAACATGGGTGACCTGGGTGTCCTTGTGCACCAGTCGCTGAAGGTAAGCATGCAGGTGCAGCAGGCGGTTAAGAAGGCAAATGGTATGTTGGCCTTCGTAGCGAGAGGGTTCGAGTACAGGAACAAGGATGTCTTGCTGCAGTTGTACAGGGGCCTTGGTGAGACCACACCTTGAGTATTGTGTGCAGTTTTGGTCGCCTTATCTGAGGAAGGATGTTCTTGCCATGGAGGGAGTGCAGTGAAGATTCACCAGACTGATACCTGGGATGGCAGGAATGACGTAGGAGGAGAGATTGGGTCGATTGGGCTTATACTCGCTGGAGTTTAGAAGAATGAGAGGGGGTCTCATTGAAACTTATAAAATTCTAACAGGACTGGACAGACTAGATGCAGGAAGGATGTTCCCGATGGCGGGGGAGTCCAGAACCAGGGGTCACAGTCTAAGGATAAGGGGTAAGCCATTTAGGACAGAGATGAGGAGGAATTTCTTCACCCAGAGAGTGGTGAACCTGTGGAATTCGCTACCACAGAAGGCAGTGGAGATCAATTCATTAAATATATTCAAGAAGGAGTTGGATATATTTCTTAAGGCTAAAGGGATCAAGGGATATGGGGAGAAAGCAGGGACAGGGTACTGAATTTGGATGATCAGCCGTGATCTCATTGAATGGCGGAGCAGGCTCGAGGGGCCGAATGGCCGACTCCTGCTCCTATCTTCTATTGAGGGGGGATTGACAGGGTCGATGCTGAGAGGCTGTTTCCCCCCTGGCTGGAGAGTCTTGAACCAGGGGTCACAGTCTCAGGATAAGGGGTCGGCCATTTCGGACTGAGATGAGGAGGAATTTCTTCACTCGGAGGGCGGTGAATCTTTGGAATTCTCTGCCCCAGAGGGCTGTGGAGGCTCAGTCGTTGAGTCTATTCAAGGCTGAGATCGAGAGATTTTTGGACTCTCGGGGAAATCGAGGGATATGGGAATCGGACGGGAGAGTGGAGTTGAGGTCGAAGATCAGCCAGGATCTTATCGAATGGCGGAGCAGGCTCGAGGGGCCTTGAGGCCGACTCCTGCTCCTAATTCTTATGTTCTTATGATTTGAGTCTACAATGAAATATCAAAAAATTAAGTTACACCTATCAGGAAAGATTGAACAGGCTGGGGCTCCTTTCTCTAGGAGAATGCTGAGGGGTGACCTGATAGAGGTCCTGAAGATTATGAAGGGGTTTCGATCGGGTCGACATAGAGATGTCTCCACTTGTGGGGGGAGACCAGAACTAGGGGCCGTCAATATAAGAGAGTCACTAATAAATCCAATGGGGAATTCAGGAGAAACTTCTTCACCCAGAGAGTGGTGAGAATGTGGAACTCGCTCCCACAGGGAGTGGTCGAGGTGAATAGCGTCGATGTATTTAAGGGGGAAGCTGGATAAACACACGAGGGAGAAAGGAATAGAAGGAGATGGTGATGGGGTGAGATGAAGAGGGGGCGGGAGGAGGCTCGTGTGGAGCAGAAACACCGGCACGGAGCAGAGGGGCCGAATGGCCGGTTTCTGGGCTGTACATTCTATGCAGAGGTGTCCTTAGAACCAAGAGCAACGTGGTTTAAATTCAACCGAATGGTCCAACTGCATTGTCGCTAAATAGCAACAACTTCTATTTATCCAGCGCAGTTAACGCAGTAAAACGTCCCGAGGCGCTGCACAGGAGTATTAGACGACAAAACATTTGACACCGAGCCACATAAGGAGATATTAGGGCAGGTGACCAAAAGCTTGGTCAAAGAGGTCGGTTTTAAGGAGCGTCTTAAAGGAGGAAAGAGAGGTAGCGAGGCGGAGAGGTTTAGGGAGGGAATTCCAGAGCTTAGGGCCAGGGCAGCTGAAGGCACGGCCGCCAAAGGTTGAGCGATTATAATCAGGGATGCTCAAGAGGGCAGAATTAGAGGAGCGCAGATATCTCGGGGGGGTTGTGGGGCTGGAGGAGGTTACAGAGATAGGGAGGGCGGGCGAGGAGGGCCACGGAGGGATTTGAAAACAAGGGTGAGAATTTCGAAATCGAGGCGCTCGCTTAACCGGGAGCGAGAGAGAAACCTTTTGGTTGGAAAGATATACAGCGCCTTGCACATCCACAAGTATTCCAATACACGGAGCAAAACAAGTCAGGGAGGAGATCACAACCAGAGATGCTGCCGGCCAAATGATGACATTACGCTAGTCCCCAAGGTGCCCTCTGTTTAGGCAAACGGTGCCGCTTGCTTATGTCACCTTCAGAGAACAGAATCAGAGGCGCTTACGGCACAGAAGCAGGCCATTCGGCCCATCGTGTCCGTGACGGCCGACAAAGAGCTCTCCAGCCTAATCCCACTGTCCAGCTCTCGGTCCGTAGCCCTGTGGGTTACGGCGCTTCGAGTGCGTATCCAAGTACTTTTTAAATGTGATGAGGGTTTCTGCCTCGACCACCCTTTCAGGCAGTGAGTTCCAGACCCCCACCACCCTCTGGGTGAACAAAGTTCCCCTCAACTCCCCTCTAATCCTTCTCCCAATGACTTTAAATCTCTGCCCCCCTGCTCAGGGAAATAGGTCCTTCCTATCCACTCTATCCAGGCCCCTCATCATTTTATACACCTCGATTAAATCTCCCCTCAGCCTCCTCTGTTCCAGAGAAAACAACCCCAGCCTCTCCGATCTTTCCTCATCGCTAAAATTCTCCAGTCCTGGCCATATCCAAGTCTTGCCGCATGAATATAAAAGAGTGTGTGTGTGTACATTTAGGAAAGGAAGTCACACAAAGCCACCCATTATCTAGCTCGAAGTAGAATGGCTGCAATTTTCTCCAAACGAGTCTTGAACACGGCTTTCATGTCGGGAGATGTGCCCAGCAGTGAAAGACCGCAAAGGAATCAATCCGCATCGCAAAGGTCGGTAACGCGATACTCAAACCAGGCGGGGCGGAGGCGCACTGCCGGTTTAGCAGCTGGTTTGGCTCGTCGGTGGGACATTTGGGGGGGGGGGGGGGGGGGAGACGTAGGTTTAAAAGGCACTGGGATTCGATTTGACCGTTTTAGGCAGATCAAATTGCAGCAGTACCCCTTACACTTGGGTCGAGAAAGGAGGGGGACTGGGGGTGTCACTTGAGGCTGTGCCTAGCCAACCTGCACCCACGTTAGAAACATAGAAGATAGGAGCAGGAGTAGGCCATTCGGCCCCTCGAGCCTGCTCCGCCATTCAATGAGATCATGGCTGATCATCCAAATTCAGTACCCTGTCCCTGCCTTCTCCCCATATCCCTTGATCCCTTTAGCCTTAAGAAATATATCCAACTCCTTCTTGAATATATTTAATGAATTGGCCTCAACTGCCTTGTGTGGTAGAGAATTCCACAGGTTCGCCACTCTCGGTGAAGAAATTCCTCATCTCTGTCCTAAATGGCTTACCCCTTATCCTTAGACTGTGACCCCTGGTTCTGGACTCCCCCGCCATCGGGAACATCCTTCCTGCATCTAGTCTGTCTAGTCCTGTTAGAATTTTATAAGTTTCAATGAGATCCCCTCTCATTCTTCTAAACTCCAGCGAGTAGAAGCCCAATCGACCCAATCTCTCCTCATACGTCATTCCTGCCATCCCAGGTATCAGCCTGGTGAATCTTCGCTGCACTCCCTCCATGGCAAGAACATCCTTCCTCAGATAAGGCGACCAAAACTGCGCACAATACTCAAGGTGTGGTCTCACCAAGGCCCCTGTACAACTGCAGCAAGACATCCTTGTTCCTGTACTCACACCCTCTCGCTACGAAGGCCAACATACCATTTGCCTTCTTAACCGCCTGCATGCTTACCTTCAGCGACTGGTGCACAAGGGCACCCAGGTCTCGTTGCACTTCCCCTTAAATCAGGATTAAACACGAGAAAGACACACACACACGGACACATCTCCCAGGAGAGAGCACGCACTCCCCATCCACCAGGTGCCTTGTTGGAAGCTTCATTCAAAAGACGAACTGGACTGCGAGCGAGCGCGTTGGAACCCTGAAAAAAAGGGTTTCTTCTGCCTCTTAATCTTTCTTCCACACGCATGTGTGTGGTTCGCCCCCCTCTCCCAAACTAACAAAAACTCATTTTAAAAAACAAAGTAAAATGGACTGAACTGCTTAAGCCCACTGCCCTGTTCCCTTTCGATCACTCTCAGAGCCTGCTCGATCTGCCAACTCATCCACCCTCAAAAAAGGCCCCGAACAGGTTCCCCTTAGAAACAAAAAAGAGGAAATTATACAAATGATCTGATTCACCTTCAACGCATAATATTAAAAACAAATTAGATTTAATGGCAATAACTGATTAATAATATATTTTATTAATAAAAGCATCTTGATTTACTGGTAATAAGTGATAAAAATCTAATTATTAATAGATAAGACTTGATTTAATTGATAAAATTCTAATTCTTGCCAACAATGCAGCTCTTTCTGGATGAAGGTTGCAGATATTTATATTAAAAGGTTATTTTGTTTATAATTTAATTGTAATAGATTTTAAAATCTAATTAATGGATGAAATTTGATTTATTAATGGTAATATTTGATAAAAATCTGATACATGAAACTATTTTTCTGGCGGACGGTTGCGGATATTAAAACTGAATGTTATTTTGTAGATTTTAATTGCAACAATTGATTAAAATCTGATTTTAATCGATTGATGCAGCTCGATTTAATGGTAACAATCAGTAAAAAAATCTAATTCTTGACAGATGGAACTCAAATTAATGGATAACAATGTAATTTTACCAGCAGAGGCAACTCTTTTTTGGGATGAAGGCTGCGGATATTTAAAGTAAAAAGACTATTTTGTATAATTCAATGGTTATAACTGATTTTTAAAAATCTCATTATTGACAAGACAAAACTCGATTTAATGGATAAATATCGCATTTGATGGGTGAAACTAGATTTAATTGTAATTGATCTAAAAAATCTAATTATTGACAATGAAACTCGATTTAATTGTAATAACTGATTTAAAAAATCTAATTATTGACAGATGAAACTCGAATTAATGGATAAATCTCTAATTTTGGGGGGGGATGAAACTGGATTTAATAATTTGATTTTTTTTTAATCTGAGAGAAGTATAATTTTTTTTAACCAGCAGAGGCGACTCTTTGCGGGATGAAGGCTATTTAAGGTTATTTTGTCTCATTCAAATTGATTTTAAAAATCGAAAATCTCATTCTGGACATGTTGGGGGCCTAGCAGGCGGGGGTGAAGCCTGCGGCTGGATTTCTGGCGAGGCCGGGAGAGGAGGGGGCGGGGACCCGGGGTGATTTTTTTTTTTCTCGGTGGGGTTATTTTTTTTTGGATGAAAGGAGAGGGTTTTTTTTGGAAGGGGTGAGGATTGCACAGCCGGTCCCGGGCACACTCACTCGGCAGCTGGTCCGGATCCGGCTCCGACCCCGGGGCCTCTTGTCGCTGCTTCCGAGTCTCAGGCGCCGCCGAGGCAAAATGGCAGCCCCCCCGGGCCGGAAGCGGAAGTGCAACCCCGTGACCCCGCCCCCTCACATTAAAAAGATAAATAATCACACACACACAAACACAAAACCATTTTTAAAATGTGCAATCACAAATACTATCACGCTCACCTCGCCTTTTCACTATTCTCCGCCGTTGATTTTAATTTTTAAAGAAACAAAATGGCTGCCCCTGCCTCCTTCCTGCACCAAGATGCAGGCGGTCACGTGGGGGGGGGACGGACGGCCCCCCTTAGGTCGTTAACAGAGAAATGTTCATCCTAATGTTACGAGCAGAGGGGAGAATGAAAATGTTTTCACACTCGCTTCTCTTATCCACTCATCGCCGCCGTTGATGTCATTTAAAAAAATATAAATTTAACCAAACAAAATGGCCGCCCTTTCCACCGCCCCCTCCCTTCACCAAGATGGCGGTCGTCGGGGGCACTCACGCCGTTAAACATAGAAATGTTATCCTCTTGTTACGAGGAAAGGGAATACAAATGTATTCACACTCGCCTCTCCTCTCCACTAATCGCCGCCGTTAGTATCATTTTATTTTAATTTTAATGAAACGAAATGTCCGCCTCCTCCCTGCACCAAGATGGTGGTCGCCGCCGTGCGCGGTAGCCTGGGCCTCAGGGCATTAATATAGAAATGTTATCCTCACGTTACGAGAAGCGAGGGAACGAAGATGTGCACACTCGCCTCTCCTGTTCACGAATCTCCGCCGTTCATTTGATTTAATATTTTTATTTTAGAGAAACAATACGGCCGCCCCCTCCCTTCACCAAGATGGCCACCGCTGAGGGACTCAGGTGGTTAAAAAA
Source organism: Somniosus microcephalus (assembly GCF_052327205.1). Lineage (NCBI taxonomy): Eukaryota > Metazoa > Chordata > Chondrichthyes > Squaliformes > Somniosidae > Somniosus > Somniosus microcephalus. The sequence continues at coordinate 31,528,263 of NW_028225185.1, forward strand.
ATGGAAATGTTATTCTCATGTTACTAGAAGTGTGGGAATAAAGGTTGTCACACTCGCCTCTCCTTCACTAATCGCCACCGTTAATTTAATTTTAATTTTAATGAAACAAAATGGTCGCTTCTTCCTTCACCAAGATGGCGGCCGACATTCCTTTCCCCGGCAACCGGACCCCAGGCCGTTGAAATAGCGTTTTATCCTCATGTTACTAGAAGCGTGGGAATAAAGGTTTTCATACTCACCTCTCCTTTACTAATTGCCACCGGTTTTAATGTTAAAAGAAATTCAATACGTAGCTACAAAATGGCTGCCACTCCTTCTACCTTAACCAAGATGGCGGCCGCCGACACCGCCCCACAGAGTTAAATAAATCAACCCCCCGCAACCAAAAATAAAACAAAGAGTGGCACTAAAACATCTCACTCTCACCTCTCCTTTACCAATCTCCGCCGTTCATATCATTTCATGTTATTTTAAGTGAATACGTGGAAACAAAATGGCCACCGCCCTCTCCCTTTACCAAGATGGCGGCCGCCATCAGGCCTCAGGCCTTTAGAAGAGCGTTTTATCCTCACCTGGCCTCGGTCATTCGAGGACTTTAAAAAAAACAACCCATTTCCTTTCCCCATTTTATTTCTTTTACCTTTGATGGCTCAATTTCAAAGCCCTTTCCTTCCTCGCGACTCATTATTTATTTTAATAACAAAAAAAACCTTTTACGCCGCCTCAAGAGGCTCAAGATGGCGGACCGGAAGTGCTAACTCATCCCTTCCGCCCGCTGACCGTTATAAAGACCTCAATTCAAAAAAAAAACCCAGAATTATTTTAAAACAAAAATAACAACGTGCCTTTTGGCGGTGTTAGATTCGATGTTCTCGCAAAAGCAGTTCGATTTCAGACGGTTAAAGTCCTAAAACTACAAAGTTAATAAAGCGAAAATCAAAATGGCGGCCCCCAGGGTGGCCCCCAAAAAAAACCCGTTCGGTGCAACGGCGGCGCTTTTTTTAGTCTTTTAATAGACGAGCAAAGGCTAATTTTTTTAAGGAAGGAGGCGCATTTGAATAAAAACCATCTTCAGCTGCCGAGGGCAGTAGTTTTTTTTTTAAGGATGATGAAGCGAGAGCTGGGGAAAAACAAACTTAGTTATTAATTAGAAAAGTGAAAAGGGACTTGCCCAAGATGGCCGCCGGCCCTTTAAAACCTTAAAGGCAACGGGAGGAAATAAACACCTGCCGACTTTAAAACATTTTCTTTTTACAGTCTCTCTCTCTTTAGAATGATACTAAGAGGGGAGGGAAAGTAGTGAGTGAGGAGGACATAAAAAACCTGTAAGGGGACATAGACAGGCTACGTAAGTGGGCAGAGATTTGGCAGATGGAATACAATACTGGAAAGTGTGAGGTTATGTACTTTGGCAGGAAAAAATGGAAAACAAGTTATTATCTTAATGGCAAGAAACTGGAAAGTACTGAAGTACAAAGGGATCTGGGGGTCCTGGTGCACGAAACTCAAAAGGTTAGTATGCAGGTGCAGCAAGTGATTAAGAAGGCCAATGGAATGTTGGCTTTCATTGCTAGGGGGATAGAATATAAAAATAGGGAGGTATTGCTTCAGTTGTACAAGGTATTGGTGAGACCGCACCTGGAATACTGCGTACAGTTTTGGTGTCCATACTTGAGAAAGGACATACTTGCTCTCGAGTCAGTACAAAGAAGGTTCACTCGGTTAATCCCGGGGATGAGGGGATGGACATATGAGGAGAGGTTGAGTAGATTGGGACTCTACTCATTGGAGTTCAGAAGAATGAGAGGCGATCTTATTGAAACATATAAGATTGTGAAGGGGTTGGATCAGGTGGATGCGGGGAGGATGTTCCCGATGATGGGTGAAACTAGAACTAGGGGGCATAGTCTTCGAATAAGGGGCTGCTCTTTCAAAACTGAGATGAGGAGGAACTACTTCACTCAGAGGATGGTAGGTCCATGGAATATGCTGCCCCAAAAAGCTGTAGAAGCTACATCATTACATAAATTTAAAACAGAAATAGACAGTTTCCTAGAAGTAAAGGGAATTAAGGGTTACGGGGAGCGGGCAGGAATTTGGACATGAGTCTAGGTTCGGATCGGTCATGGCCCTGTGGGTAGCGGAGCGGGCCCAGGGGCCGTGTAGCCTGATCCTGCTCCTATTTCGTGTGTCTAATTCTGTTAGATTCAGGAGATGGTTCTGTGATAGTAGATTGGCGGTTAGGATCAGATCAGCCATGATCTTATTGAATGGCGGAGTAGGCTCGAGGGGCCGATTGGCCTACTCCTGCTCCTATTTCTTATGTTCTTAGAATAGTACAGCACAGAAGGAGGCCATTCGGCCCATCGAGTCTGCGCCGGCTCTTTCGAAGAGCAAACTCTGATTTTAAAGTTGGGTCCCCCTTGTCCGAGACTCCCCCGCCCCCAACCCCACCAGTGGATAAAGATTCGCTTGCTCTACCCCATCAATTCCTTTCAGGATACTAAAAAACCGCAATCAAATCACCCCTTAACCTTCGATATTCCAGGGGATACAAGGCTCGTTTTGTCATCTCTCCTCATAATCTAACCCTTGGTGTCCGAGTAACATTCTGGTGATTCTGCGCTCCTTCCGAGGCCACTATATCCTTACTGAGGTGCAGTGTCCAGAACTGTGCACAGTACCCCACTCTTGCCTCAGAGTCAGGTCGTGGGGTCGAGTCCCCACTCCAGACACTCGAGCCCCATAATCCAGGCCCGACACTCCCCCGGTGCCAGTACTGAGGGAGCGCCGCACTGTCGGAGGGGCGATACTGTTGGGAGCGCCGCACTGTCGGAGGGGCAGTACTGAGGGAGCGCCGCAAGGTCGGAGGGGCGGTACTGAGGGAGCGCCGCACTGTCAGAGGGGCGGTACTGAGGGAGCGCCGCACTGTCGGAGAGACGGTACTGAGGGAGCGCCGCACTGCAGGAGGGACAGCACCGAGGGAGCGCCGCACTGTAGGAGGGACAGCACCGAGGGAGCGCCGCACTGTCGGAGGGGCAGTACTGAGGGAGCGCCGCACGGTCGGAGGGGCGGTACTGAGGGAGCGCCGCACTATCGGAGGGGCGGTACTGAGTGAGCGCCGCACTGTCAGAGGGGCAGTACTGAGGGAGAGCCGCACTGTCGGAGGGGCAGTGCTGAGGGAGCGCCGCACTGTAGGAGGGACAGCACCGAGGGAGCGCCGCACTGTCGGAGGGGCGGTACAGAGGGAGCGCCGCACTGTCGGAGGGGCGGTACTGAGGGAGCGCCGCACTGTCGGAGGGGCGGTACTGAGGGAGCGCCGCACTGTCGGAGGGGCGGTACTGAGGGAGCGCCGCACTGTCGGAGGGGCGGTGCTGAGGGAGCGCCGCACTGTCGGAGGGGCGGTACTGAGGGAGCGCCGCACTGTCGGAGGGGCGGTACAGAGGGAGCGCCGCACTGTCGGAGGGGCAGTACTGAGGGAGAGCCGCACCGTCGGAGGGGCGGTACTGAGGGAGCGCCGCACTGTCGGAGGGGCGGTACTGAGGGAGCGCCGCACTGTCGGAGGGGCGGTACTGAGGGAGCGCCGCACTGTCGGAGGGGCGGTACTGAGGGAGCGCCGCACTGTCGGAGGGGCGGTGCTGAGGGAGCGCCGCACTGTCGGAGGGGCGGTACTGAGGGAGCGCCGCACTGTCGGAGGGGCGGTACTGAGGGAGCGCCGCACGGTCGGAGGGGCGGTACTGAAGGAGCACCGCACTGTCGGAGGGGCAGTACTGAGGGAGTGCTGCACTGTCGGAGGGGCAGCACTGAGGGAGAGCTGCACTGCCACAGGGGCAGTGCTGAGGGAGCGCTGCACTGTCGGATCTCTCTCCCCATTTTAAATGATCAAAGTGCAGATTATTAATAATCATTAACGTGAAAATGGGGGGCAGGAAGATCGATCAGAATTTACACCGATTGAACCCCGAATGGGGGAAGAGCGATCATAATTTACCCCGATTGGACCCCGAATGGGGGAAGATCGATCAGAATTTACACCGATTGGACCCGAATGGGGGAAGATCGATCAGAATTTACACCGATTGAACCCCGAATGGGGGAAGATCGATCATAATTTACCCCGATTGGACCCCGAATGGGGGAAGATCGATCAGAATTTACACCGATTGAACCCCGAATGGGGGAAGATCAATCAGAATTTACACCGATTGAACCCCGAATGGGGGAAGATCGATCATAATTTACCCCGATTGGACCCCGAATGGGGGAAGATCGATCAGAATTTACACCGATTGGACCCCGAATGGGGGAAGATCTATCAGAATTTACCCCGATTGGACCCAAATGGGGGAAGATCGATCAGAATTTACGCCGATTGAACCCCGAATGGGGAAGATCGATCAGAATTTGAGCCGATTAAACCCAGGATCTTTCCTCGACCCGTCCGTCCTTGCAAACTACCGCCCCGTCTCCAACCTCCCTCCCTTTCCTCTCCAAAGTCCCTGAACGTGTTGCCTCCCAAATCCGTGCCCATCTTTCCCGGAACTCCATAGAAAAATAGGAGTAGGCCATTCGGCCCTTCGAGCCTGCTCCACCATTCAATATAATCATGGCTGATCCTCTATCTCAATACCATATTCCCGCTCTCTCCCCATACCCCTGGATGCCTTTTGTGTCTAGAAATCTATCTACTTCTTAAATATATTCAGTGACTTGGCCTCCACAGCCTTCTGTGGTAGAGAATTCCACAGGTTCACCCACCCTCTGATTCTAGAGTCCATTATAAATCTTCATTTTGATCATTTAAAATGGGGAGGGAGAGACTGTAAAAAAAAATGTTTTAATGTTGGCCGGTTTTTATTTCCTCCCGTTGCCTTTAAGGTTTTTAAAGGGGCGGTGGCCATCTTGGGCAAGTCCCTTTACACATTTCTAATTAATTAAGAGAAAAAGATTGGTGAAGTCAAGCGTAGGTCCCTCGCAGTCAGAATCAGGGGGAATTTATAATGGGGAACAAAGAAATGGCAGACCAATTAAATACATATTTTGGTTCTGTCTTCACAAAGGAGGACACAAATAACCTCCCAGAGATGTCGGGCAACATAGGGTCTGATGAAAGGGAGGAACTGAAAGAAATCAGTATTTGCAGGGAAATGGTGTTAGGGAAATTGATGGGATTGAAGGCCGATAAATCCCCAGGGCCTGATAATCTACATCCTAAGGTACTTAAGGAAGTGGCCCTAGAAATAGTAGATGCATTGCTGATCATCTTCCAACATTCGATGGAATCTGGAACAGTACCCATGGATTGGAGGGTAGCTAATGTTACCCCACTATTCAAAAAAGGTGGTAGAGAGAAAACGGGGAATTACAGACTGGTAAGCCTGACATCGGTAGTGGGGAAAATGCTAGAGTCCATTATAAAAGATGTAATAGCAGAGCACTTGGAAAGCAGTGACAGGATCGGACAAAGTCAACATGGATTTACAAAAGGTAAATCGTGCTTGACTAATCTACTGGAATTTTTTGAGGATGTAACTGGTAAAATAGATAAGGGAGAACCAGTGGATGTGGTGTATTTGGACTTTCAGAAGGCTTTCGATAAGGTCCTGCATAAGAGATTAGCGTGTAAAGTTAAGGCACGTGGGATTGGGGGCAAGGTATTGACTTGGATAGAGAACTGGTTGGCAGACAGAAAGCAAAGAGTTGGAATAAACGGGTCTTTTTTCGAGTGGCAGGCAGTGACTAGTGGGGTACCGCAGGGATCGGTGCTAGGACCCCAGGTATTCACAATATATATTAATGATCTGGACAAGGGAACTAGATGTAATATCTCCAAGTTTGCAGATGACACAAAGCTGGGTGGGCGTGTGTGCTGTGAGGAGGATGCCGAGAAACTCCAGGATGATTTGGACAGGTTGGGTGATTGGGCAGAAGCATGGCAGATGCAATATAACGTGGATAAATGTGAGGTTATCCACTTTGGTGGTAAAAACAGGAAGGCAGATTATTATCTGAACGGCAATAGATTGGGAGAAGGGGAAGTGCAACGAGACCTGGGTGTCCTTGTGCACCAGTCGCTGAAGGTAAGCATGCAGGTGCAACAGGCGGTTAAGAAGGCAAATGGTATGTTGGCCTTCGTAGCGAGAGGGTTTGAGTACAGGAACAAGGATGTCTTGCTGCAGTTGTACAGGGCCTTGGTGAGACCACACCTTGAGTATTGTGTGCAGTTTTGGTCGCCTTATCTGAGGAAGGATGTTCTTGCCATGGAAGGAGTGCAGCGAAGATTCACTAGGCTGATACCTGGGATGGCAGGAATGACGTATGAAGAGAAATTGGGTCGATTGGGCTTATACTCGCTGGAGCTTAGAAGAATGAGAGGGGATCTCATTGAAACTTATAAAATTCTGACAGGACTAGACAGACTAGATGCAGGAAGGATGTTCCCGATGGTCAGGGAGTCCAGAACCAGGGGTCACAGTCTAAGGATAAGGGGTAAGCCATTTAGTACAGAAATGAGGAGGAATTTCTTCACCCAGAGAGTGGTGAACCTGTGGAATTCTCTACCACACAAGGCAGTGGAGGCCAATTCATTAAATATATTCAAGAAGGAGTTGGATATATTTCTTAATGCTAAAGGGATCAAGGGATATGGAGAGAAGGCAGGGACAGGGTACTGAATTTGGATGATCAGCCATGATCTCATTGAATGGCGGAGCAGGCTCGAGGGGCCGAATGGCCGACTCCTGCTCCTATCTGCTATGTTTCTATGAGTGAAGACATTTCTCCTCATCTCAGTCCTAAATGTCCTACCCCGTATCCCGAGACTGTGACCCCTCGTTCTAGACCCCCCCCAGCCAGGGGAAACATCCTCCCTGCATCCAGTCTGTCGAGCCCGGTCAGAATTTTATATGTTTCAATGAGACCCCTTCTCATTCTTCTAAACTCTAGTGAATACAGGCCTAGTCGACCCAATCTCTCCTCATATCGACAGGAATCAGTCTGGTGAATCTTCGCTGCACTCCCTCCATGGCAAGAACATCCTTCCTCAGATAAGGTATAAAATTCTGACAGGGCTAGACAGACTGGATGCAGGTAGAATGTTTCTCCTGGCTGGGGGGGGTCTAGAACGAGGGGTCACAGTCTCAGGATACGGGGTAGGACATTTAGGACTGAGATGAGAAGAAATTTCTTCACTTAGAGGGTGGTGAACCTGTGGAATTCTCTACCACAGAAGGCTGCGGAGGCCAAGTCACTGAATCTATTTAAGAAGGAGTGGGATAGATTTCTAGATGCAAAAGGCATCAAGGGGTATGGGGAGAGAGCGGGAATATGGTATTGAGATAAAGGATCAGCCATAATCGCATTGAATGGCGGAGCAGGCTCGAAGGGCCAAATGGCCGACTCCTGCTCCTATTTTTCTATGTTCTATGTTTCTACTCCAGAGGAAAGCACAGGTTCGGGAAGGGGAGGGCGTCACTGCTAGGGAGCCGGGTAGCGGGGATTTTGGAGAGGTTGAGAAGGAGGTCCCCCAGACACAGAGAAACATAGAAACATAGAAGATAGGAGCAGGAGGAGGCCATTCGGCCCCTCGAGTCTGCTCCACCATTCAATGAGATCATGGCTGATCATCCAAATTCAGTACCCTGTCCCTGCCTTCTCCCCATATCCCTTGATCCCTTTAGCCTTAAGAAATATATCCAACTCCTTCTTGAATATATTTAATGAACTGGCCTCAACTGCCTTGTGTGGTAGAGAATTCCACAGGTTCACCACTCTCTGGGTGAAGAAATTCCTCCTCATCTCAGTCCTAAATGGCCGACCCCTTATCCTTAGACTGTGACCCCTGGTTCTGAACTCCCCCGCCATCGGGAACATCCTTCCTGCATCTAGTCTGTCCAGTCCTGTTAGAATTTTATAGGTTTCGATGAGATCCCCTCTCATTCTTCTAAACTCCAGCGAGTATAAGCCCAATCGACCCAATCTCTCCTCATACGTCATTCCTGCCATCCCAGGTATCAGTCTGGTGAATCTTCGCTGTACTCCTTCCATGGCAAGAACGTCCTTCCTCAGGTAAGGCGACCAAAACTGCACACAATACTCAAGGTGCGGTCTCACCAAGGCCCTGTACAACTGCAGCAAGACATCCTTGTTCCTGTACTCGAACCCTCTCGCTATGAAGGCCAACATACCATTTGCCTTCTTAACCGCCTGCTGCACCTGCATGCTTACCTTCAGCGACTGGTGCACAAGAACACCCAGGTCTCTTTGCACTTCCCCCTTCTCCCAATCTATTGCCATTCAAATAATAATCTGCCTTCCTGGTTTTGCACTGGTCCTGTCCGACAGGTACGAGGTGCTCGCTACCTGTGAGGGCAAGGGGAAAGACTGCAGGGGAGGACAGCCACAATGCAGACCAAGGCACCGTGGATCAGAAGGCTGCCCAAGGCGGGGAAAGAGCAGAATAGAAATGTGGTAGTGATAGGGGAAATATCTGCGCTCCTCCAATTCTGGCCTCTTGAGCATCCCCCCTGATTTCCATCGCTCCATCATTGGCGGCCGTGCCTTCAGCCGCCTGGGCGCAAAGCTCTGGGATTCTGGAATGAGAGGTGATCTCATTGAAACAAGGGGGGAGAACTCTAAGCATGCAGGTGCAGCAGGCGGTTAAGAAGGCAAATGGTATGTTGGCCTTCGTAGCGAGAGGGTTCGAGTACAGGAGCAAGGATGTCTTGCTGCAGTTGTACAGGGCCTTGGTGAGACCACACCTTGAGTATTGTGTGCAGTTTTGGTCGCCTTATCTGAGGAAGGATGTTCTTGCCATGGAGGGAGTGCAGCGAAGATTCACCAGACTGATACCTGGGATGGCAGGAATGACGTATGAGGAGAGATTGGGACGATTGGGCTTATACTCGCTGGAGTTTAGAAGAATGAGGGGATCTCATTGAAACTTATAAAATTCTAACAGGACTAGACAGACTAGATGCAGGAAGGATGTTCCCGATGGCGGGGGAGTCCAGAACCAGGGGTCACAGTCTAAGGATAAGGGGTAAGTCATTTAGGACAGAGATGAGGAGGAATTTCTTCACCCAGAGAGTGGTGAACCTGTGGAATTCTCTACCACAGAGGGCGGTAGAGGCCAATTCATTAAATATCTTCAAGAAGGAGTTGGATATATTTCTTAAGGCTAAAGGAATCAAGGGATATGGGGAGAAGGCAGGGACAGGGTACTGAGTTTGGATGATCAGCCATGATCTCATTGAATGGCGGAGCAGGCTCGAGGGGCCGAATGGCCGACTCCTGCTCCTATCTTCGATGTTTCTAAGTGCAGTTTTGGTCTCCTTACCCGAGGAAGGATATACTTGCCATAGAGGGAGTGTAACGAAGGTTCACCAGACTGGTTCCTGGGATGGGGGGATTGCCCTATGAGGAGAGATTGAGTAGACTGGGCCGATACTCTGTGGAGTTTAGCAGAATGAGAGGTGATCTCATTGAAACATATCAGATTCTGAGGGGGATTGACAGGGTAGATGCTGAGAGGCTGTTTCCCCCCTGGCTGGAGAGTCTCGAACCAGGGGTCACAGTCTCAGGATAAGGGGTCGGCCATTTTGGACTGAGATGAGGAGGAATTTCTTCACTCAGAGGGCGGTGAATCTTTGGAATTCTCTGCCCCAGAGGGCTGTGGAGGCTCAGTCATTGAGTCTATTCAAGGCTGAGATCGAGAGATTTTTGGACTCGAGGGGAATCGAGGGATATGGGGATCGGGGCGGGAAAGTGGAGTTGAGGCCGAAGATCAGCCGTGATCTTGTTGAATGGCGGAGCAGGCTCGAGGGGGCCGAATGGCCGACTCCTGCTCTTTCTTCTTATTCTCTCCCTAAACCTCTCCGCCTCTCTCTCTCCTCCTTTAAGACGCTCCTTCGAAACCTGCCTCTTTGACCCAGCTTTTGGTCACCTCTCCCCAATATCTCCTTACGTGGATCGGCGTCTGATTTACGCTCCTGTGACGCACTTTGGGATGTTTTATGGCGTTAAAGGCGCCGGATAAATATAAGTCGTTGTATTTGAAGCAATGAATTCCAATGGAATGTTGGCTTTCATTGCTAGGGGGATAGAATATAAAAATAGGGAGGTATTGCTTCAGTTGTACAAGGTATTGGTGAGACCGCACCTGGAATACTGCGTACAGTTTTGGTGTCCATACTTAAGAAAGGACATACTTGCTCTCGAGTCAGTACAAAGAAGGTTCACCCGATTAATCCCGGGGATGAGGGGATGGACATATGAGGAGAGGTTGAGTAGATTGGGACTCTACTCATTGGAGTTCAGAAGAATGAGAGGCGATCTTATTGAAACATATAAGATTGTGAAGGGGTTGGATCGGGTGGATGCGGGGAGGATGTTCCCGATGATGGGTGAAACTAGAACTAGGGGGCATAGTCTTCGAATAAGGGGCTGCTCTTTCAAAACTGAGATGAGGAGGAACTACTTCACTCAGAGGGTGGTAGGTCCATGGAATATGCTGCCCCAAAAAGCTGTAGAAGCTACGTCATTACATAAATTTAAAACAGAAATAGACAGTTTCCTAGAAGTAAAGGGTTATGGGGAGCGGGCAGGAATTTGGACATGAGTCTAGGTTCGGATCGGTCATGGCCCTGTGGGTAGCGGAGCGGGCCCAGGGGCCGTGTAGCCTGATCCTGCTCCTATTTCGTGTGTCTAATTCTGTTAGAGTCAGGAGATAGTTCTGTGATAGTGGATTGGCGGTTAGGATCAGATCAGCCATGATCTTATTGAATGGCGGAGCAGGCTCAAGGGGCCGATTGGCCTACTCCTGCTCCTGTTTCTTATGTTCTTATTATGTAAATTCTAATTTAAAAACAGAATGCAACTTATAACTGACGTAAGAAAACTGCTTGGTCTGAGTATTAAACAAGGCTTTAATCAACTGTTTTTCAACATGGAGATCTAGTTGTGTTCTTCACTAGTTCCTGTTAAAGAATGTCCTGCGCAAGCTGGGCCCGTGCCCGAGTATTTATACTCTCCCTGGACAGCGCCACCCGCAGGCCCACTCAGTATTATTTCATAAGTCATTTTCACATGAATGACTGATTCATCGTGTCAATAATATTGTTCCTTTTATGCACCGCACCCTCCGGTGCCCACCTGTTGTGGAAGGCCTCAGGTGCACCGGTGCACTCTGCCAGCTGCCTCTCCAGGGACACCCGGGCGCGGAAGAGAGCTGGAGCGAACCCCGCTGATGTTAAAATACTACAGAGTACTTGGTTTGAGTATAAAACAAGGCTTTAATCAACTGTTTCAAAAACCATGAGATTTCCAGTTACAATCACTAGTTCCTGGTTACAGAAACGTCCTGAGCAAGCTGGGCCCACACCTGAGTATTTATACTCCTTGGACGGCGCCACCAGCTGGCCGCCCAGTGTTACTTCATGAGTCATGATAAGATTCACGACACCCCCCCTAAACTTCCCCCCACCCCGACCGACCCCGAAAAGTGTGAGGTGATGCATTTTGGGAGGACTAACAAGGCAAGGGAATACACAATGAATGGTAGGACCCTAGGAAGGACAGAGGATCAGAGGGACCTTGGGGTGCATGTACATAGATCCCTGAAGGCAGCAGGACAGGTAGATAAGGTGGTTAAAAAGGCATATGGGATACTTGCCTTCATTAGCCGAGGCATAGAATATAAGAGCAGGGAGGTTATGATGGAGCTGTACAAAACGCTAGTTAGGCCACAGCTGGAATACTGTGTGCAGTTCTGGTCGCCACACTATAGGAGGGATGTGATTGCATTGGAGAGGGTGCAGAGGAGATTCACCAGGATGTTACCTGGGCTGGAGCGCTTCAGCTATGAAGAAAGACTGGACAGGCTGGGGTTGTTTTCCTTAGAGCAGAGAAGGCTGAAGGGGGGGGAACCTGATTGAGGTGTTCAAAATTATGAGGGGCATAGATAGGGTGGATAGAAAGGAACTTTTCCCCTTAGTAGAGGGGTCAATAACCAGGGGGCATCGTTTCAAGGTAAGGGGCAGGAGGTTTCGAGGGGATTTGAGGAAAAACTTTTTCACCCAGAGGGTGGTTGGAATCTGGAACTCACTGCCTGAAAGGGTGGTAGAGGCAGGAACCCTCACAACATTCAAGAAGCATTTAGATGAGCACTTGAAACGCCATAGCATACAAGGCTACGGACCAAGTGCTGGAAAATGGGATTAGAATAGACGGGGCTTGATGGCCGGCGCGGACATGATGGGCCGAAGGCCCTCTTTCTGTGCTGTATAACTCTATGACTCTATGACCGTGCTCTGCCCGGGCTCAAGGCTGGCCACCTCGACTAGGCCCGGGAGCAAAGCCACGAGGACGTCCTTCCGACTTGCCCGCTCCCCTCTGTGACCGAAGGGCTGAAGTGCAGCCAGAGGGGAAAAAAAAAGAGGAAGCAGCCCCTTTTTTAAAGAACAGAAGAGGGGACTGCCCCACCCTCTCGCACACTCCGCACGTACCTGAAACACGGGGCTCCTCCGGGCCGCAAAAATGGCAGGCCGCCTGGACGCCCATGAATCGACTCAAATAGTATGTCAGTCAGGACTGCTCCGTGCAACAATGTGTATTTATATCGCGCTTTTGACGTCCCAAGGCACTTCACAGGAGCGATTATCGAACAGAATTTGACACCGAGCCACATAAGGAGATACTAGGGACAGGTGACCAAAAGCTTGGGTCAAAGAGAGAGGTTTAAGGAGCGTCTGAAAGGAGGAGAGAGGCGGAGAGGTTTAGGGAGGGAATTCCATTGCTTAGGGGCCCTGGCGCGGTCGCCAAAGGTGGAGTGAAGGGAGGGAGGGGTGCTTTAAGAGTTGGAGGGGTGGTGGTGTTGGGGGTGCAGGGTTGGAGGGGGTTACAGAGATAGGGAGAGGGGAGAGTTCGGGGGAGGGGGGGTTACAGAGATTGGGGAGGGGGGAGAGTTCGGGGGGAGGGGGGTTACAGAGATCGGGGAGAATGCAGGGGAGGGGGTTACAGAGATTGGGGAGAGGGGAGAGTTCGGGGGGAGGGGTGTTACAGAGATTGGGGCGAGGGGAGAGTTCAGGGGAGGGGTGTTACAGAGATCGGGGAGAATGCAGGGGAGGGGTTTACAGAGATTGGGGAGAGTTCGGGGGAGGGGGATTAGAGATTGGGGAGAGGGGCGAGTTCTGGGGGAGGGGTGTTACAGAGATTGGGGTGAGGGGAGAGTTCGGGGAGAGGGTAACAGAGATTGGGGAGGGGGAGATTTCGGGGGAGGGGTGTTACAGAGATTGGGGAGGGGGAGAGTGCAGGGGAGGGGGTTACAGAGATTGGGGAGAGGGGAGAGTTCAAGGGAGGGGGTTACAGAGATTGGGGAGAGGAGAGAGTTCAGGGGAGGGGTTACAGAGATCGAGGAGAGTTCGGGTGAAGGGGGTTACAGATTGGGGAGAGTGCAGGGGAGGGGGTTACAGAATTCGGGGAGAGGCGGAGAGTTCGGGGGAGGGGGTTACAGAGATCGGGGAGAGGCGGAGAGTTCGGGGGAGGGGGTTACAGAGATTGGGGAGAGGCCGAGGCCACGGAAGGATTTCCAAGGTCTCCGGTCGAAGGGCTAGGAATGGCCCGAACGGCCTCGAGCCGGGATCCGGAGAGAGACAGACACACGCGGCACTGACACAAGGCTCGAGATTCGAGAAGCAAAGGTAAAGTATTTTATTCCGATAAAAGGCGCGGTTACACTGAAGGATCCCGCCGGCTCTCGCGCGCTCGATCGACATTCGGAGTTGGATGGTTCGAAAGATTTCTTTATTTTTTTTACGGGTCGGGGAGGGGGTCGGGGGGTGGAAAGAGTTGCCGGTTAAAGGAGCGTGCAGAGACCAACGCATACGGGGAGTCATTGACTCGTTTCCCCAACCCCCGTCCCCCACACATACAGCAGGAAAACCCAGGCTCCACTCTCGGCCTGATCCCAGCCCCAGGTCAAAGGGCGGGCGGGGAGGTGGGCCAAGGGAGGGTACAATTGGGTTAGGGAGTTTGGAAAAGTGGGGGTGGGGGGGGGCGGAAATCAGCCGCGGTTCCGCCTGGTCCCCTTCAGTGACTCCGGCGAGCGAGGGATTGGACTGGACTCGGGTACCGCCCCTCCCCCACCCTCGGACGCAATCCCAATCTGCAGCCAAGTGATCTTCGAACTTCCGCCCCCACCCCCCGCCCCCCCCCACCCAACCCAACCAGCTCTCGACCCCCCCACACACACACACTGATTCGCGGTCAATCAATCAAAAGGATGTCCAGAAAGGCCTCTCTCCCTCTCCTCCCCATTCCCTGCTCCCTCCCTTCCCCTTCTCCCGCCCCCCTCCCCTTCCCCTCTCTCCCTCTCCCTCATCCACCTATTACGCTCCCTCCCTCCCCCCCACTGCCCTCCCCTCATCCTCGTATTCGTGGGGTTACGGGGTTACGGGGATAGGGCTTGGGTGGGATGGCTGTCGGTGTAGGGACTGGGTGCTAGGGTTTGGATGATCAGCCATGATCTCGTTGAATGGCGGAGCAGGCTCGAAGGGCCGAATGGCCTACTCCTGCTCCTATCTTCTATGTTTCTATGTTTCCCTCCTCTTTCTCTCTCCCTCCTATTCCCCTCCCTCCTTCCCCTCCTCCTCCTCCTCTCCCTCCTTCCCCTCCTCCTCCTCTCCCTCCCCTCTCTCCTTCCTATTCCACTCCCTCCCCCTCTAGCCCTACGGGAGGCTGGGCTTCATGAATAGAGGTATAGAGTACAAAAGTGTGGAAATTATGATGAACCTTTATAAAAAACTGGTTCAGCCCCAGCTGGAGTACTGTGTCCAATTCTGGGCACCACACTTTAGGAAGGATGTGAAGGCCTTAGAGAGGGTACAGAGGAGATTGACTAGAATGGTTCCAGGGATGAGGGACTTCAGTGATGTGGAGAGACTGGAGAAGCTGGGATTGTTCTCCTTGGAGCAGAGAAGGTTAAGGGGAGATTGACCAGAATGGTTCCAGGGGTGAGGGACTTCAGTGATGTGGAGAGACTGGAGAAGCTGGGGTTGTTCTCCTTAGAGCAGAGAAGGTTAAGGGGAGATTGACCAGAATGGGGGGGAGGTTCCCAGAGAGCAAATAATACAAAAGACAACAGAGAAGGTCATAGACTTAGGTAGCAGTGGGGAAATTAAAAACCAGAGCGTGTCAGGAAGGGGTAGAAGGTGTGGAGTAAAAGGTAAAGTAATAAAAAGGGCAATAGCAGGAACTAAGTGTCACAAAACATATTTGAAAGTTCTCTATCTGAATGCACGTAGCATTCGTAACAAAATAGACGAGTTAAAGGCACAAATAGCTACATATGGGTATGATCTTGTGGCCATTACAGAAACATGGCTGCAGGGTGACAATGCCTGGGAATTAAACATACCAGGTTATTTAACAATCAGGAAGGACAGGCAGGAAGGAAGGGGAGGTGGGGTGGCTATGTTAATAAAGGAAGGAATCACTGTAATACAGAGAAATGATATTGGGTCAAAAGATCAGGATAATGAAACCGTTTGGGTGGAGATAAGGAATAATAAGGGGAAAAAAACACTAGTGGGTGTAGTCTATAGGCCTCCGAACAGTCGCAACTCGGTTGGACGGAGTATCAATCAGGAAATAGTTGAGGCTTGTAATAAGGGAACATCTATAATTATGGGGGATTTTAACTATCATATAAATTGGACGAATCAAATTGGGCAGGGCTGCCTTGAGGATGAGTTCATTGAGTGTATTAGGGATGGGTTTCTTGAGCAGTATGTAACTGAACCAACCAGGGGGCAAGCAACCTTAGATCTGGTCCTGTGTAACGAGACAGGATTAATTAAAAATGTCCTAGTAAAGGATCCCCTTGGAATGAGTGACCATAACATGGTTGAATTCCATATTCAGTTAGAGGGTGAGGAGGCTGTATCTCAAACAAGCGTGCTAAGCTTGAATAAAGGAGACTATGAAGGTATGAGAGCGGAATTGAGTAAAGTGGATTGGGAAAATGGGTTAAAGGATAAGACGATACATGATCAGTGGTGTACATTTAAGGAGTTATTTTACAAATTCCAAAAAAAGTATATTCCACTGAGAAAAAAAGGGTGTAAAAGAAAAGACAGCCATCCGTGGCTAAGTAAAGAAATTAAGGATAGTATTCGACTAAAAACAAGGGCATATAAGGTAGCCAAATCTAGTGGGAGGATAGAGGATTGGGAAAACTTTAAAAGACAGCAAAAAATAACAAAAAGATTGATTAAGAAAGGGAAGATACATTATGAAAGTAAATGAGCAAAAAATATAAAGACAGATAGTAAGAGTTTTTATAGTTATATAAAAAGAAAAAGGGTGGCTAAAGTAAATGTTGGTCCCTTAGAGGATGAGACCGGGAAATTAATGGTGGGAAATATGGAGATGGCAAAAACACTGAATGAATATTTTACATCAGTCTTTACAGTAGAGGACACCAAGAATATCCCAACACTTGACAAGCAGGGGGGGAGGAGCTAAATACGATTAAAATCACTAAGGAAGTAGTACTTGGTAAAATAATGGGACTCAAGGCGGATAAATCACCTGGACCTGATGGCTTACATCCCAGGGTTTTGAGGGAAGTGGCGGTAGGGATTGTGGATGCATTGGTAATAATTTTCCAAAACTCCCTGGACTCAGCAAAGGTCCCGGCAGACTGGAAAACTGCTAATGTAACACCCTTATTTAAAAAGGGCAGTAGACAGAAGGCTGGAAACTATAGACCGGTTAGCCTAACATCTGTGGTAGGTAAAATTTTGGAGTCCATTATTAAGGAGACAGTAACAGGACATTTGGATAATCATAATTTAATAAGACAAAGTCAGCATGGTTTTATGAAGGGGAAGTCATGTTTGACAAATTTGCTGGAGTTCTTTGAGGAAGTAACATATAGGGTGGATAAAGGTGAACCAGTGGACGTAGTGTATTTAGACTTCCAAAAGGCATTTGACAAGGTGCCACACAAAAGATTATTGCTTAAGATAAAAAATCACGGGATTGGGGGTAATATTCTGGCATGGATAGAGGATTGGCCATCTAACAGAAGGCAGAGAGTTGGGATAAATGGTTCATATTCAGACTGGCAATCAGTAACCAGTGGTGTTCCGCAGGGGTCAGTGCTGGGTCCCCAACTCTTTACAATCTATATTAACGATTTGGAGGAGGGGACCGAGTGTAACACGTCAAAGTTTGCAGATGATACTAAGATGGGAGGGAAAGTAGTGAGTGAGGAGGACATAATAAACCTGCAAGGGGACATAGACAGGCTAAGTAAGTGGGCAGAGATTTGGCAGATGGAATACAATACTGGAAAGTGTGAGGTTATGCACTTTGGCAGGAAAAATCGTAGAGCAAGTTATTATCTTAATGGCAAGAAACTTGAAAGTACTGAAGTACAAAGGGATCTGGGGGACCTGGTGCACGAAACTCAAAAGGTTAGTATGCAGGTGCAGCAAGTGATTAAGAAGGCCAATGGAATGATGGCTTTCATTGCTAGGGGGATAGAATATAAAAATAGGGAGGTATTGCTTCAGTTGTACAAGGTATTGGTGAGACCGCACCTGGAATACTGCATACAGTTTTGGTGTCCA
>NW_028225185.1:31550159-31665159 GCF_052327205.1 Somniosus microcephalus
TGCATGGAGCAATACCACCTCCTGCTGGTGGGAGGATTGACCTGCAGCGGGGCAATAGCACCACCTGCTGCTGGGAGGATTGAACTGCACGGAGCAATAGCACCTCCTGCAGGTGGGAGGATTGAACTCCTCAGAGCAATATCACCACCTGCTGGTGGGAGGATTGAACTGCACGAAGCAATAGCACTCCTGTTGGTGGGAGGATTGAACTGCACCGGGGCAATAGCACCGCCCTGCTCGTGGGAGGATTGAACTGCAGCGGAGCAATAGCACCTCCTGCTGTTGGGAGGATTGAACTGCAACGGAGCAATAGCACCTCCTGCAGCTGGGAGGATTGAACTGCATCGGAGCAATAGCACCTCCTGCAGGTGGGAGGATTGAACTGCACTGGAGCAATAGTATGATCGCAAAATACTGCGGATGCTGGAAATCCGAAATAACAACAGAAAAATGCTGGAAAAGCTCAGCAGGCCAGGCAACATCCGTGGAGAGAAATTAGAGTCGACGTTTCGGGTCGAAACCCTTTTTCAAAAACTGGAAAGGAAATGAAATAGTTCGAAAGGCAGGGCTGGGAGAGAACAAAGAGAAGTGAAGAGACATTAAGAGGTATTCAAAACCAGACGAGATGGTGGTCGGGCTAGTGGAGACAACTGACGGCTCTTGATTAGGTGTGAAATGCGCTGGCAGAATGGGAGACAGCTGCCATGTGGGAGAGAGAAAAAAAAGGAAAGGGGGGAGAGGGAGAAACCGCAAAGGTGTGGATAAAAAATATAAATAAAAATGTAATAGGGGCCGAGGTTATGATCTGAAGTTGTTGAACTCGATGTTGAGTCCGGGAGGCTGCAAAGTGCCTAATCGGAAGATGAGGTGCTGTTCCTCGAGCTTACGCTGAGCTTCCGTGGAACAATGCAAGAGGCCGAGGACGGTGAGGTCCGAGTGGGAATGGAGCGGTGAATTAAAATGACAGGCGACCGGAAGCTCGGGGTCCCCCTTACGGACTGAACGGAGGTTGTTCCGCAAAGCGGTCGCCCAATCTGCGTTTGGGGTCTCCCCAATGTAGAGGAGACCGCATCGTGAGCAGCGAATACAGTGTACTAGACTGCAAGAAGTACAAGTAAATCGCTGTTTCAACCTGGAAGGGGCCCTGGACAGTGGGAAGGGGGGAGGTATAAGGGCAGGTGTTACATCTCCTGCGCTTGCACGGGAAGGGTGCCAGGCGAAGGGGAAGGGGTGTTTGGGGGTGATAGAGGAGTGGACCAGGGTGTCTCGGAGGGAGCGGTCCCTACAGAATGCTGAAAGGGAAGGGGAGGGGAGGGGCAGATGCATTTGGTGGTGGGATCACGCTGGAGGTGGCAGAAATGGCGGAGGATGATCTGTTGAATGTGGAGGCTGGTGGAGTGAAAGCTGAGGACAAGGGAAACCAGGAAGGCAGATTATTATCTGAACGGCAATAGATTGGGAGAAGGGGAAGTGCAACGAGACTTGGGTGTTCTTGTGCTCCAGTCGCTGAAGGTAAGCATGCAGGTGCAGCAGGCGGTTAAGAAGGCAAATGGGATGTTGGCCTTCGTAGCGAGAGGGTTCGAGTACAGGAACAAGGATGTCTTGCTGCAGTTGTACAGGGCCTTGGTGAGACCACACCTTGAGTATTGTGTGCAGTTTTGGTCGCCTTATCGGAGGAAGGACGTTCTTGCCATGGAAGGAGTGCAGCGAAGATTCACCAGGCTGATACCTGGGATGGCAGGAATGACGTATGAGGAGAGATTGGGTCGATTGGGCTTATACTCACTGGAGTTTAGAAGATTGAGAGGGGATCTCATCGAAACATATAAAATTCTGTCAGGTCTGGACAGACTAGATGCAGGAAGGATGTTCCCGATGGCGGGGGAGTCCAGAACCAGGGGTCACAGTCTAAGGATAAGGGGTAAGCCATTTAGGACAGAGATGAGGAGGAATTTCTTCACCCAGAGAGTGGTGAACCTGTGGAATTCTCTACCACAGAAGGCAGTGGAGGCCAATTCATTAAATATATTCAAGAAGGAGTTGGATATATTTCTTAAGGCTAAAGGGATCAAGGGAATGGGGAGAAAGCAGGGACAGGGTACTGAGTTTGGATGATCAGCCATGATTGCATTAAATGGCAGAGCAGGCTCGAAGGGCTGTATGGCCTACTCCTGCTCCTACTTCTTATGTTCTTATGTGATTGGTGGTGGGATCACGCTGGAGGTGGCGGAAATGGCGGAGGATGATCCGTTGAATGTGGAGGCTGGTGGGGTGAAAGGTGAGGACAAGGGGAACCCCATCGTGGTTCCGGGAAGGAGGGGCAGGGGTGAGGGCTGAAGTGCGGGAGACAGAACGGACACGGTCGACGGCCGTGTCAACCACGGTAGAGGGGAATCCTCGGTTGAGGAAAAAGGAAGACATGTCGGAAGCACTGGTGTGGACGGTGGCATCGTCGGAGCAGATCACAGATGGCGACGAGACAGGCTACAGGGAGGAGGTAAGAGCTCTAACAGAATGGTGCAAGTACAACAACCTCTCCCTCATCAGCAAAACAAAGGAAATGATCGTGGACTACAGGAAGCAGCAGGGGGAGGGACACACCCCAATCTACATCGAAGGGGCTGAGGTGGAGAGGGTCAGCAGCTTTAAATTCCTGGGTGGATTCATTACGGAGGACATAACGTTGTCCCATCACATCGACGTCATAACCAAGAAGGCATGCCAACGCCTGCTCTTCCTCAGGAGACTGAAGAAGTTTGGAATGGCCCCCCAGATTCTCATCAACTTCTACCGGTGCACCATTGAGAGTATCCTGTCCGGCTGCATCACTACCTGGTATGGCAACTGCACCGCCGCAGACCGCAAGGCTCTGCAGATGGTGGTGAAAGTTGCACAACATACTGTAGGAATTAAACTACCTGCTGTCCAGGATATCTACCCCGAGAGGTGCCGGGGGAAGGCCCCGAGAATCATCAAAGACGCGAGCCACCCCAGCCACAACCTCTTCGCCCTGCTCCCGTCCGGTAAGAGATACCGAAGCACACGGTCTCGTACCAGCAGGTTTCGAAACAGCTTCTACCCCCCAGGCCATAAGACTCATGAACGAATACTTTATTATTTATTACTGTTATTTTATTTATTACTGTATTTCTATTAGTATTTTTATCATTGTTATGCCATATTTATTCCAATGTTGGGGGGACTCGTTTAAAAAAAAACATTTC
Source organism: Somniosus microcephalus (assembly GCF_052327205.1). NCBI lineage: Eukaryota > Metazoa > Chordata > Chondrichthyes > Squaliformes > Somniosidae > Somniosus > Somniosus microcephalus. The sequence continues at coordinate 31,553,384 of NW_028225185.1, forward strand.
ATTGTGCAGTACACACGTCTGCTGCATATATGACAAATAAAATTGAATTGAATTGAATTGAGACGCGGCGGAGATGGAGAAACTGGGAGAATGGAACAGAGCACCGACTCCGCCCACTCCCTCCCCCTAGCCGCTCATCCAATTGGTTCGCTCCAGCCGCCGGCCAAGCCCAGCGTGCAGAAGCAACAGAAATAAAATTGGGGGGGGGGGTCGGCCATGAATCAGCGCACCAAAAAATTAACTAAAGGAGCCGGGCCGGCTGGGCCAGAAGCATCAGGAATCATTTAATTATCATTTAAAACCGCGTCCTGAATGGCTGGGGGGGGGCGCTTTAATCACATTCCCATCGCGATTAAGGAGATTATTTTTTCTGACCCCCCCCTCCTCTAGGCAGATGGGACGGTCCGTCGCCCCTGGCAACAGCCAGGGCGGCCGGGGCCATTCCCAAATGCGCGCGGGCGGGGCCGGAGTACCAACAAATTTTTTGCGGATAAATTTTGTGGTTCGCCGCCCGCTGGGCGCACAGGAGCTGCGCGGTCGGGCGGATATGGGAACTACAATGGGGATTGAGAAAGGGTTTGCAAAGCTTTACAGACCCTGGTTCCAAACAACAAGAGAGAGAGGCTGGTTAACCCCCATTCCCTTCATGCAATTTTAACTCCTTGCCATCTCAACCAACATCTAAATAAGAACATAAGAAATAGGAGCAGGAGTAGGCCAATCGGCCCCTCGAGCCCGCTCCGCCATTCAATAAGATCATGGCTGATCTGATCCCAACCGCCAATCCACTATCACAGAACCATCTCCTGAATCTAACAGAATCAGACACACGAAATAGAAGCAGGATCAGGCTACACGGCCCCTGGACCCGCTCCGCTACCCACAGGGCCATGTCTGATCCGAACCTAGACTCATGTCCAAATTCCTGCCCGCTCCCCGTAACCCTTAATTCCCTTTACTTCTAGGAAACTGTCTATTTCTGTTTTAAATTTATGTAATGATGTAGCTTCTACAGCTTTTTGGGGCAGCATATTCCATGGACCTACCACCCTCTGAGTGAAGTAGTTCCTCCTCATCTCAGTTTTGAAAGAGCAGCCCCTTATTCTAAGACTATGCCCCCTAGTTCTAGTTTCACCCATCATCGGGAACATCCTCCCCGCATCCACCCGATCCAACCCCTTCACAATCTTATATGTTTCAATAAGATAGCCTCTCATTCTTCTGAACTCCAATGAGTAGAGTCCCAATCTACTCAACCTCTCCTCATATGTCCATCCCCGGAATTAACCGAGTGAACATTCTTTGTACTGACTCGAGAGCAAGTATGTCCTTTCTCAAGTATGGACACCAAAACTGTACGCAGTATTCCAGGTGCGGTCTCACCAATACCTTGTACAACTGAAGCAATACCTCCCTATTTTTATATTCTATCCCCCTAGCAATGAAAGCCAACATTCCATTGGCCTTCTTAATCACTTGCTGCACCTGCATACTAACCTTTTGAGTTTCGTGCACCAGGACCCCCAGATCCCTTTGTACTTCAGTACTTTCCAGTTTCTTGCCATTAAGATAATAACTTGCTCTACGATTTTTCCTGCCAAAGTGCATAACCTCACACTTTCCAGTATTGTATTCCACCTGCCAAATCTCTGCCCACTTACTTAGCCAGTACAAAGGGATCTGGGGGTCCTGCTGCATGAAACACAGAAGGTTAGTATGCAGGTGCAGCAGGTGATCAGGAAGGCCAATGGAATCTTGGCTTTTATTGCAAGGGGGATGGAGTATAAAAGCAGGAAAGTCTTGCTGCAGTTATACAGGGTATTGGTGAGGCCACACCTGGAATACTGCGTGCAGTTTTGGTTTCCATATTTAAGAAAAGGTATACTTGCTCTCGAGGCGGTTCAGAGAAGGTTCACTCAGTTGATTCCGGAGATGAGGGGGTTGACGTATGAGGAAAGGTTGAGTAGGTTGGGCCTCTAGAGTTCAGAAGAATGAGAGGCGATCTTATCAAAACATACAAAGGTTGTGAGGGGGCTTGATCGGGTGGATGCGGTGAGGATGTTTCCACTGATGGGTGAGACTAGAACTAGGGGGCATAATCTTAGAATAAGGGGCTGCCCTTTCAAAACTGAGATGAGGAGAAACTTCTTCACTCAGGAGGGTCGTAAATCTATGGAATTTGCTACCTCAGAGAGCTGTGGAAGCTGCGACATTAAATAAATTTAAAACGGAGATAGACAGTTTCCTAGCTGATAAGGGAATTAGGGGTTACGGGGAGAGGGCAGGGAAGTGGACGCGAGTCTAGGTTCGGATCAGCCATGATCCTATTGAATGGCGGAGCAGGCCAGAGGGGCCGTATGGCCTACTCCTGCTCCTACTTCTTATGTTCTTATCACTTAAAAAAACAGATTATCCGGTCATTATCACACTGGGAGCTTGCTGTGCGCAAATTGGCTGGCGTATTTCCTACATTACAACTGTGACCGCACTTTGAAAAGTACTTCGGTTGGCCGTAAAGCGCTTTGGGACGTCCCGAGGTGGGGAAAAGGGAAAATGGAATATGATCACAAACCAGCGAAAAATATAAACACGGATTGTAAAAGCTTCGATAGGGATGTGAAAAGGAAAAGACTGGCGAAGGTAAATGTAGGTCCTTTACAGTCAGAGAGGGGAGAATTTATAATGGGGAATGAGGAAATGGCAGAGAAATTAAATAAATACTTTGTTTCTGTCTTCACGGAGAAGGCACCGAATTTGGATGATCAGCCATGATCATATTGAATGGCGGAGCAGGCTCGAGGGGCCGAATGGCCGACTCCTGCTCCTATTTCTTATGTTCTCACCTCCTGACTCCCCAAAGCCTTTCCACCATCTACAAGGCACAAGTCAGGAGTGTGATGGAACACTCTCCACTTGCCTGGATGAGTTACAGCTCTAACAACACTCTCAGGGGCAACTAGGGATGGGCAATAAATGCTGGGCGACGCCCACATCCTATGAATGAATTTTTAAAAAGTGCAAATTGAGCAAGGGGCCAGGCCGTTCGGCCCTTCTAGTCCGTGTCATAGGGGAGGGGCGTTCAGCCCCCACAGGAGCCACACCACCAATACCCCGCCCTATCCCCGCCTCCCCCCTTTTCATTTATATAGCGCCTTTAACGTAGTAAAACATCCCAAGGCGCTTCACAGGAGCGTAAATCAGACAAAATTTGACCTCGAGCCACATAAGGAGATATTAGGGACTGGTGACCAAAAGCTGGGTCAAAGAGGTCGGTTTTAAAGAGCGTCTTAAAGGAGGAGAGAGGTGGAGAGGTTTAGGGAGGGAATTCCAGAATTTGGGGCCCTGGCGCGGTCGCCAATGGTGGAGTGATGGAAATCGGGGGATGCGCAAGAGGCCAGAATTGGAGGAGTGCAGAGATCGCGGGGGCGTTGTAGGGGCTGGAGGAGGTTACAGAGATAGGGAGGGGTGAGGAGGGATTTGAACACGAGGATGGAGAATTTTAAAATGGAGGTGGTCGGGGACCAGGTGTGTTTGATGGGACAGTGTAGAGGGAGCTTTACTCTGTATCTAACCCGTGCTACACCTGCCCTGGGAGTGTTTGATGGGGACAGTGTAGAGGGAGCTTTACTCTGTATCTAACCCGTGCTGTACCTGCCCTGGGAGTGTTTGATGGGACAGTGTAGAGGGAGCTTTACTCTGTATCTAACCCGTGCTGTACCTGCCCTGGGAGTGTTTGATGGGACAGTGTAGAGGGAGCTTTACTCTGTATCTAACCCGTGCTGTACCTGCCCTGGGAGTGTTTGATGGGGACAGTGTAGAGGGAGCTTTACTCTGTATCTAACCCATGCTGTACCTGCCCTGGGAGTGTTTGATGGGACAGTGCAGAGAGAGCTTTACTCTGTATCTAACCCGTGCTGTACCTGCCCTGGGAGTGTTTGATGGGACAGTGTAGAGGGAGCTTTACTCTGTATCTAACCCATGCTGTACCTGCCCTGGGAGTGTTTGATGGGGACAGTGTAGAGGGAGCTTTACTCTGTATCTAACCCGTGCTACACCTGCCCTGGGAGTGTTTGATGGGGATAGTGTAGAGGGAGCTTTACTCTGTATCTAACCCGTGCTGTACTTGCCCTGGGAGAGTTTGATGGGACAGTGTAGAGGGAGCTTTACTCTGTATCTAACTTGTGCTGTACCTGCCCCGGGAGTGTTTGATGGGACAGTGTAGAGGGAGCTTTACTCTGTATCTAACTTGTGCTGTACCTGCCCTGGGAGTGTTTGATGGGACAATGTAGAGGGAGCTTTACTCTGTATCTAACCCGTGCTGTACCTGCCCTGGGAGTGTTTGATGGGACAGTGTAGAGGGAGCTTTACTCTGTATCTAATCCGTGCTGTACCTGTCCTGGGAGTGTTTGATGGGACAGTGTAGAGGGAGCTTTACTCTGTATCTAACCCGTGCTGTACCTGTCCTGGGAGTGTTTGATGGGGACAGTGTAGAGGGAGCTTTACTCTGTATCTAACCCGTGCTGTACCTGCCCTGGGAGTGTTTGATGGGACAGTGTAGAGGGAGCTTTACTCTGTATCTAACCCGTGCTGTACCTGTCCTGGGAGTGTTTGATGGGGACAGTGTAGAGAGAGCTCTGGGAGTGGATCCCAGCCCCAATGTTGTAATCGCTCTCTCAGTTCTCCATAGTTACACAATCCCAGGCCACATTCTTAGCACAATTGCGACATCCACACAGCTCACCCGAGCCTGCAACAGCCACGCCTGGGATTGCTAAACCTTCCCCGGGGCAGTAGGTCTCGCCGCTTGCACACAATGTAAATCAGAGGCTCAATCAGCTGCATAACAGGCTGCGAGGAGTGACGGAGGACTTGCGTTGTTAAACCCTGGCAGAGCAGAGGCCTCCCAGCAAGATCGTACTGCCGGAACATATCGGCGATCAGTACACAGTTAGCCAGCGGAGGTGGCAGGGGGAGGGAGATATCATACCTTGCGATGCCCATACCCGCTCCCTCCCGAAACACCTCCTAATGTCACAGCCTCGCGCTGGGGTTTGGGTTCCATAGACGGCGACCCCAACACCCACCCCTCCCCTTGCCCTCTGGTCCGTTACCTCGCCCGCGGGCCCAAACGGTGTGGGATATTCTCCCATAGGATGCATCGCCACAGAGCCCGATTCTGTCCCAACGCGCGCATCACACGTTCCAGGAGGGTGGGGGGGGGGGGGGGGGTGTGAGGTCACTGAACCAGCAATCAGGAGCCGGATCCCGGGCTGATTATCTCCTCCCTAACCCAGGGCCTGCCGAGGCAATTTGGAGACCCATAGGAACAGGAGGAGGCCGTTCAGCCCCCTCGAGCCTGTTACATTAGGAACAGGAGGAGGCCATTCAGTCCCTCGAGCCTGTTACATTAGGAACAGGAGGAGGCCGTTCAGCCCCCTCGAGCCTGTTACATTAGGAACAGGAGGAGGCCATTCCGCCCCTCGAGCCTGTTACATTAGGAACAGGAGGAGGCCGTTCAGCCCCTCGAGTCTATTAGGAACAGAAGGAGGCCATTCAGCCCCTCGAGCCTGTTACATTAGGAACAGGAGGAGGCCGTTCAGCCCCCCCAAGCCTGTTAATTTGGCAACAGGAGGAGGCCATTCAGCCCCTCGAGTCTATTAGGAACAGGGAGGCCATTCAGCCCTTCGAGCCTGTTACATTAGGAACAGGAGGAGGCTGTTCAGCCCCCTCAAGCCTGTTCTGCCATTCAGCGAGATCATGGCTGATCTGCAACCTAACTCCATCTCCCCACCTTTGCCCCGTATCCCTTAATACCTTTGGTTAACAAAAATCTACCAATCTCACATTGAAAATTAACAATTGACCCCCGGCATCAATTGCTGTTTGCGGAAGAGAGTTCCAAACTTCTACCAACCTTTGTGTGTCGAAGTGTTTCCTAACTTCACTCCTGAAAGGTCTGGCTCTAATTTTTAGACTCTGCCCCCGAGTCCTGGACTCCCCAACCTGCGGAAATAGTTTCTCTCTCTCCACCCTGTCTGTTCCCCTTAATATCTTGAAAACTTCGATCAGATCGACCCTTAACCTTCTAAATTTCCAGGAATACAACCCTAGTTTGTGTAATCGCTCCTCGTAATTTAACCCCATGGAGTCCGGGTAACATTCTGGTAAACCTACGCTGCACTCCCTCCAAGACCAATATATCCTTCCTAAGGTGTGGTGCCCAGAACTGCTCCCAGTGCTCCAGGTGTGGTCTAACCAGGGCTTTGTACAGCTGCAGCATAACTTCTACCCCCTTGTATTCTAGTCCTCGAGATCTAAAGGCCAGCATTCCGTTAGCCTTTCTGATTATTTTCTGTACCTGTTTCATGGCGAGTGAGAGACCGGGCGCCCGGGTAGGCCCGGGGGCGGAGTGGGAGGGGGGGAAACAGGAATCGGGCTGCGATGCCCTCTGTAGTCGAATAGCCCCACAATATTTACATAGAAACATAGAAGATAGGAGCAGGAGTCGGCCATTCGGCCCCTCGAGCCTGCTCCGCCATTTAATGCGATCATGGCTGATCATCCAAATTCAGTCCCCTGTCCCTGCTTTCTCCCCATATCCCTTGATCCCTTTAGCCTTAAGAAATATATTCAACTCCTTCTTGAATATATTTAATGAATTGGCCTCCACTGCCTTGTGTGGTAGAGAATTCCACAGGTTCACCACTCTCTGGGTGAAGAAATTCCTCCTCATCTCTGTCCTAAATGGCTTACCCCTTATCCTTAGACTGTGACCCCTGGTTCTGGACTCCCCCGCCATCGGGAACATCCTTCCTGCATCTAGTCTGTCCAGTCCTGTTAGAATTTTATAAGTTTCAATGAGATCCCCTCTCATTCTTCTAAACTCCAGCGAGTAGAAGCCCAATCGACCCAATCTCTCCTCATACGTCATTCCTGCCATCCCAGGTATCAGTCTGGTGAATCTTCGCTGCACTCCCTCCATGGCAAGAACATCCTTCCTCAGATAAGGCGACCAAAACTGCATACAATACTCAAGGTGTGGTCTCACCAAGGCCCTGTACAACTGCAGCAAGACATCCTTGCTCCTGTACTCGAATCCTCTCGCTACGAAGGCCAACATACCATTTGCCTTCTTAACCGCCTGCTGCACCTGCATGCTTACCTTCAGCGACTGGTGCACAAGGACACCCAGGTCTCGTTGCACTTCCCCTTCTCCCAATCTAGGGCAGTTCAGATAATAATCTGCCTTCCTGTTTTTGCCACCAAAGTGGATAACCTCGCATTTATCCACATTATACTGCATCTGCCATGCTTCTGCCCAATCACCCAACCTGTCCAAATCATTACTGGAGTTTCTCTGCATCCTCCTCACAGCACACACGCCCACCCAGCTTTGTGTCGTTGGAGGTATTACATCTAGTTCCCTCGTCTAGATCTAGATCCTGGCTTGCCGCGCGGGAGTGATAGATGCTGGGGGAGGGGGGGAAATATCTGTCATATTGGGCAGAAACAACAAAAACCCAAAGCAAACTCAATTGCTACTTGAAACAGACAATACAACATGGCTGATTACCTGACCATGGTAAAGGATAGCAAACTGAGAAAAACTTTGACAATGTACAGACTTAGTGAACATAACCTGGCGATCGAAAAAGGTAGACACAGGCAGTCCCGGCTACCAAGAGAGGACAGGATATGCTCTCACTGCAGTCAGGGAGTGGTGGAGACAGAGATGCACTTCCTCACAGCTTGTAGAAAATATCAGGGCATAAGGGAGAATTTCTACCCAAAATTCACAAAAATATGCCCGGAATTCAGAAATTTGAATGACGACCAAAAACTCCCATACCTACTAGGGGAAGAGAGAAATTGTGTAACCTTAGCGGCACACTATGTTACAGCTTGCCATAAACAGAGGGACAACCACTAAATGTAAGAAAAGAGTATATACAAATTATATGAATGTATATTTATACACTCAGGGATATATCTGTTTATACACTGTATGGATAGACCTGTATTTTTGTGAACAAACATGAATGTTTTCCGATGCTTTGGCAACATAAGATGTAACTTGTCATGCCAATAAAGCGATTTGAATTGAATTGAGTCCTTCTATCCTGTGCCCCAGCCCGGGATCAGATCAGCACGAACTCAGTACAGAACTGTGTGGGGGGGGGGGGGGGGGGTTGTGAATGAGAATTTGGGATCTTGCTGTTCCATGTGCAGAGCTCAGTGCCACTCCTTGGGGGGGGGGGGGGGGGGGTTGGTGGGGGGAGGAAGGGCCATTGCAGCGTTTCAACATTCATTTCAAAAAGCGTTTCCCCCAGGAGTCAATGGCGTGCTCTGTCAGTTTAGCTTCCCCAGGCGCCTCCCCTCGGAACAAAGGGAACGGCTTTATTTACAAGCGCGCTCACTCAATCGGCAGGCTGCACAGGAAAGCTGCAGGCTTTGTCCCCGTCTCTGCCAAGGGTGCTGACCTCGACAGGGGTGGAGGTGTGGGGGGGAAGGGAGGGGCGGAGTCTCAGTTGGCCTCAGTACCCTAGAAACTGGGGGCGGTGGGGAGGTAAATATCAGCCATGGTGTCCAGAGAGACACCACCCCCCCCCCGACTCCCCACACCAGTCACTGACCCTCCCAGAGCAGATCCAGTGACTTTTAACTGAACAGCGTAACAAATAGGAGCAGGAGTCGGCCATTCGGCCCCTCGATAAGATCAGGGCTGATCTTCGACCTCAGCTCCACTTTCCCGCCCGATCCCTCGATTCCAAAAATCTCTCGATCTCGGCCTTGAATCTACTCAACGACTGAGCCTCCACAGCCCTCTGGGGCAGAGAATTCCAAAGATTCACCGCCCTCCGAGTGAAGAAATTCCTCCTCATCTCAGTCCGAAATGGCCGACCCCTTATCCTGAGACTGTGACCCCTGGTTCGAGACTCTCCAGCCAGGGGGGAAACAGCCTCTCAGCATCTACCCTGTCAATCCCCCTCAGAATCTGATATGTTTCATTGAGATCACCTCTCATTCTCCTAAACTCCAGAGAGTATCGGCCCAATCTGCTCAATCTCTCCTCATAGGACAACCCCCCCATCCCAGGAACCAGTCTGGTGAACCTTCGCTGCACTCCCTCTATGGCAAGTATATCCTTCCTTAGGTAAGGAGACCAAAACTATACTCAGTCAATGTAGGGTCTCCCCGACTCAGTTTGAGGGGGCTGGGGGGGCCTGTGGCTTCCGATCACAAACCGACCACATATCCGCAGCACAACAAAGACCGCCTACTCCCACCTCCGTAACATCGCCCGTCTCCGCCCCTGCCTCAGCTCATCCGCTGCTGAAACCCTCATCCATGTCTCGGTCCCCTCCAGACCTGACTATTCCAACCTACTCCTGGCCGGCCTCCCGTGTTCCACCCTACGTAAACTTGAGGTCATCCAAAACTCGGCTGCCCCGTGTCCTAACTCGCACCGAGTCCCGTTCGCCCATCACCCCCTGTGCTCGCTGACCTACACTGGCTCCCGGTTAAGCAACGCCTCGATTTCAAAATTCTCATCCTGGTGTTCAAATCCCTCCACGGCCTCCTCGCCCCCCTCCCTATCTCTGTAACCTCCTCCAGCCCCTACAAACCTCCCTATCTCTGTAACCTCCTCCAGCCCCTACAACCCTCCCTATCTCTGTAACCTCCTCCAGCCCCCTACAACCCTCCCTATCTCTGTAACCTCCTCCAGCCCCTACAACCCTCCCCATCTCTGTAACCTCCTCCAGCCCCTACAACCCTCCCTATCTCTGTAACCTCCTCCAACCCCTACAACCCTCGCTATCTCTGTAACCTCCTCCAGCCCCCTACACCCCTCCCTATCTCTGTAACCTCCTCCAGCCCCTATAACCCTCCCTATCTCTGTAACCTCCTCCAGCCCCTACAACCCTCCCTATCTCTGTAACCTCCTCCAGCCCCTACAACCCTCCCTATCTCTGTAACCTCCTCCAGCCCCTATAACCCTCCCTATCTCTGTAACCTCCTCCAGCCCCTATAACCCTCCCTATCTCTGTAACCTCCTCCAGCCCCTACGCCCCTCCCTATCTCTGTAACCTCCTCCAGCCCCTATAACCCTCCCTATCTCTGTAACCTCCTCCAGCCCCTACGCCCCTCCCTATCTCTGTAACCTCCTCCAGCCCCTACAACTCTCCCTATCTCTGTAACCTCCTCCAGCCCCTACACCCCTCCCTATCTCTGTAACCTCCTCCAGCCCCTACAACCCTCCCTATCTCTGTAACCTCCTCCAGCCCCTACAACCCTCCCTATCTCTGTAACCTCCTCCAGCCCCTACAACCCTCGCTATCTCTGTAACCTCCTCCTGCCCCACAGCCCCCAGAGATATCTGCGCTCCTCCAATTCTGCCCTCTTGAGCATCCCCGATTATAATCGCTCAACCTTTGGTGGCCGTGCCTTCTGCTGCCTGGGCCCCCGCGCTCTGGTATTCCCTGCCTAAACCTCTCCGCCTCTCTCTCCTCCTTTAAGACGCTGCTTAAAACCGACCTCTTTGACCCAGCTTTTGGTCACCTGCCCTAATTTATCCTTATGTGGATCGGTGTCAGATTTTTTGTCTTATAGCAGCGCCTTGGGATGTTTTAAGAAAGAAAGACTCCCATTTCTCCAGTGCCTTTCACCACCTCAGGACGTCCCAAAGTGCTTCACAGCCAATGAAGGACTTTTTTTTTGAAGTGTGGTCACTGTTGTAATGTAGGAAACGCGGCAGCCAATTTGCGCACAGCAAGCTCCCACAATCAGCAATGTGATAATGACCAGATCATCTGTTTTTAGTGATGTTGGTTGAGGGATAAATATTGGCCCCAGGACACCGGGGAGAATTCCCCCCCTGCTCTTCTTCCAATAGTGGCCGTGGGATCTTTTACGTCCACCTGAGAGAGCAGACGGGGCCTCGGTTTAATGTCTCACCTGAAAGACGGCACCTCCGACAGTGCAGCGCTCCCTCAGTACCGCCCCTCCGACAGTGCGGCGCTCCCTCAGTACCGCCCCTCCAACAGTGCGGCGCTCCCTCAGTACCGCCCCTCCGACAGTGCGGCGCTCCCTCAGTACTCCCCCTCCGACAGTGCGGCGCTCCCTCAGTACTCCCCCTCCGACAGTGCGGCGCTCCCTCAGTACCGCCCCTCCGACAGTGCGGCGCTCCCTCAGTACCCCCCCTCCGACAGTGCGGCGCTCCCTCAGTACCGCCCCTCCGACAGTGCGGCGCTCCCTCAGTACTCCCCCTCCGACAGTGCGGCGCTCCCTCAGTACCGCCCCTCCGACAGTGCGGCGCTCCCTCAGTACCGCCCCTCCGACAGTGCGGCGCTCTCTCAGTACCGCCCCTCCGACAGTGCGGCGCTCTCTCAGTACCGCCCCTCCGACAGTGCGGCGCTCCCTCAGTACCGCCCCTCCGACAGTGCGGCGCTCCCTCAGTACCGCCCCTCCGACAGTGCGGCGCTCCCTCAGTACCGCCCCTCCGACAGTGCGGCGCTCCCTCAGTACCGCCCCTCCGACAGTGCGGCGTTCCCTCAGTACCGCCCCCCCGACAGTGCGGCGCTCCCTCGGTACCGCCCCTCCGACAGTGCGGCGCTCCCTCGGTACCGCCCCTCCGACAGTGCGGCGCTCCCTCGGTACCGCCCCTCCGACAGTGCGGCGCTCCCTCGGTACCGCCCCTCCGACAGTGCGGCGCTCCCTCGGTACCGCCCCTCCGACAGTGCGGCGCTCCCTCGGTACCGCCCCTCCGACAGTGCGGCGCTCCCTCGGTACCGCCCCTCCGACAGTGCGGCGCTCCCTCGGTACCGCCCCTCCGACAGTGCGGCGCTCCCTCGGTACCGCCCCTCCGACAGTGCGGCGCTCCCTCGGTACCGCCCCTCCGACAGTGCGGCGCTCCCTCGGTACCGCCCCTCCGACAGTGCGGCGCTCCCTCGGTACCGCCCCTCCGACAGTGCGGCGCTCCCTCGGTACCGCCCCTCCGACAGTGCGGCGCTCCCTCAGTACCGCCCCTCCGACAGGGCGCCATTCCCTCAGCACTGCACTGGGAGTGTCAGCCTAGCTTTACGTGCCCATGCATTGTGTTAAAGTACTAGTTAAAGACGCTGTATAAAATACAAATTGCCGTTGTTGGAATCATTTGCAAGGGCAATGTGGGGAAAGAGCGGAGGAGGGAGAGAGTGTGTCCAATCAGAGAGCTCTTTCCACGAGCTGGCACGGGAATGATGGGCTGAATGCAATATCTTGCAGTACAGAAACAAACCAATGTGGTCGAGGAGTCAGTGGCAGACTGGAATCGCTTGGGCCAGACTTTGAAATCCAACCTGCTGCCCCTTTCTTAATCCCAGATTAAAAATGCAACCCTGAGTCGTGGCTGACAGCTTTAACCTGCTTGGCTTTACACACAAGAGCCCCCACCAAAATAAACACAGCACTTAGGAGGGAGGTGGTTACACCTGTATTCATTGTGTTTTTTTTTAACACAAAGGCCAGGCTGCAAAGCGCCAGCGGGGGGGGTAAATGGTGCAGCTGAAACTCACCGAGGCTCCCAGGATGATGAAAACATGCGGGTCGGCCTCTCTGAACTGTTTGTCCTGCATCAGGTCATGTCGAAAGATGTCTACGATGTCGGACTGACTGAGCGAGGTCGGCTGCTGGGCGATGAAATTCATCCTCTTAACTGCGGGAGAGGCAAGGAAGCGAGAGAGAGAGGGAAAAAGGGAGAAAGTGAGTGTGTTAAAAAGGAACAACAACAAGGAAATGAACAGGAGCTGCAGCAAGAACAGGGACAGGAGGAACAACACAGCCAGACAGCAGTGCAAAGCAGGTCTGGAACTGACAACCCTGCGTTCCGCCTCCAGCCTCGTCAGTTTCTGCTGGTTCCCCCTTGGCCACTTTTTGTTAGTTTCCTGCCTCTTGCCACTGACCAGTGCTGAGGGGAATCCCCATCTTGGCTCCTCCTCCTCCACTGCCTGACGTCAGCTGCCAACAAATGGTTACACTTTGTCTGCCCCGCCCACTTCCCCCCCCCCCTCCTCTGTCGCCTTGGTTACCCCTGTAACACACTTTGCCAGCCTCAGCCAATCCCCTCAGCTCACTGGGGCTGCCCCCCCTTCCAGACAGTGCGGAGCGCTCCCTCAGTACCGCCCCTCCGGCAGTGCGGCGCTCCCTCAGTACCGCCCCTCCGACAGTGCGGCGCACCCTCAGTACTGCCCCTCCGACAGTGCGGCGCTCCCTCAGTACCGGCCCCTCCGACAGTGCGGCGCTCCCTCAGTGCCGCCCCTCCGACAGTGTGGCGCTCCCTCAGTACCGCCCTTCCAACAGTGCGGCGCTCCCTCAGTACCGCCCCTCCGACAGTGCGGCGCACCCTCAGTACCGCCCCTCCGACAGTGCGGAGCTCCCCTCAGTACTGCCCCTCCGACAGTGCGGCGCTCCCTCAGTACCACCCCTCCGACAGTGCGGCGCTCCCTCAGTACCACCCCTCCGACAGTGCGGAGCTCCCCTCAGTACCACCCCTCCGACAGTGCGGCGCTCCCTCAGTACCACCCCTCCGACAGTGCGGAGCTCCCCTCAGTACCGCCCCTCCGACAGTGCGGCGCTCCCTCAGTACTGCCCCTCCGACAGTGCGGCGCTCCCTCAGTACTGCCCCTCCGACAGTGCGGCGCTCCCTCAGTACCGCCCCTCCGACAGTGCGCGCTCCCTCAGTACTGCCCCTCACCACGCAGGCGCTTCCTCGTCCTGTTGGGGGGTGGGCTGGGAGGCGACGGAGGTCCTCACAGGACCACAACTCACATTTATCCAGCGCCTTTAACGGAGTAAAACGTCCCAAGGTGCTTCACACCGAGACACACAAAGACATATTAGGGGCAGGTGACCAAAAGCTGGGTCAAAGAGGTCGGTTTTAAGGAGTGTCTTAAAGGAAGAGAGAGAGAGGCGGAGAGGTTTAGGGAGGGAATTCCAGAGCTCGGGGGCCCTGGCGCGGTCGCCAATGGTGGAGTGATGGAAATCGGGGGATGCGCGAGAGGCCAGAATTGGAGGAGCGCAGAGATCTGGGAGGCTTGTAGGGGCTGGAGGAGGTTACACAGATAGGGAGGAGGCCACGGAGGGATTTGAACACGAGGATGGCGAATATTGAAATCGAGGCGTTGCTGGACTGAGAGCCAGTGTAGGTCAGCGAGCACAGGGGGTAATGGGTGAACGGGACTCGGTGCAAGTTAGGACACGGGGCAGCAGAATTTCGGATGAGCTCAAGATGACGTAGGGTGGAATGTGGGAGGCCGGCCTGGAGTGCGCTGGAATAGTCGAGTCTGGAGGTAACAAAGGCAATGATGAGGGTTTCAGCAGTGGATGAGCTGAGGCAGTAATTATACAGGTCTTTGGTGAGACCACACCTGGAGCACTGTGCACAATTTTGGTCTCCTTATCTAAGGAAGGATATACTTGCCTTGGAGGCGGTGCAACGAAGGTTCACTAGATTGATTCCTGGGATGGGGGGATTGTCCTATGAGGCGAGATTGAGTAGATTGGGCCGATACTCTCTGGAGTTTAGAAGAATGAGAGGTGATCTGATTGAAACATATCAGATTCTGAGGGGGGGGATTGACAGGGTAGATGCTGAGAGGCTGTTTCCCCCCTGGCTGGAGAGTCTAGAACCAGGGGTCACAGTCTCAGGATAAGGGGTCGGCCATTCAGGACTGAGATGAGGAGGAATTTCTTCACTCAGAGGGCGGTGAATCTTTGGAATTCTCTGCCCCAGAGGGCTGTGGAGGCTCAGTCGTTGAGTAGATTCAAGGCCGAGATCGAGAGATTTTTGGACTCTCGGGGAATCGAGGGATATGGAGATTGGGCGGGTTATTGGGGTTGAGGTCGGAGATCAGCCGTGGTCTCATTGAATGGCGGAGCAGGCTCGAGGGGATGAATGGCCGACTCCTGCTCCTATTTCTTATGTTCTTATGTATCAGAAACCCTGCCAGTGAGGCTAATTGGAGCGCCATGCCCACTCTGCCGACCCCTCACTCACCTGGGACCAGCTCATTCGGAAGCCGGGCCCTCTCAGCCCTGTATGTGGTTCAGGGCAGCCTGGCGCTCGCAGGGTTAAGCGGGCAGTCCCAGAGGAATGAGCTCACACCGGACAAGAGTGGTACGAGTCTGCACTTTGTGCTGAATCACCGTGAGCCCGCTCAAAGGAGAGGAAGTATCCCCGCCCACTCTCCTCTCCCGCTTGCTTCCTGCTCCTGCAGTCTGATATCGCAACAGCCAGGTGGGGTTAGAGGGCAACTGCCTCGCCCAGTGTGGTACCGAGCCCCCTCCAAGCAGCAGGGTCCCATTCCCCCCACTGCTCGTGGCTCAGTGGGTCTCGCTCTCGCCTCTGAGTCAGAAGGTCGTGCGTTCGAGGGAGGGCCGCACTGTCGGAGGGGCAGTACTGAGGGAGCACCGCACTGTCGGAGGGGCGGTACTGAGGGAGCGCCGCACTGTCGGAGGGGCAGTACTGAGGGAGCGCCGCACTGTCGGAGGGGCGGTACTGAGGGAGCGCCGCACTGTCGGAGGGGCGGTACTGAGGGAGCGCCGCACTGTCGGAGGGGCGGTACTGAGGGAGCGCCGCACTGTCGGAGGGGCGGTACTGAGGGAGCGCCGCACTGTCGGAGGGGCGGTACTGAGGGAGCGCCGCACTGTCGGAGGGGCGGTACTGAGGGAGCGTCGCACTGTCGGAGGGGCGGTACTGAGGGAGCGCCGCACTGTCGGAGGGGCGGTACTGAGGGAGCGCCGCACTGTCGGAGGGGCGGTACTGAGGGAGCGCCGCACTGTCGGAGGGGCGGTACTGAGGGAGCGCCGCACTGTCGGAGGGGCAATACTGAGGGAGCGTCGCACTGTCAGAGTGGCAGTGCTGAGGGAGCGCCGCACTGTCGGAGGGGCAGTGCTGAGGGAGCACCGCACTGTCGGAGGTGCCGTCTTTCGGGATGAGACGTTAAACCCAAGGCCCCGTCTGCCCGCTCAGGTGGATGTAAAAGATCCCACGACCATTATTGGAAGAAGAGCAGGGGGGAGTTCTCCCCGGTGTCCTGGGGCCAATATGTATCCCTCAATCAACATCACTGAAACAGATGATCTGGTCATTATCACATTGCTGTTTGTGGGAGCTTGCTGTGCGCAAATTGGCTGCCACGTTTCCCACATTACAACAGTGACCACACTTCAAAAAAAGTCCTTCATTGGCTGTGAAGCGCTCTGGGACGTCCTGAGGTGGTGAAAGGCGCTGGAGAAATGGGAGTCTTTCTTCTACCTTTGGGTGGTTGGGGTGGTGTCCTGCCCTCGGGGTCCTTGTTCCCCCCACTCCCCTCCCCGCAGGGAGCAGAAATGGTTCCGGCCTGGAGGTCAGTGAGGCTTAGGAGTGGCTGAACTCAATACAAAGGTCAAGGCTGTGTGAGATAAATTGGCCATCCGCCCCTCACCCCTCCCCCGAGCATTGACCCCCCCCCCCCCCCGCCCTGCTGGGGTTCGGATCCCACGGGCTCCCTCCCGTACTGTGTGAGCGCACGAGTCCAGTGAGCATACTCGACCACGGGGAGCATCGCAGCCCTGTGCCGCTCTCACCCGACCTGAGTGGACGTGATCAGGAGCAGGAACCCAGACTGATGTCCCCGCTCCCTCACCCAGGATATATTTACAGGGGTTCCCTGGAAGTGTGTCAGTATTTACAGGGGTTCCCCGGGAGTGTGTCAGTATTTACAAGGGGTCCCTGGCAGTGTGTCAGTATTTACAGGGGGTCCCAGGGAGTGTGTCAGTATTTACAGGGGGTCCCGGGGAGTGTGTCAGTATTTACAGGGGGTCCCCGGGGAGTGTGTCAGTATTTACAGGGGTTCCTGGGGAGTGTGTCAGTATTTACAGGGGTTCCCCGGGAGTGTGTCAGTATTTACAGGGGGTCCCCGGGAGTGTGTCAGTATTTACAGGGGGTCCCCGGGGTGTGTGTCAGTATTTACAGGGGGTCCCCGGGAGTGCGTCAGTATTTACAGGGGGTCCCCGGGAGTGTGTCAGTATTTACAGGGGGTCCCAGGGAGTGTGTCAGTATTTACAGGGGGTCCCCGGGAGTGTGTCAGTATTTACAGGGGGTCCCCGGGAGTGTGTCAGTATTTACAGGGGGTCCCCGGGGAGTGTGTCAGTATTTACAGGGGGTCCCCGGGAGTGTGTCAGTATTTACAGGGGGTCCCCGGGAGTGTGTCAGTATTTACAGGGGGTCCCCGGGGAGTGTGTCAGTATTTACAGGGGGTCCCTGGGAGTGTGTCAGTATTTACAGGGGGTCCCAGGGAGTGTGTCAGTATTTACAGGGGGTCCCCGGGAGTGTGTCAGTATTTACAGGGGGTCCCCGGGGGTGTGTCAGTATTTACAGGGGGTCCCCGAGAGTGTGTCAGTATTTACAGGGGTCCCCGGGAGTGTGTCAACATTTACAGGGGGTCCCCGGGAGTGTGTCAGTATTTACAGGGGGTCCCGGGGAGTGTGTCAGTATTTACAGGGGGTCCCCGGGAGTGTGTCAGTATTTACAGGGGGTCCCCGGGAGTGTGTCTGTATTTACAGGGGGTCCCCGGGAGTGTGTCAGTATTTAGAGGGGGTCCCGGGGAGTGTGTCAGTATTTACAGGGGGTCCCCGGGAGTGGGTCAGTATTTACAGGAGGTCCCCGTGAGTGTGTCAGTATTTACAGGGGGTCCCCGGGAGTGTGTCAGTATTTACAGGGGGTCCCCGAGAGTGTGTCAGTATTTACAGGGGTCCCCAGGAGTGTGTCAGCCTTTACAGGGGGTCCCCGGGAGTGTGTCAGTATTTACAGGGGTCCCCGGGAGTGTGTCAGCATTTACAGGGGGTCCCCGGGAGTGTGTCAGTATTTACAGGGGGTCCCGGGGAGTGTGTCAGTATTTACAGGGGGTCCCCGGGAGTGTGTCAGTATTTACAGGGGGTCCCCGGGAGTGTGTCTGTATTTACAGGGGGTCCCCGGGAGTGTGTCAGTATTTAGAGGGGGTCCCGGGGAGTGTGTCAGTATTTACAGGGGGTCCCCGGGAGTGGGTCAGTATTTACAGGAGGTCCCCGGGAGTGTGTCAGTATTTACAGGGGGTCCCCGGGAGTGTGTCAGTATTTACAGGGGGTCCCCGAGAGTGTGTCAGTATTTACAGGGGTCCCCGGGAGTGTGTCAGCATTTACAGGGGGTCCCCGGGAGTGTGTCAGTATTTACAGAAGGTCCCCGGGAGTGTGTCAGTATTTACAGGGGGTCCCCGGGAGTGGGTCAGTATTTACAGGAGGTCCCCGGGAGTGTGTCAGTATTTACAGGGGGTCCCCGGGAGTGTGTCAGTATTTACAGGGGGTCCCCGAGAGTGTGTCAGTATTTACAGGGGTCCCCGGGAGTGTGTCAGCATTTACAGGGGGTCCCCGGGAGTGTGTCAGTATTTACAGAAGGTCCCCGGGAGTGTGTCAGTATTTACAGGGGGTCCCCGGGAGTGGGTCATTATTTACAGGGGGTCCCCGGGAGTGTGTCAGTATTTACAAGGGGTCCCTGGCAGTGTGTCAGTATTTACAGGGGTTCCCCGGGAGTGTGTCAGTATTTACAGGGGGTCCCCGAGGAGTGTGTCAGTATTTACAGGGGGTCCCCGAGGAGTGTGTCAGTATTTACAGGGTGTCCCCGGGAGTGTGTCAGTATTTACAGGAGTCCCGGGGAGTGTGTCAGTATTTACAGGGGGTCCCAGGGAGTGTGTCAGTATTTACAGGGGGTCCCTGGGAATGTGTCAGTATTTACAGGGGGTCCCTGGGAGTGTGTCAGTATTTACAGGGGTCCCGGGGAGTGTGTCAGTATTTACAGGGGTTCCTGGGGAGCGTGTCAGTATTTACAAGAGGTCCCCGGAAGTGTGTCAGTATTTACAGGGGTCCCGGGGTGTGTGTCAGTATTTACAGGGGGTCCCCGGGAGTGTGTCAGTATTTACAGGGTGTCCCCGGGAGTGTGTCAGTATTTACAGGTGGCCCCGGGGAGTGTGTCAGTATTTACAGGGGGTCCCCTGGAGTGTGTCAGTATTTACAGAGGGTCCCCGGGAGTGTGTCAGTATTTACAGGGAGCCCCTGGGAGTGTGTCAGTATTTACAGGGGATCCCCGGGGAGTGTGTCAGTATTTACAGGGGTCCCGGGGAGTGTGTCAGTATTTACAGGGGGTCCCCGGGAGTGTGTCAGTATTTACAGGGGTTCCTGGGGAGTGTGTCAGTATTTACAGGGGTTCCCCGGGAGTGTGTCAGTATTTACAGGGGGTCCCGGGGAGTGTGTCAGTATTTACAGGGGTTCCCCGGGAGTGTGTCAGTATTTACAGGGGGTCCCCGGGGAGTGTGTCAGTATTTACAGGGGTTCCCCGGGAGTGTGTCAGTATTTACAGGGGGTCCCCGGGGAGTGTGTCAGTATTTACAGGGGGTCCCCGGGGAGTGTGTCAGTATTTACAGGGGTCCCGGGGAGTGTGTCAGTATTTTCAGGGGGTCCCCGGGAGTGTGTCAGTATTTACAGGGGGTCCCTGGGAGTGTGTCAGTATTTACAGGGGTTCCCCGGGAGTGTGTCAGTATTTACAGGGGGTCCCCGGAGAGTGTGTCAGTGTTTACAGGGGGTCCCCAGGAATGTGTCAGTATTTAGCTCTGATGATGTGGAATCTGTATGGGTAGAGCTGAGAAATACCAAGGGGCAGAAAACGTTAGTGGGAGTTGTATACAGACCCCCAAACAGTAATGCTGAGGTTGGGGATGGCATTAAATGGGAAATTAGAGACGCGTGCAATAAGGGCACAGCAGTTATCATGGGTGACTTTAATCTACATATAGATTGGGCTAACCGAATTATTAATAATACTGTGGAGGAGGAATTCCTGGAGTGTATACAGGATGGTTTCCTGGACCAATATGTCGAGGAACCAACTAGAGATCAGGCCATCTTAGACTGGGTATTATGTAATGAGAAAGGATTAATTAGTAATCTTGTTGTGCGAGGCCCCTTGGGGCAGAGCGATCATAATATGAAAGAATTCTTCATTAAGATGGAGAGTGAAGTATTTGACTCAGAGACTAGGGTCCTGAATTTAAATAAAGGAAACTACGATGGTATGAGGCGCGAGTTGGCTAGGATGGATTGGAGAACGTTACTTAAAGGGTTGACGGTGGATAGGCAATGGCAAACATTCAAAGACTGCATGGATGAACTACAGAATTTGTTCATCCCTGTTTGGCATAAAAATAAAACAAAGAAGGTGACTCAACCGTGGCTAACAAGGGAAATTAGGGATAGCATAAGATCCAAGGAGAGGACATATAAATTGGCCAGAAAAAGCAGCAAACCTGAGGATTGGGAGCAGTTTAGGATTCAGCAAAGGAGGACAAAGGGATTAATTAAGAGGGGAAAATAGAATATGAGAGTAAGCTTTCAGGGAACATAAAAACTGACTAAAAGATTTTATAGATATGTGAAGAGAAAAAGATTGGTGAAGTCAAGCGTAGGTCCCTTGCAGTCAGAATCACTGGAATTTATAATGGGGAACAAAGAAATGGCAGACCAACTAAATACATATTTTGGTTCTGTCTTCACAAATGAGGACACAAATAACCTCCCAGAGATGTTGGGGAACATAGGGTCTAATGAGAGAGAGGAACTGATAGAAATCAGTATTTGTAGGAAAATGGTGTTAGGAAAATTGACGGGATTGAAGGCTGATAAATCCCCAGGGCCTGATAATCTACATCCTAGGGTACTTAAGGAAGTGGCCCTAGAAATAGTAGATGCATTGCTGGTCATCTTCCAAAATTCTATAGACTCTGGAACAGTACCCATGGATTGGAGAGTAGCTAATGTTACCCCACTATTCAAAAATGGTGGTAGAGAGAAAACGGGGAATTATAGACCGGTAAGCCTGACATCGGTAGTGAGGAAAATGCTAGAGTCCATTATACAAGATGTAATAGCAGAGCACTTGGAAAACAGTGACAGGATCGGACAAAGTCAACATGGATTCACAAAAGGTAAATCGTGCTTGACTAATCTACTTGAATTTTTTGAGGATGTAACTGGTAGAATAGATAAGGGAGAACCAGTGGATGTGGTGTATTTGGACTTTCAGAAGGCTTTCGATAAGGTCCCGCATAAGAGATTAGTGTGTAAAGTTAAAGCACATGGGATTGGGGGCAAGGTACTGACTTGGATATAGAACTGGTTGGCAGACAGGAAGCAAAGAGTTGGAATAAACGGGTCTTTTTCTGAGTGGGAGGCAGTGACTAGTGGGGTACCGCAGGGATCAGTGCTCGGACCCCAGCTATTCACAATATATATTAATGGTCTAGACGAGGGAACTAGATGTAATATCTCCAAGTTTGCAGACGACACAAAGCTGGGTGGGCGTGTGTGCTGTGAGGAGGATGCCGAGAAACTCCAGTATGATTTGGACAGGTTGGGTGATTGGGCAGATGCATGGCAGATGCAGTATAATGTGGATAAATGCGAGTTTATCCACTTTGGTGGCAAAAACAGGAAGGCAGATTATTATCTGAACGGCAATAGATTGGGAGAAGGGGAAGTGCAACGAGACCTGGGTGTCCTTGTGCACCAGTCGCTGCAGGTAAGCATGCAGGTGCAGCAGGCGGTTAAGAAGGCAAATGGTATGTTGGCCTTCATAGCGAGAGGATTCGAGTACAGGAACAAGGATGTCTTGCTGCAGTTGTACAGGGCCTTGGTGAGACCACACCTTGAGTATTGTGTGCAGTTTTGGTCGCCTTATCTGAGGAAGGATGTTCTTGCCATGGAAGGAGTTCAGCAAAGATTCACCAGACTGATACCTGGGATGGCAGGAATGACGTATGAGGAGAGATTGGGTCGATTGGGCTTATACTCACTGGAGTTTAGAAGAATGAGAGGGGATCTCATTGAAACTTATAAAATTCTAACAGGACTAGACAGGCTAGATGAAGGAAGGATGTTCCCGATGGCCGGGGAGTCCAGAACCAGGGGTCACAGTCTAAGGATAAGGGGTAAGCCATTTAAGACAGAAATGAGGAGGAATTTCTTCACCCAGAGAGTGGTGAACCTGTGAAATTCTCTACCACAGAAGGCAGTGGAGGCCAATTCATTAAATATATTAAGAAGGAGTTGGATATATTTCTTAAGGCTAAAGGGATCAAGGGATATGGGGAGAAGGCAGGGACAGGGTACTGAATTTGGATGATCAGCCATGATCTCATTAAATAGCGGAGCAGGCTCGAGGGGCCGAATGGCCTACTCCTGCTCCTATCTTCTATGTTTCTATGTTTACAGGGGTCCCGGGGAGTGTGTCAGTATTTACAGGGGGTCCCGGGGAGTGTGTCAATATTTACAGGGGGTCCCCGGGAGTGTGTCAGTATTTACAGGGGGTCCCGGGGAGTGTGTCAGTATTTACAGGGGGTCCCCGGGAGTGTGTCAGTATTTACAGGGGGTCCCCGGGAGTGTGTCAGTATTTACAGGGGGTCCCCGGGAGTGTGTCAGTATTTACAGGGGGTCCCCGGGAGTGTGTCAGTATTTACAGGGGGTCCCCGGGAGTGTGTCAGTATTTACAGGGGGTCCCCGGGGAGTGTGTCAGTATTTACAGGGGGTCCCCGGGAGTGTGTCAGTATTTACAGGGGGTCCCCGGGAGTGTGTCAGTATTTACAGAGTGTCCCCGGGAGTGTGTCAGTATTTACAGGGGGTCCCCGGGAGTGTGTCAGTATTTACAGGGGGTCCCCGGGAGTGTGTCAGTATTTACAGGGGGTCCCCGGGAGTGTGTCAGTATTTACAGGGGGTCCCCGGGAGTGTGTCAGTATTTACAGGGGGTCCCCGGGAGTGTGTCAGTATTTACAGGGGGTCCCCGGGAGTGTGTCCGTATTTACAGGGGGTCCCCGGGGAGTGTGTCAGTATTTACAGGGGGGTCTCTGGGAGTGTGTCTGTATTTACAGGGGGTCCACGGGAGTGTGTCAGTATTTACAGGGGGTCCACGGGAGTGTGTCAGTATTTACAGGGGGTCCCCGGGAGTGTGTCAGTATTTACAGGGGGTCCCCGGGAGTGTGTCAGTATTTACAGGGGGTCCCGGGGAGTGTGTCAGTATTTACAGGGGGTCCACGGGAGTGTGTCTGTATTTACAGGGGGTCCCCGGGAGTGTGTCAGTATTTACAGGGGGTCCCGGGGAGTGTGTCAGTATTTACAGGGGGTCCCCGGGAGTGTGTCAGTAATTACAGGGGGTCCCCGGGAGTGTGTCTGTATTTACAGGGGGTCCACGGGAGTGTGTCAGTATTTACAGGGGGTCCCGGGAGAGTGTCAATATTTACAGGGGGTCCACGGGAGTGTGTCAGTATTTACAGGGGGTCCACGGGAGTGTGTCAGTATTTACAGGGGGCCCCCGGGAGTGTGTCAGTATTTACAGGGGGTCCCCGGGAGTGTGTCAGTATTTACAGGGGGTCCCCGGGAGTGTGTCAGTATTTACAGGGGGTCCACGGGGAGTGCGTCAGTATTTACAGAGGGTCCACGGGGAGTGCGTCAGTATTTACAGGGGGTCCCCGGGAGTGTGTCAGTATTTACAGGGGGTCCCCGGGAGTGTGTCAGTATTTACAGAGGGTCCACGGGGAGTGCGTCAGTATTTACAGGGGGTCCCCGGGAGCGTGTCAGTATTTACAGGGGGTCCCCGGGAGTGTGTCAGTATTTACAGAGGGTCCACGGGGAGTGCGTCAGTATTTACAGAGGGTCCACGGGGAGTGTGTCAGTATTTACAGGGGGTCCACAGGGAGTGTGTCAGTATTTACAGAGGGTCCACAGGGAGTGCGTCAGTATTTACAGAGGGTCCACAGGGAGTGTGTCAGTATTTACAGAGGGTCCACAGGGAGTGTGTCAGTATTTACAGAGGGTCCACAGGGAGTGCGTCAGTATTTACAGAGGGTCCACAGGGAGTGTGTCAGTATTTACAGAGGGTCCACAGGGAGTGTGTCAGTATTTACAGAGGGTCCACGGGGAGTGTGTCAGTATTTACAGAGGGTCCACAGGGAGTGCGTCAGTATTTACAGAGGGTCCACAGGGAGTGTGTCAGTATTTACAGGGGGTCCACGGGGAGTGCGTCAGTATTTACAGGGGGTCCACGGGGAGTGCGTCAGTATTTACAGAGGGACCCCCCCCCCGGCGTGCACGTCGGGGGCTGCGTGCGCCCAGGCAGCGCGGTGAGTGAAGATGAGTTGGAGAGTTCTGGGGGGCAAATATTCCCCTTAATTCACAGCCAAGCGTGGTTTGCATCCCGGGGGGGGGGCAAGGAAAGCGAAAGTGAAACTGGCGGAGCTATTTTTGACTGCATCACACAGTGTGTGTGTTGTTTGTGTCAGGATTTTTTTTGCCGAAGAGACAGAGAGAGAGAGAGCCGGAGAGGAGGGGGGTGGGATCGTGCAGCAAAGCCCCCCGACCCGACCCGACCCACCCCCAGTTCCCCAAACCCCGAGGGAGGAGCAGGTAAAGACAAGATGCCTTTGAGCGACTGGGCTGGAGCTGCTGAGGGAGGCATTGATACATTGCAGCGAGTAATTGACACAGGAGTGTGTCAATTTCTCCCCGGGCAACGTTCTATCGGTCCCGGGCAACGTTCGATTGGTCCCGGGCAACGTTCCATCCGATGAGCCGCGTGTTAATTGCCCATTTTTTTCCTCTTTCTGTCTGTCTGCTTCCGGGTTCTCTCTCTCTCCCCCTCCAGCCATCCCCAATCCTCTCCGGGCTGCGTTTGCAGGCCTCTCCCGACATACATCCTCTTCCCTCTCCCTCTTGCATTCTTTTTTATTTGCCAGGCTGAGAGAGAGAGAGGTTTATCATAGCACAAAACGTCTGCTGCAAAGGTGATTGCAAGCGCGTTCAAGGGTGTGCCGGAGGTTAAGGGGGGGTGAGTTTAGCGTTGCTTGCATTTTTTATTTAGTGGGGTGAGGATGTGCAGCACGGAATTAGGTTGCACCGTCCTTTGGAGGCACTCCTGCGCGGGCCTTTTGCAGAGATTGCAGCAAGTGCTTGATTAGCTCCCAGGCCCCACTCTCCAATCCAATTTGCACCCTGTAATATTTGTCCCCTTCATTCCCTCGAAAGTGCAGCGATTGACTGGGCCTCAATGGTCACAGGGGCACAAGAATTCAGTGTTAACCCTGTGTGTGTGTGTGTGTGTGTGTGAGAGAGAGAGAGAGAGAGGGGAGGGCAAGGCAAAGTCCCACTGTCCCTTAATCCAGTGCTAATTCTGATTTAATGCCCCTAGTTACTGATTGACCAGTAATCCAGGGTACGGGAGTGTGGGGGTTATATTACTGGACCAGTAATCCAGAGTACAGGAGTGTGGGGGTTATATTACTGGACCAGTAATCCAGGGTACGGGAGTGTCGGGGTTATATTACTGGACCAGTAATCCAGGGTACGGGAGTGTGGGGTTATATTACTGGACCAGTAATCCAGGGTACGGGAGTGTAGGGGTTATATTACTGGACCAGTAATCCAGGGTACGGGAGTGTCGGGGTTATATTACTGGACCAGTAATCCAGGGTACGGGAGTGTCGGGGTTATATTACTGGACCAGTAATCCAGGGTACGGGAGTGTAGGGGTTATATTACTGGACCAGTAATCCAGGGTACGGGAGTGTCGGGGTTATATTACTGGACCAGTAATCCAGGGTACGGGAGTGTAGGGGTTTTGTACAGCTGAAGCATGACTTCTACCCTAACCCGCTTTACCTCTCCTCCCATCTCCTCTCCTCCCCTCCTATTCCCTCTCCTCCCCTCCTATTCCCCTTCCTCTCCTCCTATTCCCTCTCCTCTAGCCTCCTATTCCCTCTCCTCCTCCCCTCCTATTCCCTCTCCTCCCCTCCTATTCCCTCTCCTCCCCTCCTATTCCCTCTCCTCCCCTCCTCTCCCTTCCGCCGGCTGTCAGTAACAATCTCCTTTCTTCCCCCCCACAGGTGGCCTGAATTTTGCGGCCCAGCCACTCCCCCCGCCCTCATTTGGTCTGCACCCCCCCCCCCCACCCCCCCTGCACATGTCTCGGGGCCAGGGGGCCCCCCTGGCGGCGATGGTACAGCCCAGCGGGAGCCTGGGCAGCGACTCAGAGCTGATCGGAGGCGAGGGGATGCTGGGCAGCCGGCCGGGCGGGACCCTCCACATGCCCTGCTCCCAGACGGCGGACCTCGGCAGCCTGCAGACCCTCCTGCAGTACAATCGTGAACTCCAACGCGATAACGGCAGCCTCAGAGGTGAGGCTATAGATATGTGAAGAGAAAAAGATTGGTGAAGTCAAGTGTAGGTCCCTTGCAGTCAGAATCAGGGGAATTTATAATGGGGAACAAAGAAATGGCAGACCAATTAAATACATATTTTGGTTCTGTCTTCACAAAGGAGGACACAAATAACCTCCCAGAGATGTCGGGGAACATAGGGTCTGATGAAAGGGAGGAACTGAAAGAAATCAGTATTTGTAGGGAAATGGTGTTAGGGAAATTGATGGGACTGAAGGCCGATAAATCCCCAGGGCCTGATAATCTACATCCCAGGGTACTTAAGAAAGTGGCCCTAGAAATAGTAGATGCATTGCTGGTCATCTTCCAGAACTCGATAGACTCTGGAACAGTACCCATGGATTGGAGGGTAGCTAATGTTACCCCACTATTCAAAAAAGGTGGTAGAGAAAAGGTGGGGAATTACAGACCGGTAAGCCTGACATCGGTAGTGGGGAAAATGCTAGAGTCTATTATAAAAGACGTAATAGCAGAGCACTTGGAAAACAGTGACCGGATCGGACAAAGTCAACGTGGATTTACAAAAGGTAAATCGTGCTTGACTAATCCACTGGAATTTTTTGAGGATGTAACTGGTAAAATAGATAAGGGAGAACCAGTGGATGTGGTGTGTTTGGACTTTCAAAAGGCTTTCGAAAAGGTCCCGCATAAGAGATTAGCGTGTAAAGTTAAAGCACATGGGATTGGGGGTAAGGTACTGACTTGGATAGAGAACTGGTTGGCAGACAGAAAGCAAAGAGTTGGAATAAATGGGTCTTTTTCTGAGTGGCAGGCAGTGACTAGTGGTGTGCCGCAGGGACACAAAGCTGGGTGGGCATGTGTGCTGTGAGGAGGATGCCGAGAAACTCCAGTGTGATTTGGGCAGGTTGGGCGATTGGGCAGATGCAGTATAATGTGGATAAATGCGAGGTTATCCACTTTGGTGGCAAAAACAGGAAGGCAGATTATTATCTGAACGGCAATAGATTGGGAGAAGGGGGAAGTGCAACGAGACCTGGGTGTCCTTGTGCAGCAGTCGCTGAAGGTAAGCATGCAGGTGCAGCAGGCGGTTAAGAAGGCAAATGGTATGTTGGCCTTCGTAGCGAGAGGATTTGAGTACAGGAGCAAGGATGTCTTGCTGCAGTTGTACAGGGCCTTGGTGAGACCACACCTTGAGTATTGTGTGCAGTTTTGGTCGCCTTATCTGAGGAAGGATGTTCTTGCCATGGAGGGAGTGCAGCAAAGATTCACCAGGCTGATACCTGGGATGGCAGGAATGACGTATGAGGAGAGATTGGGTCGATTGGGCTTATACTCGCTGGAGTTTAGAAGAATGAGAGGGGATCTCATTGAAACTTATAAAATTCTAACAGGACTAGACAGACTAGATGCAGGAAGGATGTTCCCGATGGCGGGGGAGTCCAGAACCAGGGGTCACAGTCTAAGGATAAGGGGTAAGCCATTTAGGACTGAAATGAGGAGGAATTTCTTCACCCAGAGAGTGGTGAACCTGTGGAATTCTCTACCACAGAAGGCAGTGGAGGCCAATTCATTAAATATATTCAAGAAGGAGTTGGATATATTTCTTAAGGCTAAAGGGATCAAGGGATATGGGGAGAAGGCAGGGACAGGGTACTGAATTTGGATGATCAGCCGTGATCTCATTGAATGGCGGAGCAGGCTCGAGGGGCCGAATGGCCGACTCCTGCTCCTACCTTCTATGTTTCTATATTGAAGGCGAGACGAGATGGTAATAGGACAGGTAGAGAAACAGACAATGGCTCGAGATGAAGTGTGAAATGCGCTGGCAGAGTGAGAGACAGTTGCCATGTGGGAGAGAGGGAAAAAAGGAAAAGCATGGATAAAAAATATAAAAATATAATAGGGGCCGAAGTTATGATCTGAAGTTGTTGGAACTCTGTGTTGAGTCCAGAGGGCTGTAAAGTGCCTGATCGAAAGATGAGCTGCTGTTCCTCGAGCTTATGGTGAGCTTCCGTGGAACACGAGTTGGGCCTCAGCTAGAGTACTGCGTGCAGTTCTGGTCACCACATTACAGGAAAGATGTGATTGCACTAGAGAGGGTGCAGAGGAGATTTACAAGGATGTTGCTGGGAGTCGAGAATCTTAGCTATGAGGAAAGACTGAATAGGCTGGGTCTGTTTTCCTTGGACCAGAGGAGGCTGAGGGGAGACCTTATTGAGGTGTATAAAATTATGAGGGGCCTAGATAAAGTGGATAGAAAGGAGCTATTTCCCTCAGCAGAGGGGTCAGAAACCAGGAGGCACAGATTTAAAGTACAGGTAGACTATCCTTTATCCGAACTTCCGAAAACCGAAAACCTCTAAAAACCGAAAGTTTTTTCGTTCAGCGTAAGTCGTGCGCACGACCCCGACCCCCGCCGACCCCACCCCCGACCCCCTGCTGACCCCCGACCCCCCGCCGACCGCCGACCCCCACCCCCGACAAATTTCCCAGTCTTATAAAATACCTTCTGAAATCCGAAAACCGAAACACGGCTGGTCCCGAGGTTTTCGGATAAAGGATACTCTACCTGTAATTGGGGGAAGGCTTAGAGGGGATTTGAGGGGAGATTTCTTCACCCAGAGGGTTGTCGGGGGTCTGGAACTCACTGCCTGAGAGGGTGGTAGAGGCAGGAACCCTCACCACATTTAAAAAGTACTTGGATGTGCACTTGGGATGCTGTAACCGGCAGGGCTACGGACCGAGAGCTGGGAAGTGGGATTAGGCTGGATAGCTCTTTGTTGGCTGGGGCGGACACGATGGGCCGAAATGGCCTCCTTCCATGCTGTTACTTTCTCTGATTCTTTCCCATTGGATTCGACTAGATTGATTTCTGGTGTGAGAACATAAAAACATATGAACTTAAGAAATAGGAGCAGGAGTCGGCCTTTCGGCCCCTCGAGCCTGCTCCGCCATTCAATAAGATCACGGCTGATCATCGACCTCAACTCCACTTTCCCGCCCGATCCCTCGATTCCCCTCGAGTCCAAAAATCTCTCGATCTCAGGCTTGAATAGACTCAACGACTGAGCCTCCACAGCCCTCTGGGGCAGAGAATTCCAAAGATTCACCGCCCTCTGGGTGAAGAAATTCCTCCTCATCTCAGTCCGAAATGGCCGACCCCTTATCCTGAGACTGTGACCCCTGGTTCGAGACTCTCCAGCCAGGGGGGAAACAGCCTCTCAGCATCGACCCTGTCAATCCCCCCTCAGAATCTTGTATGTTTCAATGAGATCACCTCTCATTCTTCTAAACTCCAGAGAGTATCGGCCCAATCTACTCAATCTCTCCTCATAGGACAGCCCCCCATCCCAGGAACCGGCCTGGTGAACCTTCTACAGTTGTACAGGGCCTTGGTGAGACCACACCTTGAGTATTGTGTGCAGTTTTGGTCGCCTTATCTGAGGAAGGATGTTCTTGCCATGGAGGGAGTGCAGCGAAGATTCACCAGACTGCTACCTGGGATGGCAGGAATGACCTATGAGGAGAGATTGGGTCGATATGGCTTATACTCACTGGAGTTTAGAAGATTGAGAGGGGATCTCATCGAAACCTATAAGATTCTGTCAGGCCTGGACAGACTAGATGCAGGAAGGATGTTCCCGATGGCGGGGGAGTCCAGAACCAGGGGTCACAGTCTAAGGATAAGGGGTAAGCCATTTAGGACTG
Organism: Somniosus microcephalus; assembly: GCF_052327205.1. Classification (NCBI taxonomy): domain Eukaryota; kingdom Metazoa; phylum Chordata; class Chondrichthyes; order Squaliformes; family Somniosidae; genus Somniosus; species Somniosus microcephalus. Next base: position 31,583,359 of record NW_028225185.1, read on the forward strand.
AGATGAGGAGGAATTTCTTCACCCAGAGAGTGGTGAACCTGTGGAATTCTCTACCACAGAAGGCAGTGGAGGCCAATTCATTAAATATATTCAAGAAAGAGTTGGATATATTTCTTAAGGCTAAAGGGATATGGGGAGAAAGCAGGGACAGGGTACTGAATTTGGATGCTCAGCCATGATCGCATTGAATGGCCTCCTCCTGCTCCTATCTTCTATGTTTCGTTGCACTCCCTCTATGGCAAGTATCTCCTTCCTTAGGTAAGGAGACCAGAACTGTACACAATACTCCAGGTGTGGCCTCACCAGGGCCCCTATATAATTGCAGTAAGGGAGAGGGTTGTCCTATGAGGAGAGATTGAGTAGATTGGGCCGATACTCTCTGGAGTTTAGAAGAATGAGAGGTGATCTCATTGAAACATATCAGATTCTGAGGGGGATTGACAGGGTCGATGCTGAGAGGCTGTTTCCCCCTGGCTGGAGAGTCTAGAACCAGGGGCCACAGTCTCAGGATAAGGGGTCGGCCATTTCGGACTGAGATGAGGAGGAATTTCTTCACTCAGAGGGCGGTGAATCTTTGGAATTCTCTGCCCCAGAGGGCTGTGGAGGCTCAGTCGTTGAGTAGATTCAAGGCTGAGATCGAGAGATTTTTGGACTGTAGGGGAATCGAGGGATCGGGCAGGAAAGTGGAGTTGAGGTCGAAGATCAGCCGTGATCTTATTGAATGGCGGAACAGGCTCGAGGGGCCATGCGGCCTCCTCCCGCTCCTAGTCCTTATGTTAGAACTGTGGCTGACGTATATTGTTTTGGTTGGGTGTCCCCACAGAGGCGATTCGACAGAGCAACCAGGCGCTGAAGGACCGGTGCGACGAGCTGCAGGACTTCCGGACAAAGAACCGGGAGGAGAAGGACTTCCTGGCCTGCAAGTTCCAGGAGGCCAAGTGCGCGGTGGAGCAGCTGAGGGTGGCCAACTGTGAGCTGCGGAGGCAGGCGCAGGGGGCGAGCGAGGATGCCAAGGTACCTCCCCCCCCCTTTCGCTCCCCTCCCCTCCCTCACCTCTCTCCCTATATGCTCGCTAAATCCAATCCCTCTTCCTTGCCGCCTTCTCTCTCTCTTTCCTGCTCTCCGCGGATTCCACCCCTCGTGTCCGGGTCGGAGGTCAGAGGGCGTCTGTTGACCCTTCTCCTCTTTCTCCCCCCCCCCCCACCACCAACATCGGGGCTTTGGTTGGCGGGGCTGATATCCATGTGCTTGCTGCTTCTGCCTGCCCCAGGGTACGGGCCTGGAACCAACCCCCCCCCCCCCGCCCGATGACTGACCAGTTGCTTTGTGCCTGTGCAGGGGGCCAGGGCTGGGCTGGACCCGGCCGCGGACCGGGGGCCGAGCGGCAGCAGCTGGAGTTCCCTCGCCTCCTATACTACCATCACCCAGAGCATGTTCGGCAGCTTGGCCACCCCGGCGGATGAGGAAGAGGAGGAGGCGGAGGAGGGCCCATCGCGGCAGGTGACGGGCGGAGCCCAGGTGAGCTGGCGTTACCCATCGGGTTCCCCTCCTCTCTTCCCCCCCCGCCGACCCTCCCCTCCCAGCTCTCCTTTGGCCGAGATCGTCTAACTGGGCCTCCGGCACGCCGGGCAGTATGACTCCCCGTTGAGCCGCAAGGGCGGGGGGCACTGCCCCCTTATGTAAGGGTGAGGGCGGGGGGAGGCGAGTTCCAGCTACGGCCCGTCATGCCCCAGAAACGCCACAGGAAGGCGCCATATTGGCCGCTCGTTCCTGCTCCCTCTAGCGGCGGGGATGGGAAATGCAACACCAGCCCACCAGGCCGAGATAGGGCACTTGCTGAGTGTCAGACACAACCCCTCACCTCCTCTTTCTCTGCTTATTTTTCCACTTTCTGTTTCTCATTTTTCAACTGAACGTAAATATATTATTTCTCCCCTGCCCCTCTTCTCTGGCGTGTCCTGCCACTCGGTCAGATTCCCAGGGACTGGTTCCAACTGAAACCAACTTTTTAATAAAAGATGTTATAAAGTAATGAAAGACTGGCATTTCTCCGACGCTTTTCACCACCTCAGGACGTCCCGAAGCGCTTCACAGCCAATGAAGCACTTTTTGAACTGTTGTAATGTAGGAAACGCGGCAGCCAATCTGCGCACAGCAAGATCCCACAAACAGCAATGTGATAAATGACCAGATCTGTCAGAAGGTGGTGGGCTCGAGCCCCACTTCAAAGACTTGAGCTCCCTAATTCAGGCCTGATGCTCCCCCGGTGCCAGTACTGAGGGAGTGCCGCACTGTCGGAGGGGCGGTACTGAGGGAGCGCCGCACTGTCGGAGGGGCGGTACTGAGGGAGCGCCGCACTGTCGGAGGGGCGGCACTGAGGGAGAGCTGCACTGTCGGAGGGGCGGTACTGAGGGAGCGCCGCACTGTCGGAGGGGTAGTACTGAGGGAGCACCGCACTGTCGGAGGGGCGGTACTGAGGGAGCGCCGCACTGTCGGAGGGGCGGTACTGAGGGAGCGCCGCACTGTCGGAGGGGCGGTACTGAGGGAGCGCCGCACTGTCGGAGGGGCGGTACTGAGGGAGCGCCGCACTGTCGGAGGGGCGGCACTGAGGGAGCGCCGCACTGTCGGAGGGGCGGCACTGAGGGAGAGCTGCACTGTCGGAGGGGCGGTACTGAGGGAGCGCCGCACTGTCGGAGGGGCGGTACTGAGGGAGCGCCGCACTGTCGGAGGGGCGGTACTGAGGGAGCGCCGCACTGTCGGAGGGGCGGTACTGAGGGAGCGCCGCACTGTCGGAGGGGCGGTACTGAGGGAGCGCCGCACTGTCGGAGGGGCGGTACTGAGGGAGCGCCGCACTGTCGGAGGGGCGGTACTGAGGGAGCGCCGCACTGTCGGAGGGGCGGTACTGAGGGAGCGCCGCACTGTCGGAGGGGCGGTACTGAGGGAGCGCCGCACTGTCGGAGGGGCGGTACTGAGGGAGCGCCGCACTGTCGGAGGGGCGGTGCTGAGGGAGCGCCGCACTGTCGGAGGGGCGGTACTGAGGGAGCGCCGCACTGTCGGAGGGGCGGTGCTGAGGGAGCGCCGCACTGTCGGAGGGGCGGTACTGAGGGAGCGCTGCACTGTCGGAAGTGCTGTCTTTCGGGATGAGATGTTAAACCGAGGCCCCGTCTGCCCTCTCAGGTGGATGTAAAAGATCCCACGGCCACTATTGGAAGAAGAGCAGTGGGGAGTTCTCCCCGGTGTCCTGGGGCCAATATTTATCCCTCAACCAACATCACTAAAAAACAGATGATCTGGTCATTATCACATTGCTGTTTGTGGGAGCTTGCTGTGCGCAAATTGGCTGCTGCGTTTCCTACATTACAACAGTGACCACACTTCAGAAAAAGTCTTTCACTGGCTGTGAAGCGCTTCGGGACGTCTTGAGGTTGGAGAGACGGGAGTCTTTCCTTCTTTTCCCGACCCCACCTCCTCCCAGGACTGAGTCTCGCTCTGTCTTGTGTCCGGTTTTAGGTCGAGGTCACGGAGTATCTTCGGCTGCTGAAAGCTAGGAAGGAGGAGCTGGAGGACGACCTGCAGGTGCTGCGGGCGGAGAACCAGGAACTGCGGCTGAAGCTGAACGAGGCGGGGAGCGCCGCCCTTGTGCAGGTGGGCCGCGGAGCACGGGCGAGAGGAGGTTGCCCGCTGCCTCAACCCCTCCCCCTCCCCCCCGCCCAGCGCCCCCGTTCACCCACCCTCGCTTGGGCACGGCTTCCCGTGGGCACCGGGGGTAGAGCTTACACGGGACAACTTTGTGTCTCTCCACTGCCCTTGGCTGGATTACGGGGCTCGAGTCTCTGGAGTTAAGGGTCGATCTGATCGCAGTTTTCAAGATATTAAGGGGAACTGATTGGGTAGAGAGAGAAATTATTTCCACTGGTTGGGGAGTCCAGGACGAGGGGGCAGAGTCTAAAAATTAGAGCCAGACCTTTCAGGCGTTAAGTTAGGAAACACTTCGACACACAAAGGGTGGTAGAAGTTTGGACCTCCTCCTGTTTCTAATGTAACAAGTTTGTGGGGGCTGAACGGCCTCCTCCTGTTCCTAATGTAACAGGCTCCAGGGGCTGAACGGCCTCCTCCTGTTCCTAATGTAACAGGCTCGAGGGGGCTGAACGGCCTCCTCCTGTTCCTAATGTAACAGGCTCGAGGGGGCTGAACGGCCTCCTCCTGTTCCTTACGTAACAGGCTCGAGGGGCTGAACGGCCTCCTCCTGTTCCTAATGTAACAGGCTCGAGGGGGCTGAACGGCCTCCTCCTGTTCCTAATGTAACAGGCTCGAGGGGCTGAACGGCCTCCTCCTGTTCCTAATGTAACAGGCTCGAGGGGGCTGAACGGCCTCCTCCTGTTCCTAATGTAACAGGCTCGAGGGGGCTGAACGGCCTCCTCCTGTTCCTTACGTAACAGGCTCGAGGGGCTGAACGGCCTCCTGTTCCTAATGTAACAGGCTCGAGGGAGCTGAACGGCCTCCTCCTGTTCCTAATGTAACAGGCTCGAGGGGGCTGAACGGCCTCCTCCTGTTCCTAATGTAACAGGCTCGAGGGGCTGAACGGCCTCCTCCTGTTCCTAATGTAACAGGCTCGAGGGGGCTGAACGGCCTCCTCCTGTTCCTAATGTAACAGGCTCGAGGGGGCTGAACGGCCTCCTCCTGTTCCTTACGTAACAGGCTCGAGGGGCTGAACGGCCTCCTCCTGTTCCTAATGTAACAGGCTCGAGGGGGCTGAACGGCCTCCTCCTGTTCCTAATGTAACAGGCTCGAGGGGGCTGAACGGCCTCCTCCTGTTCCTAATGTAACAGGCTCGAGGGGGCTGAACGGCCTCCTCCTGTTCCTAATGTAACAGGCTCGAGGTGGGCTGAACGGCCTCCTCCTGTTCCTAATGTAACAGGCTCGAGGTGGGCTGAACGGCCTCCTCCTGTTCCTAATGTAACAGGCTCGAGGGGGCTGAACGGCCTCCTCCTGTTCCTAATGTAACAGGCTCAAGAGGCTGAACGGCCTCCTCCTGTTCCTAATATAACAGGCTCGAGGGGGCTAAACGGCCTCCTCCTGTTCCTGTGTTGCTAGGATGTAGTGTCAAGGGTGTCGACAGGTGATGTCTGACGGCTCATTTGGGGAGCGGGCGGTGTTAACCTGCTCACTGCCAGTGTGACCAAACTAACTGCTGGCTCCTTGGAGCCCTGCCTCTGTAGAAGGAGACTGCTCCAGCACTAACACGCTCTGTCTTTTCAGGAGAGAAGTGATGACCGGCAACGGGAGGCTGTGCAGGGAGCCGGGGTGCAGTCGACAGTCAGGTAGGTCCTCTCGTCAGAGCCACACGGGCACAGGCCTGTGTCCCTCTCCGCACCTCAATCCCACTCTGTCTCTCTCCAACCCCCTCTGTCTCTCTCTCTGTCTCTCTCTCTGTCTTTCTGTCTCTCTCTCTGTCTCTCTCTGTCTCTCTCTCTCTCTCTGTCTCTCTGTCTCTCTCTCGTCTCTGTCTCTCTCTCTGTCTCTCTCTCTCTCTCTGTCTCTCTCTCTGTCTCTCTCTCTCTCTCTCGTCTCTCTCTCTCTGTCTCTGTCTCTCTCTCTCTCTTCCCCTGCCCCCTCTCAATTCAATTCAATTCAATTCAATTCAATTCAAATCGCTTTATTGGCATGACAAGTTACATCTTATGTTGCCAAAGCATCAGAAAACATTCATGTTTGTTCACAAAAATACAGATCTATCCATACAGTGTATAACCAGATATATCCCTGAGTGTATAAATATATACTTTCATATAATTTATATATACTCTCTCTTATATTTACTGGTTGTCTCTCTGTTTATGGCAAGCTGTAACATAGTGTGCAGCTAGTGTTGCACAATTTCTCTCTTCCCCTAGTAGGTATGGGAGTTTTTGGTCGTCATTCAAATTTCTGAATTCCGGGCATATTTTTGTGAATTTTGGGTAGAAATTCTCCCTTATGCCCTGATATTTTCTACAAGCTGTGAGGAAGTGCATCTCTGTCTCCACCACTCCCTGACTGCAGTGAGAGCATATCCTGTCCTCTCTTGGTAGCCGGGTCTGCCTGTGTCTGCCTTTTTCGATCGCCAGGCTATGTTCACTAAGTCTGTACTGTGGTAAACCACTGTTATAGTTATCACTGTATATTGTTCTCACTGTTCTCACTGTCACATCACTACACGAGGTCGCCTCTTGTCGCACTGTTATACCTGGGCTGACCACCTCCGACTCCGCCCATTACCTGCCCAGGTATAAAGGTAGCTGACTGGCTAGTATTCCTCCCTGTTGGATCGGATCACCCACGAGGGTGGGCTCTGTTATTTAGCCAATAAAAACCTTTATACCTGGGCAGGTAATGGGCGGAGTCGGAGGTGGTCAGCCCAGGTATAACAGTGCGACAAGAGGCGACCTCGTGTAGTGATGTGACAGTGAGAACAGTGAGAACAATATTGTCAAAGTTTTTCTCAGTTTGCTATCCTTTACCATGGTCAGGTAATCAGCCATGTTGTATTGTCTGTTTAGGGCCAAGTAGCAATTGAGTTTGCTTTGGGTTTTTGTTGTTTCTGCCCAATATGACAGATATTTTTCCTTTTGCTTAGCGACGATTGTGTTGGGTCGAATTCTTTGTGTTACGCTGTCACTGTCCTGGGGCTGGTTAGTGTTAGTAGTTACTTCACTGAGTCCCAGGACTAGTTGACTGAGGGTATTCTTCTTTATGGTCCTCTCTTGGCATTTCAGGGCTTCGTAGTGATAGCATTGGGGGTTGCTCATTTCTAGGTGTTTCCAAAATTTGGTGGCTCTTTTTTGGATAGTGATTATTAATGGATATTGGCCTAGTTCTGCCCTGCATGCATTGTTTACTGTTTTCCTTTGAGTCCGGAGTATACTTTTACAGACTTCTGCATGTAGGATCTCAATTGGGTGTTTGTCCCATTTTGCAAATTCTTGTTGTGTTAGCGGTCCCCACACCTCACTGCCATAGAGTGCAATTGGTTCAATTACTGATTTGAAAATTTTGAGCCAAATGCTAATTGGGATTTCTATTTGGATTGATTTTTTAATGGCATAGAAAGCCCTTCTTGCTTTCTCTTTCAGTTCATTCACAGCCAGTTTGAAATTTCCCGTAGAACTGACTTTTAAGCCCAAGTATGTGTAGTTAGTGGTTTGTTCAATTTTGGTTGTTCCTAGTGTGAAATTTATTTTGGGTCCCTGATGTCTGGATCTTTGCTGGAACACAAGGACTTTGGTTTTTTGGGGATTTATTGTCATGGCTCAAGTCTGGCAGTATGACTCCAGCAGATCCAGGTTCTGCTGTAGACCCTCCTTAGTTGGTGACAGCAGAACCAGGTCGTCTGCATAGAGGAGGAATTTAACCTTGGATTCATATAGGGTGAGGCTGGGTGCTGTAGATTGTTCAAGTAGTTTTGCCAATTCATTTATGTAAATATTAAAGAGTGTCGGTGAGATTGGCGAGCCCTGCATCACCCCCCTCCCCTGTGGGAAGTATTTTGTTTGTTTGTCTCCAATTTTAACTGCACATTTGTTGTTTGTATACATTGATTTAATTACATCATATGTTTTTCCCCCTACCCCGCTTTCGATAAGTTTCAGGAATAAACCGTCATGCCAGATGGAGTCGAAAGCCTTCTGGAAATCTATAAAGCATGCGTAGATTTTGCTTTTGTTTTGATGAACGTGTTTGTCAATTAGGGTCTGTAGGGTGAAGATATGATCTGTTGTTCTATAGTTTGGCAGGAATCCAATTTGGCTTTTACTCAAGACATTGTGCTCCTCAAGGAAGTTTATAAGTCTTTTGTTTATGATGCTACAGAATACCTTCCCCAGGTTACTGTTTACACAGATGCCTCGATAGTTATTTGGGTCGACTTTGTCCCCACTTTTGTATATGGGCGTTATGAGTCCTTTGTTCCAGATATCAGGGAAGTAACCGACACTCAGAACCAAGTTGAAGAGTTTTAGGATAGCCAGTTTCATTTTATCGTCTGTGTGTTTAATCATCTCGCTTAGTATGCCGTCTGCCCCGCAAGCTTTTCCTGGTCTCAGGTCCTTGAGTTTTTCAAAAAGTTCTTTTTCTGTTATTATGGAGTCTAGCGGGTTTTGGTTATCTTTTATGGCCATTTCGAGCTTTTCCAGTTTTTTGCATATTTGGTGTTGCTCTGGCCTTAGTGTGTTTTTCTGGTATAATTTTTCAAAGTGGTTTTCCCATGTGTCTCCATTTTGAATGGCCAATTCATCGTGTTGTTTTTTGTGTAATGTATTCCAGTTGTCCCAGAAACAATTGGAATCAATGGATTCCTCAATGGAGCGGAGTGTATTCTTAATATATTGCTCTTTTTTGGTTCTGAGTGTGTTTCTGTATTGTGTTAGTGTCTGACAATAAGTAAGGCGTAATTCCTCGTTTTCTGGATGTCTGTGTTTTTGGTTTGATATTTTTCTAAGTTTTTTCCTCATGTTATGGCAATCTGGGTCAAACCATTTTTCATAGTTTTTTGTTTTGGGTTTGTTCTTGCTAGCTTTCAAGTTTGACCTTGTTGCCAAATTATCAAAAATATTGTTTAGGTTATTCACTGCCTGGTTTACGCCTTCTTTATGGTGGGTGTATATGTTATCCAGAAAGGTGTCCAAGAGAGCTTGAGTTGATTCATTGCTAATTGCTTTCTGGTATTTTTCCGTGTCGTTTTTGGCCCATCTGTACGATTTTTTGGTGTTGTACAGTTTACTGGGTTGTGTTTCTGTGTTGTTTGTTTCTGTCTTTTTAAGATACATAGTAATTTGACTGTGATCTGACAGTGTTGTTTGTGGTTTGACTGTGAATGCTCTGAAAGAGGATGGGTCTAAATCTGTAATCATATAGTCTACTGTGCTGCAGCCAAGAGGTGAGCAATAGGTCGATCTTCCTAGGAGGTCTCCTATGAACCTACCATTGACAATGTACAGACCCAGGCTTCGACAGAGCTGCAGGAGATGTTTTCCGTTGGTATTTGTCTGCTTGTCGCAGTTATGCCTGTATGGAAGGGAAGGGATATCGAAGTGGTTATTCCCGAATATGTAATTGTTTCCCTGATTATTGGTGAAGTCTGGTTCTTCTCCAGTTCTTGAATTGAGGTCACCACAGATCAACACGTTCCCCAGGGCCTGGTATTGGATAATTTCCCCCTCAATGTTGGAGAAGGTGTCCTCTTTGTAGTACGGGGATTCCATTGGGGGGATATAGAGTGCGCAAATGAAAACATCTTGGGTGTTAGAGATAATCTCCCTCTCAATTTTGAGCCACATGTGGTTTTCGCCCTTTTTTATAAATTTGATGTAATTCTTAAGTTCTGTTTTAAACCAAATCAGTATGCCTCCGGAGTCTCTGCCTTGGGTTACTCCTGGTGATTTATTGGAGGGGACCACCAGCTCAGTGTACCCTTGGGGACGGCCAATGTGTCCTTTTCCTTTATACCAAGTTTCCTGTAAAATGATAATATCTATATCTTTAGTTTCATCTATGAACTCTGGGGTCCTACTCTTCACGTCGAGCACCGAAGAGCGTAGACCTTGGATATTCCAGGTCGAAATATATAAGGATTTCATGTTAAGTTTGATCTTTTACTATGATAGGTTAAAGAGTGGTACGTGTTTGTCGTGTCTAAATGTGGGAAAAAAAGATCATCTCAGTTGTCTATAAATGTTAATACTACTTGGTTACAGTTCTTTCTATTAATTAGTCCTTGATTTTTTTCATTTTCTCTCTCTCTGTCTCTCTCTCTCTCTCTGTCTCTCTGTCTCTCTCTGTCTCTGTCTCTCTCTCTGTCCAATTTTTTTCCAATTAAAATGCTTTATTGGCATGAAAGTTTACAGAGAACCATATTGCCAAAGCTTACATAGCAAAAAGGTACAGTTTTCCAACATTCTGTAGGTGTCAATCGATTTGACATTTGTTGGGTACATACAATATTACTTTTAAACAATATTAATTTTAAACAGTCTTTGTACTTCATTTGGTACGTTCAATATTAATTTTAAACAGTCTTAATTTTAAACAGTCCTCAGGTTGTGACATGTTGTTACATATTTGGCCCCAAGGTATGGTCTGTCTCCTTCTTCTAGGACTAATCTCAATTTTGACAGATCATCCAATTCCTTGAAATCTGGGGTTGTTTGGCTTAGCTTGTTGAATAATATGTTTCTTGATGTGTTGAATTTTTCGCATTTTAGGAGGAAATGCATTTCTGTTTCAACCTCGCCAGCCAGACATTGATCGCATATTCTATTCTCTCTAGGCTGCCAGGATTTCTTGTATCTGCCTTTTTCAATTTCCAGTTGGTGGTCGCTTAGTCTGTACCTGGTGAGGGTCTGTCTCTGTTTTGTGTCTCTGATGGTCGTGAGGTAGTCTGCCAGTTTATATTCTCTTTTTAGGGCCCGGTAACATTCTAATCTGCTTTGGCTTTCGGTTATTTTGTTCCAATGTTCCAGGTAGGTTTCTTTGCATTTTTTAATGATTTGGTTCACTCGGATTGGTGTTTGGGCGGCTGTGTTGGTCTGGGGCTGGTCAGGGTCCGGCTGAGTACTTAGTTTCCGTAGCAGCTGACTCAGGGGACTCTTTTCTGGGTTTAGCTCTTGGGTCTGAAAGGCTTTGAAATGAAGGGTGTCTGGGGAGCTAGATTTGAGGTGATTTAGGAAGTTTAGTGCTCGTTTTTGGATGTTTATTATCAGTGGGTATCTGCCTAGTTCGGCTCTGCATGCATTTGTTGGCGTTTTCCTTTGGGTGCGAAGGATGCTTCGGCAGAATTCTGCATGTAGGGCTTCTATTGTATGTTTTTCCCATTTAGTGTAGCTTTGGTGATTTAGCGGGCCCCATACTTCACTACCGTACAGTGCAATGGGCAGGATTATGCTGTCAAATATTTTGAGCCAGATTTTGATTGGGATTTGGATGTTGTAGAATTTTCTTTTTATTGCATATAGGGCTCTTCGGGCTTTTTCTTTTAGTGCATTCACTGCTATGCTGAAGCTCCCTGATGCTGTAATAGTTAGACCAAGGTAGGTGTAGCTCATAGTGTGTCCTATAGTGATATCACTGAGGGTAAACTGGTATTTGTTTTCCTGACATCTGGGCCTTTTTTGAAAAATCATGATGTTGGTTTTCTTTAGATTTACTGTTAGAGCCCAATTTTGGCAGTATTTGTCGAGTAGGTCTAGTTGTTGCTGTAATCCCTGTTCTGTGGGAGACAGCAGAACCAGGTCGTCCGCATAGAACAGGGATTTCACTTCTCCATCTAGGAGACGGAGACCTGGTGACTCGCTTTGCTCCAGCATGTCTGCTAATTCATTTATGTATATGTTGAACAGGGTCGGGCTCAAATTGCAGCCCTGCCGGACGCCTCTTCTCTGGGTGAAGAAATCGGTGCGTTTGTCTCCAATTTTGACCTCTCTCTCTCTCTCTCTCTGTCTCTGTCTCTCTCTCTGTCTCTGTCTCTGTCTCTGTCTCTGTCTCTGTCTCTCTCTCTCTGTCTCTCTCTCTCTCTCTCTCTCTCTGTCTCTCTCTCTGTCTCTCTCTCTGTCTCTCTCTCTGTCTCTCTCTCTGTCTCTCTCTCTCTCTCTCTCTGTCTCTCTCTCGTCGTCTCTCTCGTCGTCTCTCTCGTCGTCTCTCTCTCGTCGTCTCTCTCTCGTCGTCTCTCTCTCGTCGTCTCTCTCTCGTCGTCTCTCTCTCGTCGTCTCTCTCTCGTCGTCTCTCTCTCGTCGTCTCTCTCTCGTCGTCTCTCGTCGTCTCTCTCGTCGTCTCTCTCTCTGTCTCTCTCTCTCTCTCTCTCTCTCTCTCTCGTCGTCTCTCTCGTCGTCTCTCTCTCGTCGTCTCTCTCTCGTCGTCTCTCTCGTCGTCTCTCTCGTCGTCTCTCTCGTCGTCTCTCTCGTCGTCTCTCTCGTCGTCTCTCTCGTCTCTCTCTCGTCGTCTCTCTCTCGTCGTCTCTCTCTCGTCGTCTCTCTCTCGTCGTCTCTCTCTCGTCGTCTCTCTCTCGTCGTCTCTCTCTCGTCGTCTCTCTCTCGTCGTCTCTCTCGTCGTCTCTCTCTCGTCGTCTCTCTCTCGTCGTCTCTCTCGTCGTCTCTCTCGTCGTCTCTCTCTCGTCGTCTCTCTCGTCGTCTCTCTCGTCGTCTCTCTCGTCGTCTCTCTCGTCGTCTCTCTCGTCGTCTCTCTCGTCGTCTCTCTCGTCGTCTCTCTCGTCGTCTCTCTCGTCGTCTCTCTCGTCGTCTCTCTCGTCGTCTCTCTCGTCGTCTCTCTCGTCGTCTCTCTCGTCGTCTCTCTCTCGTCGTCTCTCTCGTCGTCTCTCTCGTCGTCTCTCTCGTCTCTCTCGTCGTCTCTCTCTCGTCGTCTCTCTCTCGTCGTCTCTCTCTCGTCGTCTCTCTCTCGTCGTCTCTCTCTCGTCGTCTCTCTCTCGTCGTCTCTCTCGTCTCTCGTCGTCTCTCTCTCGTCGTCTCTCTCTCGTCGTCTCTCTCTCGTCGTCTCTCTCTCGTCGTCTCTCTCTCGTCGTCTCTCTCTCGTCGTCTCTCTCTCGTCGTCTCTCGTCGTCTCTCTCTCGTCGTCTCTCTCGTCGTCTCTCTCGTCGTCTCTCTCTCGTCGTCTCTCTCTCGTCGTCTCTCTCTCGTCGTCTCTCTCGTCGTCTCTCTCGTCGTCTCTCTCGTCGTCTCTCTCGTCGTCTCTCTCGTCCTCTCTCGTCGTCTCTCTCTCGTCGTCTCTCTCTCGTCGTCTCTCTCTCGTCGTCTCTCTCTCGTCGTCTCTCTCTCGTCGTCTCTCTCTCGTCGTCTCTCTCTCGTCGTCTCTCTCTCGTCGTCTCTCTCTCGTCGTCTCTCTCTCGTCGTCTCTCGTCGTCTCTCGTCGTCTCTCTCGTCGTCTCTCTCTCGTCGTCTCTCTCGTCGTCTCTCTCGTCGTCTCTCTCTCGTCGTCTCTCTCGTCGTCTCTCGTCGTCTCTCTCTCGTCGTCTCTCTCTCGTCGTCTCTCTCTCGTCGTCTCTCGTCGTCTCTCTCTCGTCGTCTCTCTCTCGTCGTCTCTCTCTCGTCGTCTCTCTCTCGTCGTCTCTCTCTCGTCGTCTCTCGTCGTCTCTCTCTCGTCGTCTCTCTCTCGTCGTCTCTCTCTCGTCGTCTCTCTCTCGTCGTCTCTCTCTCGTCGTCTCTCGTCGTCTCTCTCTCGTCGTCTCTCTCTCGTCGTCTCTCTCTCGTCGTCTCTCTCTCGTCGTCTCTCTCTCGTCGTCTCTCTCTCGTCGTCTCTCTCTCGTCGTCTCTCTCTCGTCGTCTCTCTCTCGTCGTCTCTCTCTCGTCGTCTCTCTCTCGTCGTCTCTCTCTCTCGTCGTCTCTCGTCGTCTCTCTCTCGTCGTCTCTCTCTCGTCGTCTCTCTCTCGTCGTCTCTCGTCGTCTCTCTCGTCGTCTCTCTCTCGTCATCTCTCTCGTCGTCTCTCGTCGTCTCTCTCTCGTCGTCTCTCGTCGTCTCTCGTCGTCTCTCGTCGTCTCTCTCGTCGTCTCTCTCGTCGTCTCTCTCGTCGTCTCTCTCTCGTCGTCTCTCTCTCGTCGTCTCTCTCTCGTCGTCTCTCTCTCGTCGTCTCTCTCTCGTCGTCTCTCTCTCGTCGTCTCTCTCGTCGTCTCTCTCGTCGTCTCTCTCGTCGTCTCTCTCGTCGTCTCTCTCGTCGTCTCTCTCGTCGTCTCTCTCGTCGTCTCTCTCGTCGTCTCTCTCGTCGTCTCTCTCGTCGTCTCTCTCGTCGTCTCTCTCGTCGTCTCTCTCGTCGTCTCTCTCGTCGTCTCTCTCGTCGTCTCTCTCGTCGTCTCTCTCGTCGTCTCTCTCGTCGTCTCTCTCGTCGTCTCTCTCGTCGTCTCTCTCGTCGTCTCTCTCGTCGTCTCTCTCGTCGTCTCTCTCGTCGTCTCTCTCGTCGTCTCTCTCGTCGTCTCTCTCGTCGTCTCTCTCGTCGTCTCTCCTCGTCTCTCTCGTCGTCTCTCTCGTCGTCTCTCTCTCGTCTCTCTCTCGTCGTCTCTCTCGTCGTCTCTCGTCGTCTCTCTCTCGTCGTCTCTCTCTCGTCGTCTCTCTCGTCGTCTCTCTCTCGTCGTCTCTCTCTCGTCGTCTCTCTCGTCGTCTCTCTCTCGTCGTCTCTCTCTCGTCGTCTCTCTCGTCGTCTCTCTCGTCGTCTCTCTCGTCGTCTCTCTCGTCGTCTCTCTCGTCGTCTCTCTCGTCGTCTCTCTCGTCGTCTCTCTCGTCGTCTCTCTCGTCGTCTCTCTCGTCGTCTCTCTCTCGTCGTCTCTCTCTCGTCGTCTCTCTCTCGTCGTCTCTCTCTCGTCGTCTCTCTCTCGTCGTCTCTCTCTCGTCGTCTCTCTCTCGTCGTCTCTCGTCGTCTCTCTCTCGTCGTCTCTCTCTCGTCGTCTCTCTCGTCGTCTCTCTCGTCGTCTCTCGTCGTCTCTCTCTCTCGTCTCTCTCTCTCGTCTCTCTCTCGTCTCTCGTCTCGTCGTCTCTCTCTCGTCGTCTCTCTCTCGTCGTCTCTCTCTCGTCGTCTCTCTCTCGTCGTCTCTCTCTCGTCGTCTCTCTCTCGTCGTCTCTCTCTCGTCGTCTCTCTCTCGTCGTCTCTCTCTCGTCGTCTCTCTCTCGTCGTCTCTCTCTCGTCGTCTCTCTCTCGTCGTCTCTCTCTCGTCGTCTCTCTCTCGTCGTCTCTCTCTCTCGTCGTCTCTCTCTCTCGTCGTCTCTCTCTCGTCGTCTCTCTCTCGTCGTCTCTCTCTCGTCGTCTCTCGTCGTCTCTCTCTCGTCGTCTCTCTCTCGTCGTCTCTCTCTCGTCGTCTCTCTCGTCGTCTCTCTCTCGTCGTCTCTCTCGTCGTCTCTCGTCGTCTCTCTCTCGTCGTCTCTCTCGTCGTCTCTCTCTCGTCGTCTCTCTCTCGTCGTCTCTCGTCGTCTCTCTCGTCGTCTCTCTCTCGTCGTCTCTCTCTCGTCGTCTCTCTCGTCGTCTCTCTCGTCGTCTCTCTCTCGTCGTCTCTCTCGTCGTCTCACTCTCGTCGTCTCTCTCGTCGTCTCTCTCTCGTCGTCTCTCTCGTCGTCTCTCTGCCGTCTCTCGTCGTCTCTCTCTCGTCGTCTCTCTCTCTCGTCTCTCTCTCTCGTCTCTCTCTCTCGTCGTCTCTCTCGTCGTCTCTCTCGTCGTCTCTCTCGTCGTCTCTCTCTCTCGTCG
Organism: Somniosus microcephalus; assembly: GCF_052327205.1. Classification (NCBI taxonomy): domain Eukaryota; kingdom Metazoa; phylum Chordata; class Chondrichthyes; order Squaliformes; family Somniosidae; genus Somniosus; species Somniosus microcephalus. The sequence continues at coordinate 31,598,567 of NW_028225185.1, forward strand.
TCTCTCTCTCTCGTCGTCTCTCTCTCTCGTCGTCTCTCTCTCTCGTCGTCTCTCTCTCTCGTCGTCTCTCTCGTCGTCTCTCTCTCGTCGTCTCTCTCGTCGTCTCTCTCTCTCGTCGTCTCTCTCTCGTCGTCTCTCTCTCGTCGTCTCTCTCGTCGTCTCTCTCTCGTCGTCTCTCTCTCGTCGTCTCTCTCGTCGTCTCTCTCTCTCGTCGTCTCTCTCTCTCGTCGTCTCTCGTCGTCTCTCTCGTCTCTCTCGTCGTCTCTCTCTCGTCGTCTCTCTCTCGTCGTCTCTCTCTCGTCGTCTCTCTCGTCGTCTCTCTCGTCGTCTCTCTCGTCGTCTCTCTCGTCGTCTCTCTCGTCGTCTCTCTCGTCGTCTCTCTCGTCGTCTCTCTCGTCTCTCGTCGTCTCTCTCGTCGTCTCTCTCTCTCGTCGTCTCTCTCTCTCGTCGTCTCTCTCTCTCGTCGTCTCTCTCTCTCGTCGTCTCTCTCTCTCGTCGTCTCTCTCTCTCGTCGTCTCTCTCGTCGTCTCTCTCTCGTCGTCTCTCTCTCTCGTCGTCTCTCTCTCGTCGTCTCTCTCTCTCGTCGTCTCTCTCTCTCGTCGTCTCTCTCTCTCGTCGTCTCTCTCTCTCGTCGTCTCTCTCTCTCGTCGTCTCTCTCTCGTCGTCTCTCTCTCGTCGTCTCTCTCTCTCGTCGTCTCTCTCTCTCGTCGTCTCTCTCGTCGTCTCTCTCTCTCGTCGTCTCTCTCGTCCTCTCTCTCTCTCTCTCTCTCTCGTCCTCTCTCTCTCTCTCTCTCTCTCGTCCGCTCTCTCTCTCTCGTCCGCTCTCTCTCTCTCGTCCTTTCTCTCGTCCTCTCTCTCTCTCTCGTCCTCTCTCTCTCTCTCTCGTCCTCTCTCTCTCGTCCTCTCTCTCTCTCTCTCTCTCGTCCTCTCTCTCTCTCTCTCTCGTCCTCCCTCTCTCTCTCTCGTCCTCCCCCTCTCTCTCTCGTCCTCCCCCTCTCTCTCTGTCCCCCTCTCTCTCTCTATTCTGTTCACTGTTATTAGAGCAAAATATTCCCCATCGACCAGTCATACTATTACGGTGATCCAATGTGCGATATAGTATGTCCGTACCGCAGTCCCAGGCTGCTCTGAATCCGATCTCAGTGGATCAGCGAGCTCTGATTTCCAAATAAATTGGGGCCTGCCTATCCATCGGGGGAATCTTCGTGTCCCCAACCTTTGCTGGAAGCCTGGTGCCCACACCACTGACTCTTTGCCCTCCGCTTCCTCCCCCAGCTCCAGCCCGGCCGCGACGAAAGTGGAAGACGACAAGAGCAAGCTGAAGATTGTGGAGAGCGAGTGAGTCTGAGACCTGAGGCGGGTTTAACTCGTCCTCCCCCCGCAACAGCCTTCCATCACCCCACACCCCACCCCTTGGGCACACCCCGCCCTCCATCACCCCACACCCCACCCCTTGGGCACACCCCGCCCCACACCCCACCCCTTGGGCACGCCCCGCCCTCCGGTACCAAGTGGCCATTCTTTACGTGTGAGCTCGGACGGTGAAATCTTGTTCAGATATTCAGCTATGGGGTGCGTCGCAAACCAGCCTCGATTTCCGCCCCCCCCCCCCTCCCCACAAGCATTTTCCAGCGGAGGTGGGGAGGAGCTGAGTGGGGGGTGTCAGCAGCAGGAATCCTGACTGATTTTTATTGCCCCCCCCTCCCACCCTGAGCATAGAGTGTACAGCAAGATCCCCAAAAACAGGCAATGAGTTGAATGACCAACTGTAATGTGTGTGTTTGGTTTTTTTTTTTGATGGGGTTGGTTGAGGGATAAATATTGGCCCCAGGACACTGGGGAGAACTCCCCCCCTGCTCTTCTTCCAATAGTAGCCGTGGGATCTTTCACGTCTACCTGAGAGAGCAGACGGGGAGCTCCTGATCGCTGTCCAGTCACCCCTGTTGGAGGGTGCATGCACGGACTGGATGAGCATCCTGTCAACACAGAAACAGGCCATTCGGCCCAACCAGTCCGTGCTGGAGTTTATGCTCCACTCGAGCCTCCTCCCGTCTTTCCTCATCTAACTATCAGCGTAACCCTCTATTCCCTTCTCCCTCATATACTTATCCAGCCTCCCCTTAAACGCATCTACGCTATTCGCCTCGACCACTCCCTGTGGTAGCGAGTTCCACATTCTCACCACTCTCTGGGGAAAGAAGTTTCTCCTGAATTCCCGGTTGGATTTATTAGTGACTCTCTTATATTGATGGCCCCTAGTTCTGGTCTCCCCGACAAGTGGAAACATCCTCTCTACGTCTACCCTATCGAACCCCCTTCATAATCTTAAGACCTCTATCAGGTCACCCCTCGGCCTTCTCTATTCTAGAGAAAAGAGCCCCAGCCTGTTCAATCATTCCCGATAGTTATAATCGCTCAGTTCTGGTATCATCCTTGTAAATCTTTTTTGCACCTTCTCCAGTGCCTCTATATCCTTTTTATAATATGGAGACCAGAACTGTGCACAGTGCTCCAAGTGTGGTCTAACCAAGGTATATGGAGACCAGAACTGTGCACAGTGCTCCAAGTGCGGGCTAACCAAGGTATATGGAGACCAGAACTGTGCACGGTGCTCCAAGTGTGGTCTAACCAAGGTATAGGGAGACCAGAACTGTGCACAGTGCTCCAAGTGTGGTCTAACCAATGTATACAGAGACCAGAACTGTGCGCGGTGTTCCAAGTGTGGTCTAACCAAGGTATATGGAGACCAGAACTGTGCGCGGTGTTCCAAGTGTGGTCTAACCAAGGTATATGGAGACCAGAACTGTGCACAGTGCTCCAAGTGTGGTCTAACCAAGGCATAGGGAGACCAGAACTGTGCACGGTGCTCCCAGTGTGGTCTAACCAAGGTATATGGAGACCAGAACTCTGCACGGTGCTCCAAGTGTGGTCTAACCAAGGTATAGGGAGACCAGAACTGTGCACAGTGCTCCAAGTGTGGTCTAACCAAGGTATACGGAGACCAGAACTGTGCACAGTGCTCCAAGTGTGGTCTAACCAAGGTATATGGAGACCAGAACTGTGCACGGTGCTCCAAGTGTGGTCTAACCAATGTATACGGAGACCAGAACTGTGCGCGGTGTTCCAAGTGTGGTCTAACCAAGGTATATGGAGACCAGAACTGTGCGCAGTGCTCCCAGTGTGGTCTAACCAAGGTATATGGAGACCAGAACTCTGCACGGTGCTCCAAGTGTGGTCTAACCAAGGTATAGGGAGACCAGAACTGTGCACGGTGCTCCAAGTGTGGTCTAACCAAGGTATATGGAGACCAGAACTGTGCACGGTGCTCCAAGTGCGGTCTAACCAAGGTTCGACACAAGTTTAGCATAACCTCTCTAATGTAATAGAGGTGTTCAGAATCATGAAGGGTTTTGATGGAGTAAATAAGGAGAAACTGCTCCCAGTGGCAGGAGGGTCGGTAACCAGAGGACACAGATTGAAGATAATCGGTAAAAGAACCAGAGGGGAGATGAGGAGAATGTTTTTTACGCAGCGAGTTGTTGTGATCTGGAACGCGCTGCCTGAAAGGGCGGTGGGAGCAGATTCAATAGTAACTTTCAAAAGGGGGAATTAGAGAAATACTTGACGGGGAAAAATGTGCCGGGCTGTGGGGAAAGAGCAGGGGGGAGTGGAACTAATTGGAGAGCTCGTTCAAAGAGCAGGCACAGGCGACGCCTCGATTAAAAAAAATTCTCATCCTCATCTTCATGGCCCTCCTCGCCCCCTCCCTATCTCTGTAATCTTCTCCAACCCTCCGAGACCTCCGTGCTCAGGACATTCTTTAACAGGAACTAGTAAAGGACAACTAGAGCTCATGGTTACGCGTCCCCCGATTTCCGTCGCTCCGCCTTTGGCGATCGCGCCAGGGCCCCCGAGCTCTGGAATTCCCTCCCTAAATCTCTCCGCCTCTAAGACGCTCCTTAAAACCGACCTCTTTGGCCAAGCTTTTGGTCGCCGGTCCCTAATATCTCATTGTGTGGCTCAGGGTCAAATCTTGTTCCTGTGAGGCGCCTTGGGACGTTTTACGACTGACGTAAGAAAAGTACTAGGCCCTTGGTCTAAGCGTTAAACAATGCTTTAATCAACTGTTTTACAACATGGAGGTCTAGTTGTGTCCTTCACTAGTTCCTGTTAAGAATGTCCTGAGCAAGCTGGGCCCGTGCCCGAGTATTTATACTCTCCCTGGACAGCGCCACCCGCAGGCCGCTCAGTATTGTTTCATAAGTCTTTCTTTTATGAATGACTGATTCATGTTAACTACGTTAAAGGCGCTGGATAAATCTTGTTGACGGGATGTGTGTGTGTTGTGTCTGTAGGTTGTCCGAACTACAGAACAGACTGGCGCAGGCGCAGAGGCGGGCGGCGCAGTTCGAGCAGTCGGAAGGGCGGCTCAGGCGCCAGGAGGCGGAGCTGCAGGAACACAAGGCCGCCAGCGAGCAGCAGCTGCAGACCCTGGGCAAGCAGCTGGAGGTGAGGCCGGTCTCGAGGGGGGGAGGGCCGTCCGATCACTGTCGCCGCGACACGGGGAGCGTTACGGCGACTCGCATCCCTCCAGCGCGTCACACCACCTCAGGACGTCCCGAAGCGCTTCACGGCCAGTGAAGGACTTTTTAGTTTGAAGTGTGGTCACTGTTGTAATGTGGGAAATGCAGCAGCCAATTTGCGCACAGCAAGCTCCCACAAACAGCAACGTGATAAATGACCAGATCATCTGTTTTTTAGTGATGTTGGGCGGAGCGAGGGGTGCGGGGTATATAGAGCGAGGGGTGCAGGGTATATCGAGCGAGGGGTGCGGTTTATATAGAGCGAGGGGTGACGTAAGAAATCTACTGGGCACTTGGTCTAAGCGTTAAACAAAGCTTTAATCAACTGTTTTTCAACATGGAGGTCGAGTTGTGTCCTTCACTAGTTCCTGTTAAAGAATGTCCTGAGCAAGCTGGGCCCATGCCCGAGTATTTATACTCTCCCACCCGCAGGCTGCCCAGTATTATTTCATAAGTCATTTCCACATGAACGGCAAGATTCATGTCAAGGGGTGCGGGGTAGATCGGACTGTGTTAAGGTGCGGGGTCTAGCGGTGCTGGGGTTGGGGAGTGGGTTATGGAGGGATTGGCCTGGGTTACTAAAGCCGGATTTAATATTTATCGATTGACGTACGTCTCGCTGTTTTGCAGCAATTGACCGAGGATCGGGCCTCTCTGAAGGCGCAGGTGACATCTCTCCTGGCCGAATTGCAAGACAGCCAGTCCAGCCTGGAGGGCATGACTAAGGAGAGTTCGTCGCTGGAGCGGAGGTGAGTGGGGTTGGCGCAAAGGGGGGGGCGGGTTCCGTGGGCGCAGGCTGCTGCCCCACCCCGGCCGACCGTTCTCGACAGCGACTGGTCGGATCGGCTGACCGACCGTGGGGTGCGTCGCATGCCCATCCCGATCCGGTCGCTCACCCGCTCGCCACTCGTCCTCCTAATTTCTTTCTGGGCGCGCGCGCGCGGTCCCTTTAACGGGTTTCGCGCCCACGTGGAATTTCACGGTTGAAAAGCCGGGGCGCGGCCGATCAGCTTGGCGAGAAGGTCGCCGCTCGCGCCCTCCAGCGGGTGGGTCATTGTTCATCCAACACCAACTTACATTTATCCGTAAGAAATAGGAGCGAGAGTCGGCCATTCGGCCCCTCGAGCCTGCTCCGCCATTCAGTAAGATCATGGCTCATCTTCGACCTCAACTCCACTTTCTCGCCCCGATTCCCCGAGAGTCCAAAAATCTTCCCGATCTCAGCCTTGAATATACTCAACGACTGAGCCTCCACAGCCCTCTGGGGCAGAGAATTCCAAAGATTCACCGCCCTCTGAGTGAAGAAATTCCTCCTCATCTCAGTCCGAAATGGCCGACCCCTTATCCTGAGACTGTGACCCCTGGTTCTAGACTCTCCAGCCAGGGGGGAAACAGCCTCTCAGCATCTACCCTGTCAATCCCCCTCAGAATCTGATATGTTTCAATGAGATCACCTCTCATTCTTCTAAACTCCAGAGAGTATCGGCCCAATCTACTCAATCTCTCCTCATAGGACAATCCCCCCATCCCAGGAACCAGTCTGGTGAACCTTCGTTGCACTCCCTCTATGGCAAGTATATCCTTCCTTAGGTAAGGAGACCAAAACTGTCCACAATACTCCAGGTGTGGTCTCACCAGGGCCCTGTATAATTGCAGTAAGATGTCTTTACTCTTATACTCAAATCCTCTTGTAATAAAGGCCAACATACCATTTGCTTTCCGAATTGTTTGCTGTACCTGCCTGTTAACTTTGTGATTTGTGTACAAGGACACCCAGGTCCCGCTGAACACCAACATTTCCCAATCTCTCCCCATTTAAAAAACACTCTGCTTTTATATTCTTCCGACCAAAGTGGATAACTTCACATTTCTCTGCATTATACTCCATTTGCCATGTTCTTGCCCACTCGCTTAGCCTGTCTATGTCCCCTTGAAGCCTCCTTGCATCCTCCTCACAGCTTACATTCCCCGCCTTTAACGTAGTAAAATGCCTCACAGGAGCGTAAATCGGACAATAATTTGACACCGAGCCACATAAAGAGAATATAGGGACTGGGCGACCTAAAGCTGGGTCAAAGAGGTCGGTTTTAAGCAGCGTCTTAAAGGAGGAGAGAGAGAGGCGGAGAGGTTTAGGGAGGGAATTCCAGAGCTATGGGGCCCTGGTGCGGTCGCCAATGGCGGAGTGATGGAAATCGGGGGATGCGCGAGAGGCCAGAATTGGAGGAGCGCGGAGATCCCGGAGGGTTGTGGGGGCTGGAGGAGGCCATGGAGGGATTTGAAGGCGAGGAAAAGAGTGCGATGGCAAATTAATCTGAACTTAACGTCATGTGGGAGCGCCGGGGGTCTCTGCACTTCCAGTGGGCCGAGGTTCCTGGTTCTGACACTGACTGCAGAGTCCTCTCACTCCCGCCCGCCCGCCCACTCTCTCGCTTTCTTCCCGTGCGGCAGGTGCCGGACAGCGGAGGAGAGGCTGCGGGCCCTGGAGCAGGAGGCGGAGGTGCAGAAGAAGCAATACAGCGTGACTGTCGACCAACTCCGGATCGCCGTGCACAGCTTCGAGTCCGCCCTCAAAACCGAGCGGCAGAGCGCTTCCGAGGACAAGTGAGTATAAACTCCCTGAACCCCTCGATTAGATTCCAGCCTGCAACTCACTCCCGGGTATCTGCTATTCTATATATAAACCCCCCGAACCCCTCGATTAGATTCCAGCCTGTAACTCACTCCCGGGTATCTGTTATTCTATATATAAACCCCCCGAACCCCTCGATTAGATTCCAGCCTGTAACTCACTCCCAGATATCTGTTATTCTATATATAAACCCCCCGAACCCCTCGATTAGATTCCAGCCTGTAACTCACTCCCGGGTATCTGTTATTCTATATATAAACTCCCCCGAACCCCTCGATTAGATTCCAGCCTGCAACTCACTCCCGGGGATCTGTTATTCTATATATAAACCCCCGAACCCCTCGATTAGATTCCAGCCTGTAACTCACTCCTGGGTATCTGTTATTCTATATATAAACCCCCGAACCCCTCGATTAGATTCCAGCCTGTAACTCACTCCTGGGTATTTGTTATTCTATATATAAACTCCCTGAACCCCTCGATTAGATTCCAGCCTGTAACTCACTCCCGGGGATCTGTTATTCTATATATAAACCCCCCGAACCCCTCGATTAGATTCCAGCCTGTAACTCACTCCCGGGTATCAGTTATTCTATATATAAACCCCCCGAACCCCTTGATTAGATTCCAGCCTGTAACTCACTCCCGGGTATCTGTTATTCTATATATAAACTCCCCCGAACCCCTCGATTAGATTCCAGCCTGTAACTCACTCCCGGGTATCTGTTATTCTATATATATATACCCCCCGAACCCCTCGATTAGATTCCAGCCTGTAACTCACTCCCGGGTATCCGTTATTCTATATATGAACCCCTCGATTAGATTCCAGCCTGTAACTCACTCCCGGGTATCTGTTATTCTATATATAAACTCCCCCGAACCCCTCGATTAGATTCCAGCCTGTAACTCACTCCCGGGTATCTGTTATTCTATATATAAACTCCCCGAACCCCTCGATTAGATTCCAGGCTGTAACTCACTCCCGGGTATCCGTTATTCTATATATAAACCCCGAACCCCTCGATTAGATTCCAGCCTGTAACTCACTCCCGGGTATCTGTTATTCCATATATAAACCCCCCGAACCCCTCGATTAGATTCCAGGCTGTAACTCACTCCCGGGTATCTGTTATTCTATATATAAACCACCCGAACCACTCGATTAGATTCCAGCCTGTAACTCACTCCCGGGTATCTGTTATTCTATATATAAACCCCCCGAACCCCTCGATTAGATTCCAGCCCGTAACTTGCTCCCGGGTACCTGTTATTCTATATATAAACCCCCCGAACCCCTCGATTAGATTCCAGCCTGTAACTTGCTCCCGGGTACCTGTTATTCTATATATAACCCCCCCGAACCTCTCGATTAGATTCCAGCCTGTAACTCACTCCCGGGTATCTGTTATTCTATATATAAACCCCCGAACCCTCGATTAGATTCCAGCCTGTAACTCACTCCCGGGTATCTGTTATTCTATATATAAACCCCCCCGAACCCCTTGATTAGATTCCAGCCTGTAACTCACTCCCGGGTATTTGTTATTCTATATATAAACCCCCCGAACCCCTTGATTAGATTCCAGCCTGTAACTCACTCCCGGGTATCTGTTATTCTATATATAAACCCCCCCGAACCTCTCAATTAGATTCCAGCCTGTAACTCACTCCCGGGTATCTGTTATTCTATATATAAACCCCCCCGAACCTCTCGATTAGATTCCAGCCTGTAACTCACTCCCGGGTATCTGTTATTCTATATATAAACCACCCGAACCACTCGATTAGATTCCAGCCTGTAACTCACTCCCGGGTACCTGTTATTCTATATATAAACCACCCGAACCCCTCGATTAGATTCCAGCCTGTAACTTGCTCCCGGGTACCTGTTATTCTATATATAAACCCCCCGAACCCCTCGATTAGATTCCAGCCTGTAACTCACTCCCGGGTATCTGTTATTCTATATATAAACCCCCCCGAACCTCTCGATTAGATTCCAGCCTGTAACTCACTCCCGGGTATCTGTTATTCTACATATAAACCCCCGAACCCTCGATTAGATTCCAGCCTGTAACTCACTCCCGGGTATCTGTTATTCTATATATAAACCCCCCCGAACCCCTTGATTAGATTCCAGCCTGTAACTCACTCCCGGGTATTTGTTATTCTATATATAAACCCCCCGAACCCCTTGATTAGATTCCAGCCTGTAACTCACTCCCGGGTATCCGTTATTCTATATATAAACCCCCCCGAACCCCTCGATTAGATTCCAGCCTGTAACTCACTCCCGGGTATCTGTTATTCTATATATAAACCCCCCGATTAGATTCCAGCCTGTAACTCACTCCCGGGTATCTGTTATTCTATATATAAACTCCCCCGAACCCCTCGATTAGATTCCAGCCTGTAACTCACTCCCAGGTATCCGTTATTCTATATATAAACTCCCCCGAACCCCTCGATTAGATTCCAGCCTGTAACTCACTCCCGGGTATCTGTTATTCTATATATAAACCCCCCGACCCCCTCGATTAGATTCCAGCCTATAACTCACTCCTGGGGATCTGTTATTCTATATATAAACCCCCCGATTAGATTCCAGCCTGTAACTCACTCCCGGGTATCTGTTATTCTATATATAAACTCCCCCGAACCCCTCGATTAGATTCCAGCCTGTAACTCACTCCCGGGTATCCGTTATTCTATATATAAACTCCCCCGAACCCCTCGATTAGATTCCAGCCTGTAACTCACTCCCGGGTATCTGTTATTCTATATATAAACCCCCCGAACCCCTCGATTAGATTCCAGCCTGTAACTCACTCCTGGGGATCTGTTATTCTATATATAAACCCCCCGAACCCCTCGATTAGATTCCAGCCTGTAACTCACTCCCGGGTATCTGTTATTCTATATATAAACCCCCCCGAACCCCTCGATTAGATTCCAGCCTGTATCTCACTCCCGGGTATCTGTTATTCTATATATAAACCCCCCGAACCCCTCGATTAGATTCCAGCCTGTAACTCACTCCCGGGTATCTATTCTATATATAAACCCCCCGAACCCCTCGATTAGATTCCAGCCTGTAACTCACTCCCGGGCAGTCTCTGTGCGATATCTGTACGTGGGCTCTAGGGGAATGTTTCGGGTTTGAGACAGATTACCGTGTTGTGTATCTCTCTCTCTCTGACATCCACAGGCGGAAACTGGCACAGTTGCAGGCTGCCTACCATCACCTGTTCGAGGATTATGACCGGATGGTCAAGAGCCTGGATGACAAGAAGAGCAGAGTAAGTGTGAAGGGAGCGGGTGCGCGTCTATACACAGCAGCCTCGGGAAGGATTTACCAGAACAGGACTGGGGCTAAAAGGGTTAAATTCCGAGGACCTGTTGCACAGACTGGGCTTGTGTTCCCTCGAGTGTAGAAGATTAAGGGGTGATCTGATCGAGGTGTTTGAGATGATTAAAGGATCCGATCGGGTCGATCGAGGGAGAAACTATTTCCTCTGGTGGGGGGAGTCCAGAACAAGGGGGCAGAACCTTCAAATTAGAGCCAGGCCGTTCAGGGGTGATGTCAGGAAGCACTTCTTCACACAAAGGCTGGTGGGAATCTGGAACTCTCCCCCGCAAAGAGCTGTCGAGGCTGGGGGTCAATTGGAAATTTCAAAACTGAGATTGAGAGAATTTTGTTGGGTAAGGGGTATTAAGGGTTACGGAACCAAGGTGGGTGGATGGAGTTAAGTTACAGATCAGTCATGATCTCATTGAATGGTGGAACAGGCTGGAGGGGTTGAATGGCCTCCTCCTGTTCCTATGGTAACAGGCTCGAGGGGGCTGAATGGTCTCCTCCTGTTCCTATGGTAACAGGCTCGAGGGGGCTGAACGGCCTCCTCCTGTTCCTAATGTAACAGGCTCGAGGGGGTTGAACGGCCTCCTCCTGTTCCTAATGTAACAGGCTCGAGGGGGCTGAATGGCCTCCTCCTGTTCCTAATGTAACAGGCTCAAGGGGCTGAACGGCCTCCTCCTGTTCCTAATGTAACAGGCTCGAGGGGGCTGAATGGGCCTCCTCCTGTTCCTATGGTAACAGGCTCGAGGGGGCTGAACGGCCTCTACCTGTTCCGCGGCAGGGCGTTTGAGCACAGTTGCCGGTGTTTTGACGAGCGTTTCTCCCCCCACCCCCCGCCACCCCCGGTGTGTCGAGTTATGTTTCTCCCCTCCTGTGCAGGGACAGATGGAGGAGGTCATGCAGCAGCTGAGGGAGGCCGAGGACGCCCTGGTGATGAAGCAGGAGCTGATCGACAAGCTGAAGGAAGATGCGGAGAAGCTGAAGGCCGAGCTGGAGACCATCCCGGTCCTCAACGCCCAGGTAGGCCGCCAGGCCAGAGCTTGCGGAGTCAGGGGACAAAGTAGCAGAAGGGATCGCAAGCTGGCTTCAAGACCGAAAGCCGAGCAGGGGTAAAGGGTAGCTAGTCACAGTGACACGACCACCGGACGTCCCAAAGCGCTTCACAGCCAATGAAGGACTTCTTTTGAAGTGTGGTCACTGTTGTAATGTGGGAAATGCGGCAGCCAATCTGCGCACAGCAAGCTCCCACAAACAGCAATGTGATAATGACCAGATCATCTGTTTTTAGTGATGTTGGTTGAGGGATAAATATTGGCCCCAGGACACCGGGGAGAACTCCCCCCTGCTCTTCTTCCAATAGTGACCGTGGGATCTTTTACATTCGCCCGAGAGGGCAGACGGGGCCTCGGGTTTAATGTCTCATCCTGAAAGACGGTACCTCCAACAGTGCGGCGCTCCCTCAGTACCGCCCCTCCGACAGCGCGGCGCTCCCTCAGTACCGCCCCTCCGACAGTGCGGCGCTCCCTCAGTACCGCCCCGCCGACAGTGCGGCGCTCCCTCAGTACCGCCCCTCCGACAGTGCGGCGCTCCCTCAGTACCGCCCCTCCGACAGTGCGGCGCTCCCTCAGTACCGCCCCTCCGACAGTGCGGCGCTCCCTCAGTACCGCCCCTCCGACAGTGCGGCGCTCCCTCAGTACCGCCCCTCCGACAGTGCGGCGCTCCCTCAGTACCGCCCCTCCGACAGTGCGGCGCTCCCTCAGTACCGCCCCTCCGACAGTGCGGCGCTCCCTCAGTACCGCCCCTCCGACAGTGCGGCGCTCCCTCAGTACCGCCCCTCCGACAGTGCGGCGCTCCCTCAGTACCGCCCCTCCGACAGTGCGGCGCTCCCTCAGTACCGCCCCTCCGACAGTGCGGCGCTCCCTCAGTACCGCCCCTCCGACAGTGCGGCGCTCCCTCAGTACCGCCCCTCCGACAGTGCGGCGCCCCCTCAGTACCGCCCCTCCGACAGTGCGGCGCTCCATTAGTGCCGTCTTTCGGGATGAGACGTTAAACCCGAGGCCCCGTCTGCCCTCTCGGGTGGATGTAAAAGATCCCACAACCACTATTGGAAGAAGAGCAGGGGGGAGTTCTCCCCGGTGTCCTGGGCCCAATATTTATCCCTCAACCAGCATCACTAAAAACAGATGATCTGGTCATTATCACATTGCTGTTTGTGGGAGCTTGCTGTGCGCAAATTGGCTGCTGCGTTTCCCACATTACAACAGCGACCACACTTCAAAAAAAGTCCTTCATTTGTTGTGAAGCGCTTTGAGACGTCCGGTGGTCGTGAAAGGTGCTATATAAATGTAAGTCTATCTTTCTTGTGCGGAGGAGCATAACGAGGGTCCATCAATAGAAGAGAGTCACTAATAAATCCAATCGGGAATTCAGGAGAAACTTCTTTACCCAGAGAGTGGTGAGAACGTGGAACTCGCTCCCACAGGGAGTGGTCAAGGCGAATAGTGTAGATGCATTTAAGGGGGAGGCTGGACAAGCATATGAGGGAGAAGATAGGAGCAGGAGTAGGCCATTCGGCCCCTCGAGCCTGCTCCGCCATTTAATGCGATCATGGCTGATCATCCAAATTCAGTCCCCTGTCCCTGCCTTCTCCCCATATCCCTTGATCCCTTTAGCCTTAAGAAATATATCCAACTCCTTCTTGAATATATTTAATGAATTGGCCTCCACTGCCTTGTGTGGTAGAGAATTCCACAGGTTCACCACTCTCTGGGTGAAGAAATTCCTCCTCATCTCTGTCCTAAATGGTTTACCCCTTATCCTTAGACTGTGACCCCTGGTTCTGGACTCCCCCGCCATCGGGAACATCCTTCCTGCATCTAGTCTGTCTAGTGCTGTTAGAATTTTATATGTTTCAATGAGATCCCCTCTCATTCTTCTAAACTCCAGCGAGTACAAGCCCAATCGACCCAATCTCTCCTCATACGTCATTCCTGCCATCCCAGGTATCAGTCTGGTGAATCTTCGCTGCACTCCCTCCGTGGCAAGAACATCCTTCCTCAGATAAGGCGACCAAAACTGCACACAATACTCAAGGTGTGGTCTCACCAAGGCCCTGTACAACTGCAGCAAGACATCCTTGCTCCTATACTCGAATCCTCTCGCTACGAAGGCCAACATACCATTTGCCTTCTTGACCGCCTGCTGCACCTGCATGCTTACCTTCAGTGACTGGTGCACACCACCACCCAGGTCTCGTTGCACTTCCCCTTCTCCCAATCTATTGCCGTTCAGATAATAATCTGCCTTTCTGTTTTTGCCACCAAAGTGGATAACCTCGCATTTATCCACATTGCACTGCATCTGCCCAATCGCCCAACCTGTCCAAATCGTACATTTAAGGTGGAGATAGACAGATTTTTGCAAGATACGGGAGTGAAGGCTTAAGGGGAGCGTGGCGGGGAAGTGGCTTTGAGCCCGAGATGAGATTAGCGGTGATCTTATTGAATGGCGGAGCAGGCTCGAGGGGGCCGAGTGGCCTGTTCCTGCTCCTATTCCTTGCGCTGATGACCGTAAACGTTTTGTCTTTTCGCAGGCCGAGGTTTTCAAGGCCGACTTTCTGGCCGAGAGGTTGGCGCGAGAGAAGCTGCACGAGCAGAAGGAGGGCCAGCACGAGCGACTGCTGGCCCTACAGGCGGAGTACGAGAAGCTGCGGAGCGAACACGAGGAGGCCACCCGGTAACCGCCAGCCGCCATTCCCGATCCAAAAAAATCCCCACCGTAAGAAATGTGTGCGGGAGTCGGCCATTCGGCCCCTCGAGCCTGCTCCGCCATTCATTAAGATCATGGCTGATCTTCGACCTCAACTTCACTTTCCCGCCCCGATCCCTCGATTCCCCTCGAGTCCAAAAATCTCTCGATCTCAGCCTTGAATCTACTCGACGACTGAGCCTCCACAGCCCTCTGGGGCAGAGAATTCCAAAGATTCACCGCCCTCGGAGTGAAGAAATTCCTCCTCATCTCAGTCCTGAATGGCCGACCCCTTATCCTGAGACTGTGACCCCTGGTTCGAGACTCTCCAGCCAGGGGGGAAACAGCCTCTCAGCATCGACCCTGTCAATCCCCCTCAGAATCTTATATGTTTCAATGAGATCACCTCTCATTCTTCTAAACTCCAGAGAGTATCGGCCCATTCTACTCAATCTCTCCTCATAGGACAATCCCCCCCATCCCAGGAACCAGTCTGGTGAACCTTCGTTGCACTCCCTCTGATGTAAGAAAACTACTAGGCACTCAGTCTAAGCGTTAAACAAAGCTTTAATCAACTGTTTTACAACATGGAGGTCTAGTTGTGTCCTTCACTAGTTCCTGTTAAAGAATGTCCTGCGCAAGCTGGGCCCGTGCCCGAGTATTTATACTCTCCCTGGAGAGAGCGCCACACTGTCGGAGGGGCGGTACTGAGGGAGCGCCGCACTGTCGGAGGGGCGGTACTGAGGGAGCGCCGCACTGTCGGAGGGGCGGTACTGAGGGAGCGCCGCACTGTCGGAGGGGCGGTACTGAGGGAGCGCCGCACTGTCAGAGGGGCGGTACTGAGGGAGCGCCGCACTGTCGGAGGGGCGGTACTGAGGGAGCACCGCACTGTCGGAGGGGCGGTACTGAGGGGAGCGCCGCACTGTCGGAGGGGCGGTACTGAGGGAGCGCCGCACTGTCGGAGGGGCGGTACTGAGGGAGCGCCGCACTGTCGGAGGGGCGGTACTGAGGGAGCGCCGCACTGTCGGAGGGGCGGTACTGAGGGAGCGCCGCACTGTCGGAGGGGCGGTACTGAGGGAGCGGCGCACTGTCGGAGGGGCGGTACTGAGGGAGCGCCGCACTGTCGGAGGTGACATATTTCAGATGAGACGTTAAACCGAGGCCCCGTCTGCCCTCTCGGGTGGATGTAAAAGATCCCATGGCCACTATCGGAAGAAGAGCAGGGGGGAGTTCTCCCCGGTGCCCTGGGGCCAATATTTATCCCTCAACCAACATCACTAAAAACAGATGATCCGGTCATTATCACATTGCTGTTTGTGGGAGATTGCTGTGCGCAAATTGGCTGCCGCGTTTCCTACATTACAACAGTGACCACACTTCAAAAAAAGTCCTTCATTGGCTGTGAGGCGCTTTGGGACGTCCTGAGGTGGTGAAAGGGGCTGGAGAAACGCGAGTCTCTCTTTGTCTCTCGGGTCTCTACTCACCGTGTGCACTTTGAGGTTCTTGGTTATTCTTCAGTTAGAGAAATATCTGTTTTCTTTTTGCTTTTTAAAGGGCTCATATTGAGGAAATGCAACGCAGACACAATGACAGCCTCCGCGGGCCGATGGGCGTCCAAGGTGAGCTCTCCCTATACATTGGGGCTCTGTCACTGGGTGGGAAGCTGATACACGGGAATAAAGTGTAAACTTTTTTAAAATTTGTTCCTGGGATGTGGGCGTCGCTGGTAAGGCCCAGCATTTATTGCCCATCCCTAATCGGCCCTTGAGAAGGTGGTGGTGAGCCGCCTTCTTGAACCGCTGCAGTCCGTGTGGTGAAGGTGCTCCTACAGCGCTGTTAGGGAGGGAGTTCCAGGATTTTGACCCAGCGACGATGAAGGAACGGCCGATATATTTCCAAGTCAGGATGGTGTGTGTGACTTGGAGGGGAACTTGGAGGTGGTGGTGTTCCCGTGCGCCTGCTGCCCTTGTCCTTCTAGGTGGAAGGGGTCGCGGGTTTGGGAGGTGCTGCCGAAGAAGCCTTGGCGAGTTGCTGCAGTGCATCTTGTAGATGGTCCACACTGCAGCCGCGGTGCGCCTGTGGTGGAGGGAGTGAATGTTTAAGGTGGTGGACGGGGTGCCGATCAAGCGGGCTGCTTTGTCCTGGATGGTGTCGAGCTTCTCGAGTGTTGTTGGAGCTGCACTCATCCAGGCAAGTGGAGAATGTTCCATCACACTCCTGACTTGTGCCTTGTAGATGGTGGAAAGGCTTTGGGGAGTCAGGAGGTGAGACACTCGCCGCAGAATACCCAGCCTCTGACCTGCTCTTGTAGCCACAGTATTTATGTGGCTGGTCCAGTTAAGTTTCTGGTCAATGGTGACCCCCAGGATGTTGATGGTGGGGGATTCGGCGATGGTAATGCCGTTGAATGTCAAGGGGCGGTGGTTAGACTCTCGCTTGTTGGAGATGGTCATGGCCTGGCACTTCTGTGGCACGAATGTTACCTGCCACTTATCAGCCCAAGCCTGAACGTCGAAGGGCTGCTCATGGGGGCGGGGGTGAGTTACCGGACTGGGTGGACCGGGTGGAACCTGTCCCCCAGCGACAGTCGCAGCTTTCAGGAGAGATGGCGAAGAAAGAGGTTTTGTAGAGTAGACACAGAATGTTTCCACTTGTGGGGAAGAGCAAAACTAGGGGCCATCAATATAAGATAGTCACCAAGAAATCCAATCAGGAATTCAGAAGGAACTTCTTTACAACAACAAACATAACTTGTATTTATATAGCGCCTTTAACGTAGTAAAACGTCCCAAGGTGCTTCACAGGAACGTAAACCAGACAGTAATTTGACACCGAGCCACATAAGGAGATATTAGGGGCAGGTGACCAAAAGCTGGGTCAAAGAGGTCGGTTTTAAGGTGCGTCTTAAAGGAGGAGAGGTTTAGGGAGGGAATTCCAGAGCTCGGGGGCCCTGGCGCGGTCGCCAGTGGTGGAGTGATGGAAATCGGGGGGGATGCGCAAGAGGCCAGAATTGGAGGAGCGCCGAGATCCCAGAGGGTTGTGGTGCGGGAGGGGGGCGAGGAAGCCGCGGAGGGATTTGAAAACTAGGATGAGAATTTTGAAATCGAGGCGTTGCTTAACCGGGAGCCAATGTAGGTCAGCGAGTACAGGGGGGGCAATGGGTGAACAGGACTTGGTGCGAGTTAGGACACGGGGCAGCCGAGTTTTGGATGACCTCAAGTTTACGTAGGGTGGAATGTGGGAGGTCGGCCAGGAGTGCGTTGGAATTGTCAAATCTGGAGGTAACAAAGGCCAGAGAGTGGTGAGAATGTGGAACTCGTTACCACAGGGAGTGGTTGAGGCGAATAGTATAGATTTATTTAAGGAGAGGCTAAATAAACATATGAGGGAGAAGGGAATAGAGGGTTATGCTGATAGTTAGATGAGGAAAGACGAGAGGAGGCTCGAGTGGAGCATAAACACCGGCATGGACTGGTTGGGCCGAATGGCCTGTTTCTGTGCCGTATATCCTATGTGAATTGGGAGGGGGGTGGGGAAGGAAAACTTTGCACCGTACTGTTGAGTTTGGCATTATATTTAAACGGTGTCGGCCGTGGCTCTCGCTCTCGCCTCTGGGTCAGAAGGTGGTGGGTGCGAGCTGCATTGCAGAGACTCGAGTCGCGTAATCCAGGCCCGACACTTCCCCCGGTGCCAGTACTGAGGGAGCGCCGCACTGTCGGAGGGGCAGTACTGAGGGATCGCCACATTGTCGGAGGGGCGGTACTGAGGGAGCGCCACATTGTCGGAGGGGCGGTACTGAGGGAGCGCCGCACTGTCGGAGGGGCGGTACTGAGGGAGCGCCGCACTGTCGGAGGTGCGGTACTGAGGGAGCGCCGCACTGTCGGAGGGGCGGTACT
This sequence comes from Somniosus microcephalus, assembly GCF_052327205.1. NCBI lineage: Eukaryota > Metazoa > Chordata > Chondrichthyes > Squaliformes > Somniosidae > Somniosus > Somniosus microcephalus. The sequence continues at coordinate 31,616,780 of NW_028225185.1, forward strand.
GAGGGAGCGCCGCACTGTTGGAGGTGCCGTCTTTCGGATGAGACATTAAACCGAGGCCCCGTCTGCCCTCTCAGGTGGACGTAAAAGATCCCACGGCCACTATTGGAAGAAGAGCAGGGGGGAGTTCTCCCCGGTGTCCTGGGACCAATATTTATCCCTCAACCAACATCACTAAAACAGACGATCTGGTCACTTATCACATTGCTGTTTGTGGGAGCTTGCTGTGCGCAAATTGGCTGCTGCGTTTCCTACATTACAACAATGACCACACTTCAAAAAAAAAGTCCTTCATTGGCTGTGACGCGCTTTGGGACGCCCTGAGGTGGTGAAAGGCGCTGGAGAGATGGGAGTCTTACATTAATTTTTTTCCTTATTTCCCCCCCCCTCCCCACCACCTTTTTAGGCAATTACTTCCAGAGCGGAAACACGATCCCGTTCAGCGCTGCCGCTGAACCGGCGCGCCGACGCAGCGTCCCAGACGAGCAGCCGGACTTTCGGTGCCCCAAGTGCCAGTACCTGGCGCCCGACATGGACACGCTTCAGATTCACGTGATGGACTGCATCCAGTGATCGGGCCCAGGCCCCGCTGCGGAGAAGGATTAGGGCGAGCGCACAGAACAAAAGTTTTGATAAATAAAAATTTCGCGACCGAAAGAAAAAAAAAAAAAAAGGACAGCATCGACGCCAGCATTTGATCGAACGCTTTGAATCACCGGCACACGGTTACATTAAGCAACGATATGTAGCCTGTGCGGGTGAGGCAATTGGAGAACGCACCAAGCTGCTGATTTTCAACTTGCCCCTCTTTCCTGCTCATCGACGACGAGAATTGCCTTCTTCCGGGCAGCCCACTGCGAACTGAAACCTCTTGCTTTACAATTTCAGCTTTCCTTGTCCTCACTCATCAATTGGCTCCCTCACCGAACGCGCCGACTCTTGCTGGGGTTCGAGTCGCAGGGGGTGCCCGTTCTTCGTGTCCCGTCACCGTGCGGGGCAATCACAGGCACAGACCCGCGTCCCGTCACCGTGTTGGGGGAATCGCAGGCATAGATCCGTGTCCCGTCGTCGTGCGGGGGAATCGCAGGCACAGACCCGCGTCCCTTCACCGCGTGGGGGAATCGCAGGCACAGACCCGCGTCCCGTCATCGTGCGGGGGAATCGCAGGCACAGACCCGCATCCCGTCACCGTGCGGGGGAATCGCAGACACAGACCCGCATCCCGTCACCGTGCGGGGGAATCGCAGGCACAGATCCGCGTCCTGTTACCATGCGGTGGAATCGCAGACACAGACCCGCGTCCCGTTACTGTGTTGGGGGAATCGCAGGCACAGACCCGCGTCCCGTCATCGTGCGGGAGAAGCGCAGGCACAGACCCGCGTCCCGTCACCGCGTGGGGGAATCGCAGGCACAGACCCGCGTTCCGTCACCATGTGGGGGAATCACAGGCACAGCCCCGCGTCCCATCGCTGTGCATTCCTACGAGAACCGGTGAAAATATGCTTCAGGGAATGGTCAGGTAGCTTTATAAATAGCTGGCGGCGTGACAGGAGGGCGTGTGGCTGCAATTAAACGGCTGGCGCTGTTTGAGTGCAGTGAGGTGGCATTCTGTGGAACAAGCAGCATGCACATAGAACCGAGGGGAGCTGTTAAAGCGACTTTTAAGATGCAGCTCTGGTCTCCTCGAGGTGGCGCAGCGTGTTGGTATTCAGCACTAGGAACGCAGGATGATTCCTCTCTCCCACCCGGCCAGGGAATTGAGGCCAACTGTAGCAGCCCGAATCAGTTGACCCAGCAAACCCCTAGGATCCAAACTGGGTTATTCGGAGCTGTGCGATTGAAGACAACGGCAGAAGTGCTAAGTCACAGAGGGCAATTGAAGGCGAGGGGAGGGAATGGAAAGAGCCATTATTGTAACGTACTGTGAAACTCAAGCCTCCTCATCCCCACCCTGTCCCATACCATGCGATAGTCCCTTCGGTGGATGGTAGTTTCTGTTTCAACAACTAGATTTAATTCTCTCGTACTGACTTACCTAAAACAGGGCTAGAACTACTGAATGTTTCATATCTCAGAATATTCTTTTAATAAACAAACATGAAATATCCCTGTGCTTGTACTTAATGAAGATATCTGCACACTGGTGTCTCTCACTCCTTCTCCCTCGGATATAGCTGTACACTGACTGGTGTCTCTCAGTCCCCCTCTCTCAGGGAGATATCTGTACACTGACTGGTGTCTCTCAGTCCCTCTCTCTCAGGGAGATATCTGTACACTGACTGGTGTCTCTCAGTCCCCTCTCTCAGGGAGATATCTGTACACTGACTGGTGTCTCTCAGTCCCCTCTCTCAGGGAGATATCTGTACACTGACTGGTGTCTCTCAGTCCCTCTCTCTCAGAGATATCTGTACACTGACTGGTGTCTCTCAGTCCCCTCTCTCTCAGGGAGATATCTGTACACTGGTGTCTCTCAGTCCCTCTCTCTCAGGGAGATATCTGTACACTGACTGGTGTCTCTCAGTCCCCTTTCCCTCAGGGAGATATCTGTACACTTATTGGTGTCTCTCAGTCCCTCTCCCTCAGGGAGATATCTGTACACTGACTGGTGTGTCTCAGTCCCTCAGGGAGATATCTGTACATTGCTCAGGAGAGCACTAACAGCAAGATGCCAGCCTGGGACAGAGATAGACCAAGTTGTGATTGACTGCATAACCATTCCTGCTCCTGTCCATTTGAAGCCTCGGTAATTTCATGCATTCCCTTATCCGGAAGGCAATGGATCATTGCTGGGGTCCAGCCCAAGTGGCCAATCCCCACACGCAAACATCGAGAGGTTGTGAGATGGGAGGGGAAATTAAAAAAAGGACACAGCTCTTGGCGACTGATCAGGAGCAGGAATCCTGGCTGATCGATCCTTCTCCCTGGGAACTATTAGCCTTTTATTAATACTTGTTCCTGGGAGGTGGGAGTTACTGGCAAGGCCAGCATTTATTGCCCATCCCTAATCGCCCCTTGAGAAGGTGGTGGTGAGCCGCCTTCTTGAACCGCTGCAGTCCGTGTGGTGAAGGTGCTCCCACAGTGCTGTTAGGGAGGGAGTTCCAGGATTTTGACCCAGCGACGATGAAGGAACGGCCGATATATTTCCAAGTCAGGATGGTGTGTGTGACTCGGAGGGGAACTTGGAGGTGGTGGTGTTCCCGTGCGCCTGCTGCCCTTGTCCTTCTGGGCAGAAGAGGTGGCGGGTTTGGGAGGTGCTGTAGAAGAAGCCTTGGCGAGTTGCTGCAGTGCATCTTGTAGATGGTACACACTGCAGCCACGGTGCGCCGGTGGTGGAGGGAGCCTGGAGATGAAACACAGAAGATAGGAGCAGGAGTAGGCCATTCGAGCCTGCTCCGCCATTCAATGAGATCATGGCTGATCATCCAAATTCAGTGCCCTGTCCCTGCCTTCTCCCCATATCCCTTGATCCCTTTAGCCTTAAGAAATATATCCAACTCTTTCTTGAATATATTTAATGAACTGGCCTCCACCGCCCTCTGTGGTAGAGAATTCCACAGGTTCACCACCCTCTGGGTGAAGAAATTTCTCCTCATTTCAGTCCTAAATGTCCTACCCCATATCCTATGACCCCTGGTTCTGGACTCCCCAACCATCGGGAACATCCTTCCAGCATCTAGTCTGTCCAGGCCTGACAGAATTTTATAGGTTTCGATGAGATCCCCTCTCAATCTTCTAAACTCCAGTGAGTATAAGCCCAATCGACACAATCTCTCCTCATACGTCATTCCTGCCATCCCAGGTATCAGCCTGGTGAATCTTCGCTGCACTCCTTCCATGGCAAGAACGTCCTTCCTCAGATAAGGCGACCAAAACTGCACACAATACTCAAGGTGTGGTCTCACCACGGCCCCGTACAACTGTAGCAAGACATCCTTGTTCCTGTACTCGAATCCTCTCGCTACGAAGGCCAACATACCATTTGCCGCCTTAACTGCCTGCTGCACCTGCATGCTTACCTTCAGCGACTGGTGCACAAGAACACCCAGGTCTCTCTGCACTTCCCCTTCTCCCAATCTATTGCCGTTCAGATAATAATCTGCCTTCCTGTTTTTGCCACCAAAGTGGATAACCTCACATTTATCCACATTATAGTGCATTTGCCATGTTTCTGCCCAATCACCTAACCTGTCCAAATCGTACTGGAGTTTCATAACATCCTCCTCACAGCATACCCTCCCACCCAGCTTTGTGTCGTCTGCAAATTTGGAGATATTACATCCAATTCCCTCGTCCAGATCATTAATATATATTGTGAACAGCTGGGGTCCTAGGATCGATCCTTGCAGTACCCCACCAGTCACTGCCTGCCACTTGGAAAACGACCCGTTTATTCCAACTCTTTGCTTTCTGTCCGCCAACCAGTTCTCTATCCAAGTCAATACCTTGCCCCCAATCCCATGTGCCTTAATTTTGCACGCTAATCTCTTATGCGGGACCTTATCGAAAGCCTTCTGAAAGTCCAAATACACCACATCCACTGGTTCTCCCTTATCTATTTTACCAGTTACATCCTCAAAAAATTCCAGTAGATTAGTCAAGCATTATTTACCTTTTGTAAATCTATGTTGACTTTGTCTGATCCCGTCACTGCTTTCCAAGTGCTCTGCTATTACATCTTTTATAATGGACTCTAGCATTTTCCCCACTACCAATGTCAGGCTTACCGGTCTATAATTCCCCGCTTTTTCTCTGCCACCTTTTTTGAATAGTGGGCTAACATTAGCTACCCTCCAATCCATGGGTACTGTTCCAGAGTCTATCGAGTTCTGGAAGATGACCAGCAATGCACCTACTATTTCTAGGGCCACTTCCTTAAGTACCCTGGGATGTAGACCATCAGGCCCTGGGGATTTATCAGCCTTCAGTCCCATCAATTTTCCTAACACCATTTCCCTACAAATACTGATTTCTTTCAGTTCCACCCTTTCATCAGACCCTATGTTCCCCGGCATCTCTGGGAGGTTATTTGTGTCCTCCTTTGTGAAGACAGAACCAAAATATGTATTTAGTTGGTCTGCCATTTCTTTGTTCCCCATTATAAATTCCCCCAATTCTGACTGCAAGGGACCTACGCTTGACTTCACCAATCTTTTTCTCTTCACATATCTATAAAAGCTTTTAGTCAGTTTTTATGTTCCCTGCAAGCTTACTCTCATATTCTATTTTCCCTTTCTTAATTAATCCCTTTGTCCTCCTTTGTTGAATCCTAAACTGCTCCCAATCCTCAGGATTATTGCTTTTTCTGGCCAATTTGTATGTCCTCTCCTTGGATCTTATGCTATCCCTAATTTCCCTTGTTAGCCACGGTTGAGTCACCTTTTTTGTTTTATTTTTATGCCAAACTGGGATGAACAACTTTTGTAGTTCATCCATTCGGTCTTTGAATGTTTGCCATTGCCTATCCACCGTCAACCCTTTGAACGCCATTCCCCAATCAACCCTACCCAACTCGCTCCTCAGACCATCGTAGTTCCCTTTATTTAAATTGAGGACCTTAGTTTCTGAGTCAACTACTTCATTCTCCATCTTAATGAAGAATTCGATCATATTATGATCGCTCCGACCCAAGGGGCCTTGTACAACAAGATTGCTAATTAATCCTTTCTCGTTACATAATGCCCAGTCTAAGATGGCCTGATCTCTGGTTGGTTCCTTGACATATTGGTCCAGGAAACCATCCCGTAAACACTCCAGGAATTCCTCCTCCACAGTATTGTTACTAATTTGGTTAGCCCAATCTATATGTAGATTAAAGTCACCCATGATGACTGCTGTGCCCTTATTGCACGCTTCTCCAATTTCCCTTTTAATGCCATCCCCAACCTCCGCCTTACCGTTTGGAGGTCTATATACCACTCCCACTAATGTTTTTTTCCCCTTAGTATTTCTCAATTCTACCCATACAGATTCCACATCATCAAGAGCTAATATCCTTCATTACAATTGTGTTAATCCCTTCTTTAACCAGTAATGCTACCCCTCCTCCCTTTCCTTTTTGCCTATCTTTCCTGAATATCGAATACCCCTGGATGTTCAGTTCCCAGTCTTGGCCATCCTTGAGCCACGTTTCTGTAATCCCAACCAAATCATATTCGTTTACCTCTATTTGCGCATCCAATTCATCCACCTTATTACAAATGCTCCTCGCATTAAGACACAAAGCCTTCAGGCTTGTTTTTTTAACGCACTTAGACCTATTAGAATTATTATTTACTGTGGCCACGTTTGATTTAAACCGTTGATTTCTCTGACTGCCACTTTTGTTTTTCTCCTTCCTATCTTTTGCTTTTATCCTTGTTTCCCTTTCCTCTGTCTCCCTGCTCAGGTTCCCAACCCCCTTCCATTTTAGTTTAAACCCTCCCCCACAGCACCAGCAAACACTCCCCCCTAGGACATCGGTTCCAGCCCTGCCCAGGTGCAGACCGTCCGGTTTGAACTGGTCCCACCTCCCCCAGAACCCAGAATGAAAACTCTTCCTAGCCCGGGAAAACCTTCACAGAACAGAACCAGCAGGGCGGGCTGTTTAATAAACCTTTTCCCTCGAGTGTATTCCGAACCACACTCGGTTAAAATAAGACAGAACTGATGACGCTGGCTGAACTGCCGGTGATTCTGTGTTGTGCGCGCCCGGTGGAGTTAGTCGGGGAATGAGGACCCATGGAGACGCTGTGTTTATTTTTTTTCTACAAACAGATCTTTATTGGTACGTAACGTGGATTCACAGAAGGAAGGAAACCGGCCCCATTGGGCCCGCGGGCTCGGACTGTGGCCCGCCCTCTCGCATCAACTGATCCGCCAGTCGCCCCCAGCCCGCCGGGCGGGCTTTGCGGGGGGAGGCTTCATTTGCGGAGAGGGCGGGCGGGCGGCCGAGGCGGGCTGATGGAGGCCGGCTACACCGCTCGCGTCCGGGAGGCGATCCCACCCCCCACCTCCTCGCCCCTGCCCGAGCTGCTCAATCCAGGGCCAGGGACGAGGGGTGGAGGAAAAGGGGGAGACACGAGCGGAAGGTGGAACAAGAAACAAACACGCTGATGGAGGGGGTAAACATTGGAACCCTGTACAAAGACTCTGAAACCCCCGATTTCAAATTTACACTCGGACACCATTCTATCGATAATCAGCACTACTAGCGGTTAAATCACAATCACCTAATGATTCCGGGCATACCAACCCTCAGCACAGCACCCGGGCTGGTCAGGTCCTCAGGGGGCGGGGGGTGAGGAGAAAATAAAGAGGAAGAACAACAACGAGAGGCCGTAAAACAGATCCCGACAAGTCACCATGTTATGCTATCCTCCCTCCTCCTAATCTGCAGGGATTGACCAATCACATTCCTCTCTTTTTTTTTAGGGGGGGTGGCGGGGGGAGCGGCCTAGTCCTGACACACGCCTTCCCAGCGGGGTCTCACGGGACGGCGAGCAGGAGCAGGGGACCCCGGACAATCGTGGCTCCCAAGACCTTCGGCCGAGTCGACTAAACCCAGCCGCAGATCGCGGGACGTGAGTCTGGACGCTTCGCACGGTCCGGGTTTTGTATTCGGCGAGGGCCGATTAGGGACAGGGAGATTCGAATTTTTTTTTTTTTTTTTTTTTTTTTTAAAAGGGAGGAGGCAGACGAGAACGGGAGACGGCGGATGGACGACCAGCTTGCTCGTTTGATAAAGCTCCCGGCGGTGACTGGAGACAACTTGTGTCGGCCTTTCGAACCGGAGAGAGAGATTTCTCCCCACCCTACCCCACCAAACAGATAAAAACACCTGTGTGAATGAATACAACCCTCTTGACAATCCATCAAGTCCCCCCACACTATCACCCACCTAAAAAAAAAAGAACATTTATATCCTTATTGGTTCAACGGCCTCGGGTGAAAGAGGGCAGAATGATGGAAGCAGACACTCGATTGGCTTGATTCACAGAAACCGCCCCTTACCTTTCCCACACTAAAATAAGGCTTTCGAGTCGCGTAAAGTCTGCGCGGCAGTTGTGGAGAGATCCTCTCCTCCGGGATCCCGGACAGCATGCAGGACAGGCCCGGACCAGCAGCCTTGAAGCAACGGAGGGACGCAGAAGAGCGTCAGCTGTGGAATTGTTTTAAGATCAAATCGAATCGAATCATGAGAGAGACAGGGCTCGCACTGCAGGGAACGGTCTCACCGCGACAACGCCTTGCCCCAGGTAACCCGGGCTCGAGGTCGGGCCTGTGTGAGAAATCAGTTGTGAGAGGACTGCTGTTAAAAATAGAAGGGGTGGGGTGGGGGGGGAGTAAGATTTACTTTGCTGGGAATCGGTGGGTGTGGCGGGCACGCTTTGGAGAGCTGCGCTGAGGCGACAGGTTGAAGGGCCTGCGCTAGGGGTTCAAAAAAAAATCAACAGCCGCCGCAGCAACGCAAGGGCCGCAGCAGCCGGCCCATCGTCACTTCCTCTGTGGGGGGGGGGGGGGGGGGGTGGGTTAGAGTTGTGGGGGCGGGGGGCAGCCTCGCTCGTTATAAACGAGTCAATACGGTACCGGAATAGAGTGGGCGGAAGAGTGCTGCCGCCTTCTCGCGGCCCGGGCCGTCTCCGACGGGACTTTTCTGCCGGCGCCTCTGCTCGGGACCGGCGGTGCGGGTTTTGACAGTCGCTCCGGATGTTCGCCGCCGCGGCGTGGGCGGCGTTCTAAGACGGGGTCTCGGGGCTGGCGCTGGAGTTGTTGTCCTGGGGCGAGGAGGCGCCGCGGGGAGCCACCTCGATAATCCGGGGCTTGTCGATAATGCGGGCGGTCCGGTTGCCCTTCTCCACGATGCCGATGATCCACGCCTGGTGGCCCTCGCCGTACTTGGGCGACTTGATCTCGGCGCAGAAGCGAGCGGCTTGCTCCCGGGGCAGGCAGATCAGCAAGCCACCTTTCAAAAGAAAGAGTGGCGTTAAAATACAGCGAGGGTCGGGAGCGAGAGACATGACAGAATCTACAGCCCATTCGGCCCCTCTGCTCCGTGCCGGTGTTTCTGCTGCACACGAGCCTCCTCCCGCCCCCTCTTCATCTCACCCCATCCTTCTATTCCCTTCTCCCGCATGTGTTTATCCAGCTTCCCCTTAAATACATCGACGCTATTCACCTCGACCACTCCCTGTGGGAGCGAGTTCCACATTCTCACCACTCTCTGGGTGAAGAAGTTTCTCCTGAATTCCCGATTGGATTTATTAGTGACTCTCTTATATTGATGGCCCCTAGTTCTGGTCTCCCCCACGAGTGGAAACATCTTCTCTACGTCTACCCTATCGAAACCCCTTCATAATCTTAAAGACCTCCATCAGGTCAACCCACCGCCTTCTCTTTTCTAGACCCTGTTCAATCTTTCCTGCTAGGTATAACCTCTCAGATCTGGGGTCATTCTCCTAAATCTCTTTCTGCACCTTCTCCAGTGCCTCTAGATCCCTTTTGTAATTTGGAGACCAGAACTGGGCATTAAACAACCTTCATGGAAATCCGCCTCCTCCCTCCCCTGAAGGCGTCAACTCTCACAGGGAGTTAGGGGGCTCTGGTACCTCCCCCTCCCTCCCCCCAGTGTCCTTTCATCACGCGAGGCTGGGGAATGAGTGACGGCGGGCTATTCGACTGTGGCAGGCATTACAACGGAGCCCAATGCCGTCCTCCCCCGACATCCCGTGCCCGGCGGCCGGGGGTCACTGGACAGTGATGAGGAGCAGGGACCCTGGCTGATCCACCCCATTCACCCCCCTCCTTCACCGCCTCCCTAACCCAGGGGTATGAGGCCAGTGGTTTCTTTTTTATTATTCGTTCCTGGGATGTGGGCGTCGCTGGCAAGGCCCAGCATTTATTGCCCATCCCCTAGTCGCCCTTGAGAAGGTGGTGGTGAGCCGCCTTCTTGAACCGCTGCAGTCCGTGTGGTGAAGGTGCTCCCACAGCGCTGTTAGGGAGGGAGTTCCAGGATTTTGACCCAGCGACGATGAAGGAACGGCCGATATATTTCCAAGTCGGGATGGTGTGTGTGACTCGGAGGGGAACTTGGAGGTGGTGGTGTTCCCCTGCGCCTGCTGCCCTTGTCCTTCTAGGTGGAAGAGGTGGCGGGTTTGGGAGATGCTGCCGAAGAGGCCTTGGCGAGTTGCTGCAGTGCATCTTGTAGATGGTCCACACTGCAGCCACGGTGCGCCGGTGGTGGAGGGAGTGAATGTTTAAGGTGGTGGACGGGGTGCCGATCGAGCGGGGTGTAGTGCTGCCCGGCGCCGAGACCGGGGGGTCGCAAACATAGAAGATAGGAGCAGGAGTCGGCCATTCGGCCCCTCGAGCCTGCTCCGCCATTTAATGAGATCATGGCTGATCATCCAAATTCAGTACCCTGTCCCTGCCTTCTCCCCATACCCCTTGATCCCTTTAGCCTTAAGAAATATATCCAACTCCTTCTTGAATATATTTAATGAATTGGCCTCCACTGCCTTCTGTGGTAGAGAATTCCACAGGTTCACCACTCTCTGGGTGAAGAAATTCCTCCTCATCTCTGTCCTAAATGGCTTACCCCTTATCCTTAGACTGTGACCCCTGGTTCTGGACTCCCCCGCCATCGGGAACATCCTTCCTGCATCTAGTCTGTCCAGTCCTGTCAGAATTTTATAAGTTTCAATGAGATCCCCTCTCATTCTTCTAAACTCCAGCGAGTATAAGCCCAATCGACCCAATCTCTCCTCATACGTCATTCCTGCCATCCCAGGTATCAGTCTGGTGAATCTTCGCTGCACTCCCTCCATGGCAAGAACATCCTTCCTCAGATAAGGCGACCAAAACTGCACACAATACTCAAGGTGGGGTCTCACCAAGGCCCCTGTACAACTGCAGCAAGACATCCTTGTTCCTGTACTCGAACCCTCTCGCTACGAAGGCCAACATACCATTTGCCTTCTTAACCGCCTGCTGCACCTGCATGCTTACCTTCAGCGACTGGTGCACAAGGACACCCAGGTCTCATTGCACTTCCCCTTCTCCCAATCTATTGCCGTTCAGATCATAATCGGCCTTCCTGTTTTTGACACCAAAGTGGATAACCTCGCATTTATCCACATTATATTGCATCTGCCATGCTTCTGCCCAATCGCCCAACCTGTCCAAATCATACTGGAGTTTCTAGGCATCCTCCTCACAGCACACACGCCCACCCAGCTTTGTGTCGTCTGCAAACTTGGAGATATTACATCTAGTTCCCTCATCTAGATCATTAAATATATATTGTAAAAAAATAGCTGGGGTCCTAGGACCGATCCCTGCGGTACCCCACTAGTCACTGCCTGCCATTCGGAAAACGACCCGTTTATTGCAACTCTTTGCTTTCTGTCCGCCAACCAGTTCTCTATCCAAGTCAATACCTTGCCCCCAATCCCATGTGCCTAACTTTATACGCTAATCTCTTATGCGGGACCTTATCGAAAGCCTTCCGAGAGTCCAAATACACCAGATCCACTGGTTCTCCCGTATCTATTTTACCAGTTACCGGAACCGTCCTGCTTTGGGCGGCTCCGTTACGGTCCCGCTGTGAGCCCACAAAGGAACCGCCAGGTGATCCTCACCCACCCCCTCCTTTTGGCTCCGACTGGCGGAGGGAGGGGACGAGCGCAGAGCTGGAGCTGGAGCGCCCCCCTCTCACCTGACGTCTCCGCCGACGTGCCGTGCAGCAGCCCGAACATGTTGCCGCAGGCTTTGCTGATGGCCGCCATCTTGGCGATGATCGGGAGGTTGTGGATGACGAACGACACGTCGTTGCGCTGCTGCTTGGCCAGGTTCTGGGCGTGGCCGAGGATGCCGAACCCCGTGATGTCGGTGGCAGCGTGAGCGTTGAACGTGTGCATCAGGCCCGCAGCTGCAGAGGACAGGAGAAAGAGAGGATGGCAGGTTATCCGCTCCGGTCCACCAGCATAGGATTTCAGCGACTCGCGACAGCTGTCGCACACCCCCCTCCGCCCTCAAGGCACCAACGACTCGCCGCGAACCCCCCACGTTTCTCACCCCTGGTTCCACGGGCACTGTCCGCCCTCACACAAACATCCGCCCATCCCGAGGGAGCGCCGCACCGTCGGAGGGGCGGTGCCGAGGGAGCACCGCACTGTCGGAGGGGCGGTGCTGAGGGAGCGCCGCACTGTCGGAGGGGCGGTACTGAGGGAGCGCCGCACTGTCGGAGGGGCGGTACTGAGGGAGCGCCGCACTGTCGGAGGGGCGGTGCTGAGGGAGCGCCGCACCGTCGGAGGGGCGGTGCCGAGGGTGCGCCGCACCGTCGGAGGGGCGGTGCTGAGAGAGCGCCGCACTGTCGGAGGGGCGGTACTGAGGGAGCGCCGCACTGTCGGAGGGGCGGTACTGAGGGAGCGCCGCACTGTCGGAGGGGCGGTACTGAGGGAGCGCCGCACTGTCGGAGGGGCGGTACCGAGGGAGCTTTCGGATGTGACGTTAAACCGAGGCCCCGTCTGCCCGCTCAGGTGGACGTAAAAGAGAATAGTATTTCGAAGAGCAGGGGAGTCCTCGTGGGGCTGTTATTTATCCCTCAACCAACATAGCAGAAACAGGTTATCCTGTCATTTTCACATGGCTTAATTGGCTGTTGCGTTTCCTACATTGCAACAGCGACCACACTCCAAAAGTGCTTCACTGGCTGTGAAGCGCTGTGGGACGTCCCGAGCTGGTGAAAGGCGCTGGAGAAATGCGAGTCTCTCTTTTCAGGGACCGTCAGCCAAGGCCCGACTTTGCCATCACCCACATCGCAAGGGGGCTACCGGATAGCCATCAGCAGCAGGAACCCCACCCCGCCCGACTCCCCCTACTGCCTCCCCCAGCTCTGGTGGACCCGGGGCCTCTCCGTCGCCAGCTTACCTGTGCGATTGAGACGGGCCATGTTGAACATGGCCTCTTGATAGGCCAGCTCCACATCCTCCTGGGACACCACCAGCTTGATCTTGTTCCATTTCTCTGGCTGCGAGGGGTGGGAAGGAGGGAAAACTCGGGAGTTAGTGCTCGGGGAAAGGTCAACAACAAATTTAAGCACCGCACCCAGCTGGAGCGACATAGAAACATCAAAGATAGGAGCAGGAGTCGGCCATTCGGCCCCTCGAGCCTGCTCCGCCATTCAATGCGATCATGGCTGATCATCCAAATTCAGTCCCCTGTCCCTGCTTTCTCCCCATATCCCTTGATCCCTTTAGCCTTAAGAAATATATCCAACTCCTTCTTGAATATATTTAATGAATTGGCCTCAACTGCCTTCTGTGGTAGAGAATTCCACAGGTTCACCACTCTCTGGGTGAAGAAATTCCTCCTCATCTCAGTCCTAAATGGCTTCCCCTTATCCTTAGACTGTGACCCCTGGTTCTGGACTCCCCCGCCATCGGGAACATCCTTCCTGCATCTAGTCTGTCCAGTCCTGTTAGAATTTTATAAGTTTCAATGAGATCCCCTCTCATTCTTCTAAACTCTAGTGAATATAAGCCCAATCGACCCAATCTCTCTTCATACGTCATTCCTGCCATCCCAGGTATCAGCCTTGTGAATCTTCGCTGCACTCCCTCCATGGCAAGAACATCCTTCCTCAGATAAGGCGACCAAAACTGCACACAATACTCAAGGTGTGGTCTCACCAAGGCCCTGTACAACTGCAGCAAGACATCCTTGCTCCTGTACTCAAATCCTCTCGCTACGAAGGCCAACATACCATTTGCCTTCTTAACCGCCTGCTGCACCTGCATGCTTACCTTCAGCGACTGGTGCACAAGGACACCCAGGTCTCGTTGCACTTCCCCTTCTCCCAATCTATTGCCATTCAGATAATAATCTGCCTTCCTGTTTTTGCCACCAAAGTGGATAACCTCGCATTTATCCACATTATACTGCATCTGCCCAATCACCCAACCTGTCCAAATCATACTGGAGTTTCTCGGCATCCTCCTCACAGCACACACGCCCACCCAGCTTTGTGTCGTCTGCAAACTTGGAGATATTACATCTAGTTCCCCCGGCGAAAAGATCGTTTGTTTGTTTTTAAAAGATCAGTGCTCGCAACCGGCGGCCCCCCGCACACCCCAAGCCGAGGCAAGAGTTTCACTCCCCAACACTTACGTTTTCCAGCCACTGGTGGCTGTTCACGGCAACCTGTGTCCCCAGTGGTTTTGTCAACACCAACACATCTCCTGGAACGGCGTTGTCAGGCCTTTGGGGGGGAGAGAGAGAGAGAGAGATGGGGAAAGGAAGGGAGGAGGGGAAAATTAAACAGGTATCACAGCGGAGAATCAGGCACAGCATTTTGAAACACGCATAGAATCCTTTTCGAGTCTATCTACCCACAGCATGCCTGCGGTGATAAAAAGCTCTTTGTATTTATTCCAGCTCCCCCAGAAAGCACCGACACACTCTGAGGTGGCACAGTTCACAAGCGCTGAGCCCCCTCCGCTCCCTCAGTTAAGTGCCAGTGCGCGAGTTAGACCGGGGGGGGGGGGGGGGGCGGGTGGGATCGACAGTGGGATTGCTCCCTCGGCTGTGCAACAGTGCGTAGCATTCCCGAGTCAGAAGGTCGTGGGTTCGAGCCCCACTCCAGAGACCCGAGTAATCCAGGCCGCACTGTCGGAGGGGGCGGCGCGGAGGGAGCGCCGCACTGTCGGAGGGGCGGCGCGGAGGGAGCGCCGCACTGTCGGAGGGGCGGTACTGAGGGAGCGCCGCACTGTCGGAGGGGCGGTACTGAGGGAGCGCCGCACTGTCGGAGGGGCAGTACTGAGGGAGCGCCGCACTGTCGGAGGGGCGGTACTGAGGGAGCGCCGCACTGTCAGAGGGGCGGTACTGAGGGAGCGCCGCACTGTCGGAGGGGCGGTACTGAGGGATCGCCGCACTGTCGGAGGGGCGGTACTGAGGGAGCACCGCACTGTCGGAGGGGCGGTACTGAGGGATCGCCGCACTGTCGGAGGGGCGGTACTGAGGGAGCGCCGCACTGTCGGAGGGGCAGTACTGAGGGAGCGCCGCACTGTCGGAGGGGCGGTGCTGAGGGAGCGCCGCACTGTCGGAGGGGCGGTACTGAGGGATCGCCGCACTGTCGGAGGGGCGGTACTGAGGGAGCGCCGCACTGTCGGAGGGGCGGTACTGAGGGAGCGCCGCACTGTCGGAGGGGCCGCCTTTCAGGATGGACATTAAACCGAGGCCCCGTCTGCTCTCTCAGGTGGACGTAAAGGATCGCACAGCCACTATTGGAAGAAGAACAGGGGGGAGTTCTCCCCGGTGTCCTGGGGCCAATATTTATCCCTCAACCAATATCATTGAAAAACAGATGATCTGGACATTATCGCGTTGCTGTTTGTGGGAGCTTGCTGTGCGCAAATTGGCTGCTGCGTTTCCGACATGACAACACTTCAAACAGTACTTCATTGGCTGTGAAGCGCTTGGGGACGTCCAGAGGTGGTGAAAAGGGCCAGAGAAATGCTCCAAGGGACAGTGAGCCCAGTTGTAGGGGTTTGAGCCCCAAACATTGCTGCTGCATATGGTAGTGGGGGGGGGGGGTGCACACGAGGCACCAGAGGGCAGGTGACTCCGGGAGGAGAAGCGAGCTCCGGCCAGAAGCCAGAGTCTCGAGGAGATGCAATGAATGAAAAAACCCCGCAGGCAATCCACAACTACGGCTTGCCGCAGCAACCGCGGCCGGCTCGCTGCCCGGGCTCGGCGTACTCACATGATGAATTCGTTGGGTTGGCACACGACCGTCGCCACCCCTCCGATAATGATCCAGGGGTTCACCACCGTCTGCCCGCCCGTCACCGAAGTGCCGCCTTCCTCCGCCGCGTCCTTGAAACCTCGGATCATCAGGGGAACCACTTTGTCGCGCTCCTGGCGAACGCAAACAGCAGGACGGTTACCCGAAGCTCTTGGAGTGACTGGGGCCGTCCCCCACCCCTTGCCTCAGCTCGTCCCGCTGCTGAATCCCTCACCCCCCGCCTTTGTTACCTCCTCAACTCGACTGTTCCCACGCTCTCCTGGCCGGCCTCAAACCTTCCACCCTCCGTAACCATCAGCTCATCTAAATCTCTGCTGCCCCATGTCCTAACTCGCACCGAGTCCCGTTCGCCCATCACACCCCTGCTGTGCTCGCTGACCTACACTGGCTCCCAGTCCGGGAACGCCTGGATTTCAAAATTCTCATCCTCGTCTTCAAATCCCTCCCTGGTCCTCGCCCCCTCCCTATCTCTGTATCCTCCTCCAGCCCCCTACACCCCTCCCTATCGCTGTAACCTCCTCCAGCCCTACAACCCTCCCTATCTCTGTATCCTCCTCCAGCCCCCTACACCCCTCCCTATCGCTGTAACCTCCTCCAGCCCCCTACAACCCTCCCTATCTCTGTAACCTCCTCCAGCCCCCTACAACCCTCTGCGATCTCTGTAACCTCCTCCAGCCCCCTACACCCCTCCCTATCTCTGTAACCTCCTCCAGCCCCCTACACCCCTCCCTATCTCTGTAACCTCCTCCAGCCCCCTACACCCCTCCCTATCTCTGTAACCTCCTCCAGCCCCCTACACCCCTCCCTATCTCTGTAACCTCCTCCAGCCCCCTACACCCCTCCCTATCTCTGTAACCTCCTCCAGCCCCCTACACCCCTCCCTATCTCTGTAACCTCCTCCAGCCTCCACAACCCTCCCTATCTCTGTAACCTCCGCCAGCCCCTACCACCCTCCCTATCTCTGTAACCTCCTCCAGCCCCTACAACCCACCCTATCTCTGTAACCTCCTCCAGCCCCTACCACCCTCCCTATCTCTGTAACCTCCTCCAGCCCCTACAACCCTCCCTATCTCTGTAACCGCCTCCAGCCCCCCACAACCCTCCCTATCTCTGTAACCTCCTCCAGCCCCTACAATCCTCCCTATCTCTGTAACCTCCTCCAGCCCCTACAACCCTCTGCGATCTCTGTATCCTCCTCCAGCCCCCTACACCCCTCCCTATCGCTGTAACCTCCTCCAGCCCCCTACAACCCTCTGCGATCTCTGTAACCTCCTCCAGCCTCCTACACCCCTCCCTATCTCTGTAACCTCCTCCAGCCCCCTACACCCCTCCCTATCTCTGTAACCTCCTCCAGCCCCCTCAACCCCTCCCTATCTCTGTAACCTCCTCCAGCCCCCTACACCCCTCCCTATCTCTGTAACCTCCTCCGGCCCCCTACACCCCTCCCTATCTCTGTAACCTCCTCCAGCCCCCTACACCCCTCCCTATCTCTGTAACCTCCTCCAGCCTCCACAACCCTCCCTATCTCTGTAACCTCCGCCAGCCCCTACAACCCTCCCTATCTCTGTAACCTCCTCCAGCCCCTACAACCCACCCTATCTCTGTAACCTCCTCCAGCCCCTACCACCCTCCCTATCTCTGTAACCTCCTCCAGCCCCTACAACCCTCCCTATCTCTGTAACCGCCTCCAGCCCCCTACAACCCTCCCTATCTCTGTAACCTCCTCCAGCCCCTACCACCCTCCCTATCTCTGTAACCTCCTCCAGCCCCTATGACCTTCTGCGATCTCGGCGCTCCGCCAATTCTGGCCTCTCGCGCGTCCCCCCCGATTTCCATCACTCCACCACTGGCGACCGCGCCAGGGCCCCGACGCTCTGGAATTCCCTCCCTAAACCTCTCCGCCTCTCTCTCTCCTCCTTTAAGACGCTGCTTAAAACCGACCTCTCTGACCAAGCTTTTGGTCACCAGTACCTAATATCTCCTTATGTGGCTCGGTGTCAATTGTTGTCTGATTATCGCTCCTGTGAAGCGCCATGGGACGTTTTACTGTGTTAAAGGCGCCGGATAAATGCAAGTTATAAGATCATAACAATTAGGAGCAGGAGTCGGCCATTCGGCCCCTCGAGCCTGCTCCGCCATTCAATGAGATCAGGGCTGATCTTCGACCTCAACTCCACTTTCCCGCCCTATCCCCATATCCCTCGATTCCCTCAACATTCAAAAATCTCTCGATCTCAGCCTTGAATATACTCAACGACTGAGCCTCCACAGCCCTCTGGGGCAGAGAATTCCAAAGATTCACCGCCCTCTGAGTGAAGAAATTCCTCCTCATCTCAGTCCTGAATGGCCGACCCCTTATCCTGAGACTGTGAGTTGTTGTACATCATTGGCTGTGATGCCCTTTGGTATGCACTGAGGTCGGGAGAGGCGCTGTATAAATGCAGGTCTCCTTTTCCCAGCTGTGTGGTTTTGAGACTTACTCTAACTGGAGCCGTGTGGTGTCCAGCCTTACTCTAACCGGAGCTGTGTGGTGTGGGGCCTTACTCTAACTGGAGCGGTGTGGTGTGGGGGCCTTACTCTAACTGGAGCTGTGTGGTGTCCAGCCTTACTCTAACTGGAGCTGTGTGGTGTGGGGCCTTACTCTAACTGGAGCTGTGTGGTGTGGGGCCTTACTCTAACTGGAGCTTTGTGGTGTGGGGCCTTACTCTAACTGGAGCTGTGTGGTGTCCAGCCTTACTCTAACTGGAGCAGTGTGGTGTGGGGCCTTACTCTAACCGGAGCTGTGTGGTGTGGGGCCTTACTCTAACTGGAGCTGTGTGGTGTGGGGCCTTACTCTAACTGGAGCTGTGTGGTTTTGAGACTTACTCTAACTGGAGCTGTGTGGTGTGGGGCCTTACTCTAACTGGAGCTGTGTGGTGTGGAGCCTTACTCTAACTGGAGCTGTGTGGTGTGAGGCCTTACTCTAACCGGAGCTGTGTGGTGTGGGGCCTTACTCTAGCTGGAGCTGTGTGGTGTGGGGCCTTACTCTAACTGGAGCTGTGTGGTGTGGGGCCTTACTCTAACTGGAGCTGTGTGGTGTGGGGCCTTACTCTAACTGGAGCTGTGTGGTGTGGGGCCTTACTCTAACTGGAGCTGTGTGGTGTGGAGCCTTACTCTAACTGGAGCTGTGTGGTGTGGGACCTTACTCTAACTGGCGCTGTGTGGTGTCCAGCCTGACTCTAACTGGAGCTGTGTGGTGTGGGCCTTACTCTAACTGGAGCTGTGTGGTGTGGAGCCTTACTCTAACTGGAGCTGTGTGGTGTGGGGCCTTACTCTAACTGGCGCTGTGTGGTGTCCAGCCTTACTCTAACTGGAGCTGTGTGGTGTGGGGCCTTACTCTAACTGGAGCTGTGTGGTGTGGGCCTTACTCTAACTGGAGCTGTGTGGTGTGGGGCCTTACTCTAACTGGAGCTGTGTGGTGTGGGGCCTGACTCTAACTGGAGCTGTGTGGTGTGGGGCCTTACTCTAACTGGAGCTGTGTGGTGTCCAGCCTTACTCTAACTGGAGCTGTGTGGTGTGGGGCCTTACTCTAACCGGAGCTGTGTGGTGTGGGGCCTTACTCTAACCGGAGCTGTGTGGTGTGGGGCCTTACTCTAACCGGAGCTGTGTGGTGTGGGGCCTTACTCTAACTGGAGCTGTGTGGTGTGGGGCCTTACTCTAACTGGAGCTGTGTGGTGTGGGGCCTTACTCTAACTGGAGCTGTGTGGTGTGGGGCCTTACTCTAACTGGAGCTGTGTGGTGTGGGGCCTTACTCTAACTGGAGCTGTGTGGTGTGGGGCCTTACTCTAACTGGAGCTGTGTGGTGTGGGGCCTTACTCTAACTGGAGCTGTGTGGTGTGGGGCCTTACTCTAACTGGAGCTGTGTGGTGTGGGGCCTTACTCTAACTGGAGCTGTGTGCTGTGGGGCCTTACTCTAACTGGAGCTGTGTGGTGTGGGGCCTTACTCTAACTGGAGCTGTGTGGTGTCCAGCCTTACTCTAACTGGAGCTGTGTGGTGTGGGCCTTACTCTAACTGGAGCTGTGTGGTGTGGGGCCTTACTCTAACTGGAGCTGTGTGGTGTGGGGCCTTACTCTAACTGGAGCTGTGTGGTGTGGGACCTTACTCTAACTGGAGCTGTGTGGTGTGGGGCCTTACTCTAACTGGAGCTGTGTGGTGTGGGGCCTTACTCTAACTGGAGCTGTGTGGTGTGGGGCCTTACTCTAACTGGAGCTGTGTGGTGTGGGGCCTTACTCTAACTGGAGCTGTGTGGTGTGGGGCCTTACTCTAACTGGAGCTGTGTGGTGTGGGGCCTTACTCTAACTGGAGCTGTGTGGTGTGGGGCCTTACTCTAACTGGAGCTGTGTGGTGTGGGGCCTTACTCTAACTGGAGCTGTGTGGTGTGGGGCCTTACTCTAACTGGAGCTGTGTGGTGTGGGGCCTTACTCTAACTGGAGCTGTGTGGTGTGGGGCCTTACTCTAACTGGAGCTGTGTGGTGTGGGGCCTTACTCTAACTGGAGCTGTGTGGTGTGGGGCCTTACTCTAACTGGAGCTGTGTGGTGTGGGGCCTTACTCTAACTGGAGCTGTGTGGTGTGGAGCCTTACTCTAACTGGAGCTGTGTGGTGTGGGGCCTTACTCTAACTGGAGCTGTGTGGTGTGGGGCCTTACTCTAACTGGAGCTGTGTGCTGTGGGGCCCTACTCTAACTGGAGCTGTGTGGTGTGGGGCCTTACTCTAACTGGAGCTGTGTGGTGTCCAGCCTTACTCTAACTGGAGCTGTGTGGTGTGGGGCCTTACTCTAACTGGAGCTGTGTGGTGTCCAGCCTTACTCTAACTGGAGCTGTGTGGTGTGGGCCTTACTCTAACTGGAGCTGTGTGGTGTGGGCCTTACTCTAACTGGAGCTGTGTGGTGTGGGCCTTACTCTAACTGGAGCTGTGTGGTGTGGGGCCTTACTCTAACTGGAGCTGTGTGGTGTGGGCCTTACTCTAACTGGAGCTGTGTGGTGTGGGGCCTTACTCTAACTGGAGCTGTGTGGTGTGGGGCCTTACTCTAACTGGAGCTGTGTGGTGTGGGGCCTTACTCTAACTGGAGCTGTGTGGTGTGGGGCCTTACTCTAACTGGAGCGGTGTGGTGTGGGGCCTTACTCTAACTGGAGCTGTGTGGTGTGGAGCCTTACTCTAACTGGAGCTGTGTGGTGTGGGGCCTTACTCTAACTGGAGCTGTGTGGTGTGGAGCCTTACTCTAACTGGAGCTGTGTGGTGTGGGGCCTTACTCTAACTGGAGCTGTGTGGTGTGGGGCCTTACTGTAACTGGAGCTGTGTGGTGTGGGGCCTTACTCTAACTGGAGCTGTGTGGTGTGGGGCCTTACTGTAACTGGAGCTGTGTGGTGTGGGGCCTTACTCTAACCGGAGCTGTGTGGTGTGGGGCCTTACTCTAACTGGAGCTGTGTGGTGTGGGGCCTTACTCTAACTGGAGCTGTGTGGTGTGGAGCCCCACTCTAACTGGAGCTGTGTGGTGTCCAGCCTTACTCTAACTGGAGCTGTGTGGTGTGGAGCCCCACTCTAACTGGAGCTGTGTGGTGTGGAGCCTTACTCTAACTGGAGCTGTGTGGTGTGGAGCCTTACTCTAACTGGAGCTGTGTGGTGTGGAGCCTTACTCTAACTGGAGCTGTGTGGTGTGGAGCCTTACTCTAACTGGCGCTGTGTGGTGTGGGGCCTTACTCTAACTGGAGCTGTGTGGTGTTGAGCCCCACTCTAACTGGGTACAGCTACGGCGCCCGAGGCCCTGCGAGAGCAAGTTGTCTTCACCCCACCTTACCTTTTCGGTCATTTTCTGGCTCACGCTCAGCAGCATCAGCATGTTGTCACATTCGGTGATGCCCATGGCGTAGAGGTCGCTCAGGACATTAGCGCAGGCAATCCGCCCCTGGTACACAGGAAAACACAAGGGGTCAGACCCCGCACGTGGTGACAATGACGGCCAGCCACCCCGACCTTTCACGCGACAACCAAACCTCACGCCAGCGACGAGACAGCAATCCTTCTGACCAGGTGGAATTAAGGCAGCTTCACACAGAAACCGACTCAATTCAGCTTTCTGTAGGGGCACCAATCAGGTGTCGTAGATAGCACTGCCCTGTGTTATACAGTGACAGACCTGTACCCACCAGTACTGTACCCGTGTTATACAGTGACAGACCTGTACCGACCAGTACTGTACCCCAGTGTTATACAGTGACAGACCTGTACCCACCAGTACTGTACCCGTGTTATACAGTGACAGACCTGTACCGACCAGTACTGTACCCCAGTGTTATACAGTGACAGACCTGTACCCACCAGTACTGTACCCGTGTTATACAGTGACAGACCTGTACCGACCAGTACTGTACCCCAGTGTTATACAGTGACAGACCTGTACCCACCAGTACTGTACCCCAGTGTTATACAGTGACAGACCTGTCCCCACCAGTACTGTACCCCAGTGTTATACAGTGACAGGCCTGTACCCACCAGTACTGTACCCCAGTGTTATACAGAGACAGACCTGTACCCACCAGTACTGTACCCCAGTGTTATACAGTGACAGACCTGTACCCACCAGTACTGTACCCCAGTGTTATACAGTGACAGACCTGTACCCACCAGTACTGTACCCCAGTGTTATACAGTGACAGACCTGTACCCACCAGTACTGTACCCCAGTGTTATACAGCGACAGACCTGTACCCACCAGTACTGTACCCCAGTGTTAGTGACAGACCTGTACCCACCAGTACTGTACCCCAGTGTTATACAGTGACAGACCTGTACCCACCAGTACTGTACCCCAGTGTTAGTGACAGACCTGTACCCACCAGTACTGTACCCCAGTGTTATACAGTGACAGACCTGTACCCACCAGTACTGTACCCCAGTGTTAGTGACAGACCTGTACCCACCAGTACTGTACCCCAGTGTTATAGTGACAGACCTGTGCCCACCAGTACTGTACCCCAGTGTTATACAGTGACAGACCTGTACCCACCAGTACTGTACCCCAGTGTTATACAGCGACAGACCTGTACCCACCAGTACTGTACCCGTGTTATACAGTGACAGACCTGTACCCACCAGTACTGTACCCCAGTGTTATACAGTGACAGACCTGTACCCACCAGTACTGTACCCCAGTGTTATACAGTGACAGACCTGTACCCACCAGTACTGTACCCCAGTGTTATACAGCGACAGACCTGTACCCACCAGTACTGTACCCCAGTGTTAGTGACAGACCTGTACCCACCAGTACTGTACCCCAGTGTTATAGTGACAGACCTGTGCCCACCAGTACTGTACCCCAGTGTTATACAGTGACAGACCTGTACCCACCAGTACTGTACCCCAGTGTTATACAGCGACAGACCTGTACCCACCAGTACTGTACCCGTGTTATACAGTGACAGACCTGTACCCACCAGTACTGTACCCCAGTGTTATACAGTGACAGACCTGTACCCACCAGTACTGTACCCGTGTTATACAGTGACAGACCTGTACCCACCAGTACTGTACCCCAGTGTTATACAGCGACAGACCTGTACCCACCAGTACTGTACCCCAGTGTTATACAGTGACAGACCTGTCCCCACCAGTACTGTACCCGTGTTATACAGTGACAGACCTGTACCCACCAGTACTGTACCCGTGTTATACAGTGACAGACCTGTACCCACCAGTACTGTACCCCAGTGTTATACAGTGACAGACCTGTACCCACCAGTACTGTACCCGTGTTATACAGTGACAGACCTGTACCCACCAGTACTGTACCCCAGTGTTATAGTGACAGACCTGTACCCACCAGTACTGTACCCCAGTGTTAGTGACAGACCTGTACCCACCAGTACTGTACCCCAGTGTTAGTGACAGACCTGTACCCACCAGTACTGTACCCCAGTGTTAGTGACAGACCTGTACCCACCAGTACTGTACCCCAGTGTTATACAGTGACAGACCTGTACCCACCAGTGCTGTACCCCAGTGTTATACAGTGACGGACCTGTACCCACCAGTACTGTACCCCAGTGTTAGTGACAGACCAGTACCCACCAGTACTGTACCCGTTATACAGTGACAGACCTGTACCCACCAGTACTGTACCCCAGTGTTATAGTGACAGACCTGTACCCACCAGTACTGTACCCCAGTGTTATACAGTGACAGACCTGTACACACCAGTACTGTACCCCAGTGTTATACAGTGACAGACCTGTACCCACCAGTACTGTACCCGTGTTATACAGTGACAGACCTGTACCCACCAGTACTGTACCCCAGTGTTATAGTGACAGACCTGTACCCACCAGTACTGTACCCCAGTGTTAGTGACAGACCTGTACCCACCAGTACTGTACCCCAGTGTTAGTGACAGACCTGTACCCACCAGTACTGTACCCCAGTGTTAGTGACAGACCTGTACCCACCAGTACTGTACCCCAGTGTTATAGTGACAGACGTGTACCCACCAGTGCTGTACCCCAGTGTTATACAGTGACAGACCTGTACCCACCAGTACTGTACCCCAGTGCTATACAGTGACAGACCTGTACCCACCAGTACTGTACCCCAGTGTTATACAGCGACAGACCTGTACCCACCAGTGCTGTACCCCAGTGTTATACAGTGACAGACCTGTACCCACCAGTACTGTACCCCAGTGTTATACAGTGACAGACCTGTACCCACCAGTACTGTACCCCAGTGTTATACAGTGACAGACCTGTACCCCCCCAGTACTGTACCCCAGTGTTATACAGTGACAGACCTGTACCCACCAGTGCTGTACCCCAGTGTTATACAGTGACAGACCTGTACCCACCAGTACTGTACCCCAGTGTTATACAGTGACAGACGTGTACCCACCAGTACTGTACCCCAGTGCTAGTGACAGACCTGTACCCACCAGTACTGTACCCCAGTGTTATACAGTGACAGACCTGTACCCACCAGTACTGCACCCCAGTGTTATACAGTGACAGACCTGTACCCACCAGTACTGTACCCCAGTGTTATAGTGACAGACCTGTACAACGAGTTAAATGTAGTTTTTTGTGTGTTAGCAACACAGATATCTCAATGTTCATCAGGATTTCAGCGTTCCTGACTGGGAGACTCAATTATCACTTGATCTGCCGTCTCCCCGTGGCCCCCGAATCCAAAACTTATTGAACTGGGGCTGCTGTTACTCTACAGGAAAGAAACGGCTCGCTCACTTTGGCTCCTCTCCTTAAACTGCTGATCCCGCCACAGGCACCAGATATCACGGTGCGATCGGGAGCCTTGATAACTTGGGTCTGCTGATCAAACCCAGGAGTGTGGAGTACAAGGTGGCACTGCTGAGCCTGATAAGAACGCAAGAACTAGGAGCTGGAGGCGGCAGTACACCCCCTCGAGCCTGCTCCGCCATTCAATGCGATCATGGCTGATCATCCAAATTCAGTACCCTGTCCCTGCCTTCTCCCCATATCCATTGATCCCTTTAGCCTTAAGAAATATATCTAACTCCCTCTTGAATATATTTAATGAATTGGCCTCTACTGCCTTCTGTGGTAGAGAATTCCACAGGTTCACCACTCTCTGGGTGAAGAAATTCCTCCTCATCTCTGTCCTAAATGGCTTACCCCTTATCCTTAGACTGTGACCCCTGGTTCTGGACTCCCCCGCCATCGGGAACATCCTTCCTGCATCTAGTCTGTCCAGTCCTGTTAGAATTTTATAAGTTTCAATGAGATCCCCTCTCATTCTTCTAAACACCAGCGAGTATAAGCCCAATCGACCCAATCTCTCCTCATACGTCATTCCTGCCATCCCAGGTATCAGTCTGGTGAATCTTCGCTTCACTCCCTCCATGGCAAGAACATCCTTCCTCAGATAAGGCGACCAAAACTGCACACAATACTCAAGGTGTGGTCTCACCAAGGCCCTGTACAACTGCAGCAAGACATCCTTGCTCCTGTACTCGAATCCTCTCGCTACGAAGGCCAACATACCATTTGCCTTCTTAACCGCCTGCTGCACCTGCATGCTTACCTTCAGCGACTGGTGCACGAGGACACCCAGGTCTCGTTGCACTTCCCCTTCTCCCAATCTATTGCCGTTCAGATAATAATCTGCCTTCCTGTTTTTGCCACCAAAGTGGATAACCTCGCATTTATCCACATTATATTGCATCTGCCCAATCGCCCAACCTGTCCAAATCATCCTGGAGTTTCTCGGCATCCTCCTCACAGCGCACACGCCCACCCAGCTTTGTGTCGTCTGCAAACTTGGAGATATTACATCTAGTTCCCTCGTCTAGGAGCAGGAGGCGGCAGTACGTCGCCTCGAGCCTGCTCCGCCATTCAATAAGATCGTGGCTGATCTTCAACCTCATCTCCACTTTCCCGCCCCGATCCCTCGATTCCCCTAGAGTCCAAAAATCTATCGATCTCCGCCTTGAATATAGAGTTATACAGCACAGAAAGAGGCCCTTCGGCCCATCGTGTCTGCGCCGGCCATCAAGCCCCGTCTATTCTAATCCCATTTTCCAGCACTTGGTCCGTAGCCTTGTGTGCTGTGGCGTTTCAAGTGCTCATCTAAATGCTTCTTGAATGTTGTGAGGGTTCCTGCCTCTACCACCCTTTCAGGCAGTGAGTTCCAGATTCCAACCACCCTCTGGGTGAAAAAGTTTTTCCTCAAATCCCCTCTAAACCTCCTGCCCCTTACCTTGAAACTATGCCCCCTGGTTATTGACCCCTCTACTAAGGGGAAAGGTTCCTTGCTATCCACCCTATCTATGCCCCTCATAATTTTGTACACCTCAATCAGGTCCCCCCTCAGCCTTCTCTGCTCTAAGGAAAACAACCCCAGCCTGTCCAGTCTCTCTTCATAGCTGAAGTGCTCCAGCCCAGGTAACATCCTGGTGAATCTCCTCTGCACCCTCTCCACTGCAATCACATCCTTCCTATAGTGTGGCGACCAGAACTGCACACAGTATTCCAGCTGTGGCCTAACTAGCGTTTTGTACAGCTCCATCATAACCTCCCTGCTCTTATATTCTATGCCTCGGCTAATGAAGGCAAGTATCCCGTACACTCAACGACTGAGCCTCCACAGCCCTCTGGGGCAGAGAATTCCAAAGATTCACCGCCCTCTGAGTGAAGAAATTCCTCCTCAACTCAGTCCTAAATGGCCGACCCCTTATCCTGAGACTGTGACCCCTGGTTCTAGACTCTCCAGCCAGGGGGGAAACAACCTCTCAGCATCTACCCTGTCAATCCCCCTCAGAATCTTATATGTTTCAATAAGATCACCTCTCGTTCTTCTAAACTGCTGTAACTAGTGGGGTACCGCAAGGATCAGTGCTTGGGCCTCAGCTATTCACAATCTACATCAATGATTTGGATGAGGGGACCAAATGTTATATATCTAAGTTTGCTGATGGTACAAAGCTGGGTGGGAATGTAAGCTGTGAGGAGGATACAAGGGGATATAGACAGGCGAAGCGAGTGGGCAAGAACATGGCAAATGGAGTATAATGCGGAGAAATGTGAAGTTGTCCACTTTGGTAGGAAAAATAGAAAAGCAGAGTATTTTTTAAATGGGGAGAGATTGGGAAATGTTGGTGTTCAGAGGGACCTGGGTGTCCTTGTACACGAATCACTGAAAGTTAACAGGCAGGTACAGCAAGCAATTCGGAAAGCAAATGGTATGTTGGCCTTTATTACAAGAGGATTTGAGTATAAGAGTAAAGACGTCTTACTGCAATTATATAGGGCCCTGGTGAGATCACACCTGGAGTATTGTGGACAGTTTTGGTCTCCTTACCTAAGGAAGGATATACAGGAAACTTTCGTTTATCCGGAGGTTAAATGTGCGGAAAGCTCTATCTACAGGAAACTTTGTGCTATCCGGCACCAACGGGACCGAGCTGTTGCCGTCCCATCAAAACTGCCGGACAAACCAGCGCTAATGTTGAAACATGCGGAGATTTTGAGCTCCGTATCTGGCAACAAACCCTGTCGCTCAGCAACAGCTTCTAAACGGTCGGCCGTACCTTGCAAGCATCTCTGTAGCTTAGCAACAGCTTCAGCGAGACCTTGCAGAGCTTGACCGGTGAAAAAAAAAAGCAACGAGAAGAAAAAAAAACCTAACGAAACGGCTCCTGATTTTTGCCGGTGGCTCAAGCATTCCGGACATTTAGCCTCCGGATAAACCAAAGTTTCCTGTACCGGCAAAATTCAGGAGTCGGTTCAGATAATTTTTTTTCCTTTTCGTTGCTTCTTTTCTCCAGTCCTGGCTCTGCAAGCGTCTCTGTAGCTAAGCAACAGCTTCAGCTAGACGCTTGCAAGCTGCGCCGACGGTTTTGAAGCTGTTGCTAAGCAACAGGGTTTGTTGCTTCACACGGAGC
This sequence comes from Somniosus microcephalus, assembly GCF_052327205.1. Taxonomy (NCBI): domain Eukaryota; kingdom Metazoa; phylum Chordata; class Chondrichthyes; order Squaliformes; family Somniosidae; genus Somniosus; species Somniosus microcephalus. The sequence continues at coordinate 31,645,005 of NW_028225185.1, forward strand.
TCTGAGCTCCGTATGTTTTAACGTTAGCGCTGGTTTCTACGGCAGTTTTGATCTAACGGCACCAGCTCGGTCCTGGATATCAGAAAGTTTCCTGTACTTGCCATAGAGGGAGTGCAGCGAAGGTTCACCAGACTGGTTCCTGGGATGGCGGGACTGTCGTATGAGGAGAGATTGGGTCGACTAGGCCTGTATTCACTAGAGTTTAGAAGAATGAGAGGGGATCTCATTGAAACATATCAGATTCTGAGGGGGATTGACAGGGTAGATGCTGAGAGGCTGTTTCCCCCCTGGCTGGAGAGTCTCGAACCAGGGGTCACAGTCTCAGGATAAGGGGTCGGCCATTCAGGACTGAGATGAGGAGGAATTTCTTCACTCAGAGGGCGGTGAATCTTTAGAATTCTCTACCCCAGAGGGCTGTGGAGGCTCAGTCGTCGAGTCCCATCCCAGGGACCAGTCTGGTGAACCTTCACACACACACACACAGTCCAGTAGGAGGCTCTGGACGGTTATCAGCAGCAGAAATGCGGGCCGCTTCTTCTCCTCTCTAATCCGGGGCACTGAGGCCAATAGTCGCCCCCCCCCCCACTACTAACCGCCACCCCAGCTGAGAATCCAGCAGAGATCCCTCAAGGATGGTGTTATAAATCTCATCATGAAGAAACGACTCATGAAATAACACTGGACGGCCAGCTGGTGGCGCCATCCAAGGAGTATAAATACTCGGGCGTGGGCCCAGCTTTTCAGGGACATTTTGTAAGACAGGAACTAGTGAAGTACAACTAGACTTCCCATGTTCTGAAACAAGTTGATTAAAGCCTTGCTTTATACTCGAGCCAAGTGCGTAGTGAGTTTTATTACGTCAGCTTTGATCTGGATCCTTCTCGATCTTTCGGGCTCGGACTAAACCGAGGGGAATCCCCGACCACCCCCCCGCTCTTTCTCGAGTCGTACCGTGGGAATCGATAACTTCTGCCCGAACAGGCCGGCGAGACAGGGCCGGCGGTTTTGCTGAGCAGGCGGGCGGGGAAAGCGTTAAAACCTTTTCATTCTTGGCTCAAAGTCCCCAGAGTAAACACGGCAGATTAAACATTAACCAGATGGCGTGGTGCGGACCGAAGGTCGCGGAAACGCCCGTCGGCGGCTGGTCTGGCTGCCAAAATGTCCCACTCGACCCGCCAGGACTCACATTCCCACCATTGCTCCGCTTTATTGCTGAAATCAGCGAGAAGGTCGAACACTGACTGCGCACCATCGGTCTAGGTCTCCCGGATAGTATTCAGCGTACTTCTGCGGAGGATGGGGAGGGGGATACAGGTGATTTACAGCGGAGAAGTTCACCCGAGGCCCCGTTTTGCCAGCACGATTGGATGCTGAGGAGCCCACGGACACTATTGGAAGGGGGGGGGGGAGCGAGCAGGGAGTTTCTCCCGGTGCCCTGGGGAGGCCCCAACACTTCCCCACCCTCAACCAACAGATTAAACAGGCCACGTGCGGCGCTACGACCCTGCGGGATCCGCAACCTGCAAAAACAGTCACCGCACTAGAGAGGGAGTCCTCGCACGCGGAGTTCGGGAGCCGCGATGAGCAATGTTCCCGCTGAGCCGCGCAGAGGTCTGGCGGCCCCGCGCCGCCGGCTCAAACTGAAAAACCCACGCATGCGCGGAAATTTAAGGGGCCGCGCGCCCCCAAAAGAATCAGAGGGATAATTGGCGATAAGACGCGATATACTGGGCTGTCCTTAGAACATAAGAATTAGGAGCAGGAGTCGGCCATTCGGCCCCTCGAGCCTGCTCCGCCATTCAATAAGATCACGGCTGATCATCGATCTCAACTCCACTTTCCCGCCCGATCCCCATATCCCTCGATTCCCCTAGAGTCCAAAAATCTCTCGATCTCAGCCTTGAATAGACTCAACGACGGAGCCTCCACAGCCCTCTGGGGTAGAGAATTCCAAAGATTCACCGCCCTCTGAGTGAAGAAATTCCTCCTCATCAGTCCGAAATGGCCGACCCCTTATCCTGAGACTGTGACCCCTGGTTCTAGACTCTCCAGCCAGGGGGGAAACAGCCTCTCAGCATCGACCCTGTCAATCCCCCTCAGAATCTGATATGTTTCAATGAGATCACCTCTCATTCTTCTAAACTCCAGAGAGTATCGGCCCATTCTACTCAATCTCTCATCATAGGACAATCCCTCTCATCCCAGGAATCAATCTAGTGAACCTTCGTTGCACCGCCTCTAAGGCAAGCATATCCTTCCTCAGATAAGGAGACCAGAACTGTGCACAGTACTCCAGGTGTGGTCTCACCAAGGCCCTGTACAATTGTAGCAAGACTTCCTCAACTCTTATACTCCAACCCCCTTGCAATAAACGCCAACATGCCATTTGCCTTCCTTATTGCTTGCTGTACCTGCATGCTAGCTTTGTGTTTCTTGCACGAGGACACCCAAATCTATCTGAACACCAACATTTAATAGTTTCTCACTGTGGTGATTATTCTTTATGTTTAGTAAGAAGTATTGTGATTGGTTGTTTGTTTCCTGCCTTGGGATATATGCTGTAATCTCATTGGTAGTTGATGTCATGTGATTTGTGGTGGCCATCTTAAATTCAGTTCTTTCCAGCCTTTAGTTGGGACTGGGTGTTGAAGATGTGCTACCGGATTTTTAAGTTAATAAAGCCTAGATTAGAAAGGCAAATCTATTCTTTATTTCAATTTATTAACTTTATGTCAGAATGGAGCGATATCTTCAACCAGAACGATTCAATGCTGACCCTAATTCTGCAGGAGTGGATGATAAATGGAAACATTGGTATTGTACATTTAAAAACTTTTTGGGCGTGTTGGATCAAGAGTCTCTAAATAAGCTGAATATGCTGATCAACTACATTGCTCCGGATGTGTATAAGTATATTTTGGACTGTAAAACTTACGAAGTGGCTATTTCTACATTGGAAAAGATTTTTGTTAAACCAAAGAATGAGGTATTTGCACGTCACCTTCTATCTGCCCGTAGGCAGCAGGTGGGAGAATCTTTGGATACTTATTTACAAGCACTTCGGTGCCTTAGTGTTAACTGTAATTATAAGGCCGTGACGGCTGAAGAATATAAGGAAGAATCGGTACGGGATGCTTTTATTAATGGATTACTGTCTAGATCAATTCGTCAGCGGTTGTTAGAAAATAAGACTTTGGATCTTAAGAGTGCTTTTGAGCAAGCTTCTACATTGGATGTGGCTCAGAGAAGTTCGGATTCTTATGCTCTTTTTAATCAGCCTGTGACTGTGGTTTCGGCAGTTCCGGATGAAAAGGAATTATGTGGACTTAATAGGAGTGGTTTACTAGATTCTGAAACAGTTTCTACTTCAGCGGCTGTTGCCTCTAGGATTCAGAAGTGTTATTTTTGTGGGAACGTCCGGCACCCTCGTCTGAAGTGTCCTGCTCGGGAGGCTGTGTGTAGTAAATGCGGCAAGAGAGGTCATTACGCACGTGTGTGTAAATCATCAGGTTCAATTACCTCCTCTGTGACTATTCAGCCTTTAGATAGGGCGTTTATTGCATCAATTTCTGCTGCATTTGCTCATGGGCTAAACAAAGCTATAGTTACGGCCCAAGTTAATGGGTTGGAAGTGAAGGCCCTTATAGATACGGGCAGTACCGAGAGTTTTATAAGTCTTCAGTTTGCAAAGGAGAAGCATTTGAAAATTTCGCCTGTTTCCTATCGGGTGTGTATGGCTCAGACGACTCTCACTTCACAAGTAGCTGGTTGTTGCCTTGTGAAATTGATTCTTCTAGGTAATACGTATACTGATATATGCCTATCTGTTTTGCCTAATCTCTGTGCGGATATTTTGATTGGTCATGATGTGCTTCAGTTACACGAGAGTCTCAGTCTTTCATTTGGAGGGACTAAGCCACCTTTATCTATTTGTGGATTAACCTCTTTATCCATTTCTCCATTATCACTTTTTTCCAATTTGATGCCGGATTGTAAGCCAATTGCTACCAAGTCAAGAAGGTATAGCAGTCAGGATAGAGAATTTATTAATTCTGAAGTTCAACGTCTCTTATTGGAAGGAATCATTGAACCTAGTTGTTCGCCTTGGCGGGCACAGGTAGTTGTCACGACTAACGAGAGACATAAGAAACGAATGGTGATAGACTATTCCCAAACTATTAATAGGTATACTCAATTAGATGCGTACCCTTTGCCTAAGATTGATGAGCTTATCAATAAAGTATCTCAGTATAAGGTTTTTAGCACTATTGACCTAAAGAGTGCTTATCATCAGATTCCTATTGTTAAGAAGGATCAACCATATACGGCCTTTGAGGCTGGTGGAAAGCTGTATCAGTTTTGCCGAATACCATTTGGTGTTACTAATGGTGTTGCTTGTTTTCAACGGGCAATGGATGCTTTTATAAGTGATAACTCTCTCTCTGACACCTTTTCATATTTAGATGACATCACGGTGTGTGGCAAATCAAGGGTGGAGCATGATTCTAATTTAGAAAGATTCCTTCAAGCTGCGGAAAAAGTTGGTTTAACTTTCAATAAAGTGTACCTTTTCGACCACCGAGGTAAATCTACTGGGGTACATTATCTCGGGAAACAAGATTAAACCAGACCCAGAACGTCTGCGACCATTGATTGATTTACCTTGTCCTACTAATTCTAAGGCTTTGCAACGAGTTGTTGGACTGTTTTCTTACTATTCTAATTGGATTGCAAATTTTTCACAGAAGATCCGGCCTCTTATTCGGGTTACGACATATCCTCTATCATGGGAGGCCAGGACGTGTTTTGATAATTTTAAAAAGGATATCCTTGGAGCAGTTGTGCATTCTATTGATGAGCAGGTTCCTTTTGTGATTGAGACGGACGCTTCTGATTTTGCAATTGGGGCTACTCTGAACCAAAATGGAAGACCTGTGGCCTTTTTCTCACGTACCTTGAACAATAGTGAAAAAAGGCATTCTTCAATAGAGAAAGAGGCGTATGCAATAGTAGAAGCACTGCGTAAATGGAGACATTATTTATCGGGGCGACATTTTACGTTGGTAACTGATCAAAAGTCTGTGTCCTTTATGTTTGATGTCAAACATTTTGGAAAGATTAAGAATGATAAAATAATGAGGTGGAGGATTGCGTTGGCATGTTACCATTTTGATATAGTTTATCGTCCGGGGAAGGATAATGTTGCTGCTGATGCGCTGTCGAGGGCTTATTGTTCTGTGATTCACGGAGATACGCTTATTAATCTTCACAATGCCTTATGCCATCCTGGGGTTACGAGGATGATACACTTCGTACGCAGTAAGAATTTGCCCTTTTCAGTTGAAGACGTCAAGCGGATGACTTCATCATGTTCTAGCTGTGCTCGGTGTAAACCGAATTTCTTTAAGCCTCAACGAGCTCATCTTATAAAAGCTACTTCTCCTTTTGAACGTTTGAGCGTCGATTTTAAGGGGCCTCTTCCTTCAACTACTCAAAACCGATATATATTTACTGTTGTGGATGAGTTTTCAAGGTTCCCTTTTGCTTTTCCTTGTGCAGATGTATCAGTTGCTACAGTTATCAAATGTCTGACTCAACTTTGTCATCTTTGGGATGCCTGCGTATATCCATTCGGATCAGGGAAGTTCTTTTATGTCTTCCCAGTTGAAGGAATACCTTCAGAGTCGGGGAATTTCTATTAGCAGAACTACCCCGTATAATCCCCAGGGTAATGGACAGTGCGAACGATACAATGGGGTGATCTGGAAGGCAGTTATGTTGGCTTTGACATCCCGGAACCTCAAGAATACACAGTGGGAAATGGTACTGCCTGATGCCCTGCATTCCATTAGATCATTGCTTTCAACGGCTACGAATGTGACCCCCCCATGAAAGGCTCTTTAACTATCCGCGGAGATCTACTACGGGATATTTGGTACCTTCATGGCTTACTATGCAGGGACCTGTGCTGCTTCGACGCCATGTTAGATTGTCAAAATATGATCCTTTAGTGGAGGAGGTGGAGCTGTTGGAGGCAAATTCCCAATATGCTCATATTCGATTCCAAGATGGGAAAGAAAGTACTGTTTCAATTAAAGACTTGGCTCCTTGTGGTGGCCAGCCCTCTTCTGAGGATATTAACAATAGTCATGATTCAGATAATGTGGATGCTGTTACAGATACTACGAATATTTCCAATCCGACTGCAGATAATTATACTTCTATTAGTCAGCCCTCGATGGATGTTCATGACCGTCCCAGTTTACCTCCTGATGGGATTTCTAATCCGGAAACCGTTGAAAATCGGGATATGGATAGCCTTCCTGCAGAAGATACTTCTGTGTCTCCTGGTGTGGGAGGGCAAGGAATTTCACCAAGGTTAAGAAGGTCGACACGAACAAGATATCCGGTCGACCGATTGAAAATGGACTTTTAAATTGATAGTAATGTTTTAAAATTGTTGATATATTATATTGTTTTAGTTGAGAGATACTTAATACTTATGTGCAATGTTACTATTTGTTGTTGCTCACTTAGTATTGTGTCATGTTGAATAGTTTTATTTTGTCTGTGCATAGTTTTAGTTGTAAATAATTAATTATAAATTGTAAAGGTTATTTAGGTTGGAGTATATTTTAAAAGGAGGGGTGAATGTGGTGATTATTCTTTATGTTTAGTAAGAAGTATTGTGATTGGTTGTTTGTTTCCTGCCTTGGGATATATGCTGTAATCTCATTGGTAGTTGATGTCATGTGATTTGTGGTGGCCATCTTAAATTCAGTTCTTTCCAGCCTTTAGTTGGGACTGGGTGTTGAAGATGTGCTACCGGATTTTTAAGTTAATAAAGCCTAGATTAGAAAGGCAAATCTATTCTTTATTTCACTCACCATTTCAAAAATATTCTGTTTTCCTATTCTTCGTACCAAAGTGAATAACCTCACATTTCCCCACATTATACTCCATCTGCCACCTTACTGCCCACTCACTCAGTCTATCTATATCCCTTTGCAGACTCTGTTCTCCTCACAGCTTACTGTCCCACCTAGCTTTGTATCGTCAGCAAACTTGGATACATTATACTCGGTCCCTTCATTGGTGAACCTGTGGAATTCTCTACCACAGAAGGCAGTCGAGGCCAATTCATTAAATATATTCAAGAAGGAGTTGGATCTATTTCTTAAGGCTAAGGGGAGTGCAGCGAAGATTCACCAGACTGATACCTGGGATGGCAGGAATGACGTATGAGGAGAGATTGGGTCGATTGGGCTTGTACTCGCTGGAGTTTAGAAGAATGAGAGGGGATCTCATTGAAACTTAGAAAATTCTAACAGGACTGGACAGACTAGATGCAGGAAGGATGTTCCCGATGGTCGGGGGAGTCCAGAACCAGGGGTCACAGTCTAAGGATAAGGGGTAAGCCATTTAGGACAGAGATGAGGAGGAATTTCTTCACCCAGAGAGTGGTGAACCTGTGGAATTCTCTACCACACAAGGCAGTTGAGGCCAATTCATTAAATATATTCAAAAACGAGTTAGATATATTTCTGAAGGCTAAAGGGATCAAGGGATATGGGGAGAAAGCAGGGACAGGGTACTGAATTTGGATGATCAGCCATGATCGCATTGAATGGCCGACTCCTGCTCCTATCTTCTATGTTTCGATGTTTAATCGAGGTCATTAATATAGATTGTGAATAGCTGAGGCCCCCCGACACCGACTGTAAAGTGAACACTTGTTTAACTCGCCTCACAGCCGGTCCACAGCTCACGCTGCAGTCGAGGGCTCGCCCGAACACCGGCCACCGCTCCAGACACAGGAATAAAGGCCGAGGGAAAGCAGCCAGGTGCTGAATGGCAACTGACTGGAGACATTTTTCCAAGACAGGCGACTTACAGCGCAGACGTTGAGTTGGCAGACGAGGCCTCGGGTTGAGTGGATGCTGAAGAGCAGGCCATTCAAGCCCCTCGAGCCTGCTGCGGGCAGGTGGATTAACTCCCCGAAGGACGACAGCCGCGCACATAAATACTGTGGCAGCAAGAGCAGGTCAGAGGCTGGGCATTCTGCGGCGAGTGTCTCACCTCCTGACTCCCCAAAGCCTTTCCACCATCTACAAGGCACAAGTCAGGAGTGTGATGGAACACTCTCCACTTGCCTGGATGAGTGCAGCTCCAACAACACTCGAGAAGCTCGACACCATCCAGGACAAAGCAGCCCGCTTGATTGGCACCCCGTCCACCACCTTAAACATTCACTCCCTCAGCAAAGGTCCCGGCAGACTGGAAAACTGCTAATGTAACACCCTTATTGAAAAAGGGCAGTAGACAGAAGGCTGGAAACTATAGACCGGTTAGCCTAACATCTGTGGTAGGTAAAATTTTGGAGTCCATTATTAAGGAGACAGTAACAGGATATTTGGATAATCATAATTTAATAAGACAAAGTCAGCATGGTTTTATGAAGGGGAAGTCATGTTTGACAAATTTGCTGGAGTTCTTTGAGGAAGTAACATATAGGGTGGATAAAGGTGAACCAGTGGACGTAGTGTATTTAGACTTCCAAAAGGCATTTGACAAGGTGCCACACAAAAGATTATTGCTTAAGATAAAAAATCACGGGATTGGGGGTAATATTCTGGCATGGATAGAGGATTGGCTATCTAACAGAAGGCAGAGAGTTGGGATAAATGGTTCATATTCAGACTGGCAATCAGTAACCAGTGGTGTTCCGCAGGGGTCAGTGCTGGGTCCCCAACTCTTTACAATCTATATTAACGATTTGGAGGAGGGGACCGAGTGTAACACATCAAAGTTTGCAGATGATACTAAGATGGGAGGGAAAGTAGTGAGTGAGGAGGACATAAAAAACCTGCAAGGGGACATAGACAGGCTAAGTAAGTGGGCAGAGATTTGGCAGATGGAATACAATACTGGAAAGTGTGAGGTTATGCACTTTGGCAGGAAAAATCGTAGAGCAAGTTATTATCTTAATGGCAAGAAACTGGAAAGTACTGAAGTACAAAGGGATCTGGGGGTCCTGGTGCACGAAACTCAAAAGGTTAGTATGCAGGTGCAGCAAGTGATTAAGAAGGCCAATGGAATGTTGGCTTTCATTGCTAGGGGGATAGAATATAAAAATAGGGAGGTATTGCTTCAGTTGTACAAGGTATTGGTGAGACCGCACCTGGAATACTGCATACAGTTTTGGTGTCCATACTTAAGAAAGGACATACTTGCTCTCGAGTCAGTACAAAGAAGGTTCACTCGATTAATCCCGGGGATGAGGGGATGGACATATGAGGAGAGGTTGAGTAGATTGGGACTCTACTCATTGGAGTTCAGAAGAATGAGAGGCGATCTTATTGAAACATATAAGATTATGAAGGGGTTGGATCGGGTGGATGCAGGGAGGATGTTCCAGATGATGGGTGAAACTAGAACTAGGGGGTATAGTCTTAGAATAAGGGGCTGCTCTTTCAAAACTGAGATGAGGAGGAACTACTTCACTCAGAGGGTGGTAGGTCCATGGAATATGCTGCCCCAAAAAGCTGTCGAAGCTACATCATTACATAAATTTAAAACAGAAATAGACAGTTTCCTAGTAGAAAAGGGAATTAAAGGTTACGGGGAGCGGGCAGGAATTTGGACATGAGTCTAGGTTCGGATAGGTCATGGCCCTGTGGGTAGCGGAGCGGGCCCAGGGGCCGTGTAGCCTGATCCTGCTCCTGTTTTTCGTGTGTCTAATGCTGTTAGATTCAGGAGATAGTCCTGTCATAGTGGATTGGCGGTTAGGATCAGATCAGCCATGATCTTATTGAATGGCGGAGCAGGCTCGAGGGGCCAATTGGCCTACTCCTGCTCCTATTTCTTATGTTCTTATGTTCTTATGTACCACCGGCGCACCGTGGCTGCAGTGTGGACCATCTACAAGATGCACTGCAGCAACTCGCCAAGGCTTCTTTGGCAGCACCTCCCAAACCCGCGACCTCTTCCACCTAGAAGGACAAGGGCAGCAGGTGCACGGGAACACCACCACCTCCAAGTTCCCCTCCGAGTCACACACACCATCCTGACTTGGAAATATATCGGCCGTTCCTTCATCGTCGCTGGGTCAAAATCCTGGAACTCCCTCCCTAACAGCGCTGTGGGAGCACCTTCACCACACGGACTGCAGCGGTTCAAGGCGGCTCACCACCACCTTCTCAAGGGCAATTAGGGATGGGCAATAAATGCTGGGTCTTGGCAGCGACGCCCACATCTCAGAAACGAGTTTTTTTAAAAACATGCACACGTACACGCCAAACTAAAATCCGCCGTCTGCCGAGAGGCCGGTGGGGACGCGACACACTGGCTTGACATCCCAGGGCTGGGCTGGGGAAGGGGAGGGGGGGTGGAAGAGTGGCAGTGCCCCGGTGGCAGTCAGCGCCAGCAGATAGCGATGGCCACGCCGATCTCCCCATTCCCGCCGACGCTGTCCATTCGCACGTAAATACCGCACGCACACACGAGTTCAGAACGTACCATCATATACGGGTCGTCGACTAACGGATAGAAGAAGTCCGTCGTCTGGACGAGAGAGAGCCCGCCGTGCCGCAGCGGGATCACGCACGAATCCATGCCGATCCCTGAAAGAGACAGTCACACGTTAGCGGCAGTCAAAACGGCACGAGCCGCAGAGAGACGCACAAACTGGCCCAGGGACAGGGCAGCACGTTGATCCCGGTGCTTTCGTTTACCCGCCAGAGGTTAAGCTTTTTACTGTGGCTCAGAGGGCCTCACTCGCGCCTCTGGTCAGAAGGTTGTGGGTTCGAGGCCCGCTGCAGAGACCCGAGCATGAAATCTGGGCCGACGCACCCGGTACTGAGGGAGCGCCGCACTGTCGGAGGGGCGGTGCCGAGGGAGCGCCGCACTGTCGGAGGGGCGGTACTGAGGGAGCGCCGCACTGTCGGAGGGGCGGTGCTGAGGGAGCGCCGCACTGTCGGAGGGGCGGTGCTGAGGTAGCGCCGCACTGTCGGAGGGCAGTACAGAGGGAGTGCCGCACTGTCGGAGGGGTGGTACTGAGGGAGCGCCGCACTGTCGGAGGGGCGGTACTGAGGGAGCGCCGCACTGTCGGAGGGGCAGTACCGAGGGAGCGCCGCACTGTCGGAGGGGCGGTGCTGAGGGAGCGCCGCACTGTCGGAGGGGCGGTACCGAGGGAGCGCCGCACTGTCGGAGGGGCCGTCTTTCGGGATGAGACGTTAAACCCGAGGCCCCGTCTGCCCTCTCAGGTGGATGTAAAAGATCCCACGGCCACTATTGGAAGAAGAGCAGGGGGGAGTTCTCCCCGGTGTCCTGGGGCCGATATTTATCCCTCAACCAACATCACAAACAGATGATCTGGTCATTATCACATTGCTGTTTGTGGGAGCTTGCTGTGCGCAAATTGGCTGCTGCGTTTCCTACATTACAACAGTGACCACACTTCAAAAAAAGTCCTTCATTGGCTGTGAAGCGCTTTGGGACGTCCTGAGGATGGTGAAAGGCGCTGGAGAGATGGGAGTTTTTTTTTGCACTGGGGTTGTGCTCGTAAGAGTTTAAAAAAAAAAAAACTGGACGGTGTGAACTGGTCGGCACGGGTCCGGGTGCCAAACTATCGGGAGGCTCTCCCGACTGTGACGAGGCAACTGGGAAGCGCTCAAACTCAAACGTACGCTCCGCGCCGTGCCTCCTGACCTCATCTTCGGCCGCGGTGGTTTGGCGAGACAATAGCAAGCTTGGGCAAATACTTGAACAAAGGTTGGCTGATCAGAGAGGCAGAGAGAGAGAGCCAGCGTGGATTTGTAAAGGGCAAGTCATGTCTCGCGAACCTAGGTAAACCTGTGGAGGGAGGTAACAGACGTGGCAGATACGGGAGTGTCTGTGGACATTAGTTATGCCCGGAAGGTATCTGATAAGGAGCCACATTAAAGAGATGATTAACAAGAACGAGAGTACATGGAATTGAAGGCAATCTATTGGCATGGATAGGGAACTGGTTCGGAGGTAGGAGAGAGTGTGAGGGGCATAGATAGGGTAGATAGAAAGGAACTTTGCCCCTTAGTGGAGGGGTCATAGAAACATAGAAGATAGGAGCAGGAGGAGGCCATTCGGCCCCTCGAGCCTGCTCCGCCATTCAATGAGATCATGGCTGATCATCCAAATTCAGTACCCTGTCCCTGCCTTCTCCCCATATCCCTTTAGCCGTAAGAAATATATCCAACTCCTTCTTGAATATATTTAATGAATTGGCCTCCACTGCCTTGTGTGGTAGAGAATTCCACAGGTTCACCACTCTCTGGGTGAAGAAATTCCTCCTCATCTCTGTCCTAAGTGGCTTGCCCCTTATCCTTAGACTGTGACCCCTGGTTCTGGACTCCCCGACCATCGGGAACATCCTTCCTGCATCTAGTCTGTCTAGTCCTGTTAGAATTATATAAGTTTCACTGAGATCCCCTCTCATTCTTCTAAACTCCAGCGAGTATAAGTCCAATCGACCCAATCTCTCCTCATACGTCATTCCTGCCATCCCAGGTATCAGTCTGGTGAATCTTCGCTGCACTCCCTCCATGGCAAGAACATCCTTCCTCAGGGCCAATAACCAGGGGGCATAGTTTCAAGGTAAGGGGCAGGAGGTTTAGAGGGGATTTGAGGAAAAACTTTTTCACCCAGAGGGTGGTTGGAATCTGGAACTCACTGCCTGAAAGGGTGGTAGAGGCAGGAACCCTCGCAACATTCAAGAAGCGTTTAGATGAGCACTTGATGAGAGATTGGGGTGTTTGAGATGATTAAAGGATCCGATCGGGTCGATCGAGAGAGAAACTATTTCCTCTGGTGGGGGGAGTCCAGAACAAGGGGGCAGAACCTTCAAATTAGAGCCAGGCCGTTCAGGGGTGATGTCAGGAAGCACTTCTTCACACAAAGGCTGGTGGAAATCTGGAACTCTCCCCCCGCAAAGAGCTGTCGAGGCTGGTGGGGGGGGTCAATTAGCGATTTCAAGACTGAGATTTTTATTGGGTAAGGGGCATTAAGGTTAACGGAACCAAGGTGGGTAGATGGAGTTAAGAGACAGATCAGCCCTGATCTCATTGAATGGCGGAGCAGGCTCGAGGTGCTGAATGGCCGACTCCTGCTCCTAATGTAACAGGCTCGAGGGGGCTGAATGGCCTCCTCCTGTTCCTAATGTAACAGGCTCGAGGGGGCTGAACGGCCTCCCCCTGTTCCTAATGTAACAGGCTCGAGGGGCTGAATGGCCTCCTCCTGTTCCTAATGTAACAGGCTCGAGGGGCTGAACGGCCTCCTCCTGTTCCGCCTCCTCCAAGGATGTCTTGCTGCAGTTGTACAGGGCCTTGGTGAGACCACACCTTGAGTATTGTGCGCAGTTTTGGTCGCCTTATCTGAGGAAGGATGTTCTTGCCATGGAGGGAGTGCAGCGAAGATTCACCAGACTGATACCTGGGATGGCAGGAATGACGTATGAAGAGAGATTGGGTCGATTGGGCTTATACTCGCTGGAGTTTAGAAGAATGAGAGGGGATCTCATTGAAACTTATAAAATTCTAACAGGACTAGACAGACTAGATGCAGGAAGGATGTTCCCGATGGCGGGGGAGTCCAGAACCAGGGGTCACAGTCTAAGGATAAGGGGTAAGCCATTTAGGACTGAGATGAGGTGGAATTTCTTCACCCAGAGAGTGGTGAACCTGTGGAATTCTCTACCACAGAAGGCAGTGGAGGCCAATTCATTAAATATATTCAAGAAGGAGTTAGATATATTTCTTAAGGCTAAGGGGATCAAGGGATATGGGGAGAAGGCAGGGACCGGGTACTGAGTTTGGATGATCAGCCATGATCTCATTGAATGGCGGAGCAGACTCGAGGGGCCGAATGGCTGACTCCTGCTCCTATCTTCTATGTTTCTATGTTTCACATGTCCCCTCACGTGGAAGTCACAGCCTAGTTCCCCAGCAGGCGAGGCTGGCTGAATATTTACCAGCACTTCTATAAAAAAAAAAAAAAACCCACACAAAATCTGCAATGGCTCTGACAAATTGCCGTAGCATTGTAGGATTCTCAACAGAATGGACCCCAGGCCTGGCTTTAAAACAAAAAGTCAGTGATGTTGGGGTTTTTTTTTTGGGCTGTCTTTCGGGTGAGATGTTAAACCGAGGCCCCCGTCTGCTGTTGGAAGAAGAGCAGGGGGGAGGGGAGCTCTCCCCGGTGTGCTGGGGCCAATATTTAATCTCTGAATCAGTACCGCCAAAGCAGATGAGCTGGTCGGCAGCACATTGCCCTTTGTGGGAGCTTGCTGTGCGCAAATGGACTGCCGCGTTTTCCTACAGCGACCTCGCTTCAAAATAAAAAAAAGTCCTTCATTGGCTGTGAAGCGCTTTGGGACGTCCTGAGGTGGTGAAAGGCGCTGGAGAAATGCGAGCCTTTCTTTTCAGCGCCTCGGGGCTTTGGTTTGCTCCTGATCGCTGCCCGGTGCGAAGCGCGAGAGTGCAGCCATTTCAAACGAGGGCCGGATCAGGTGCAGCCGCGATGCCCCCCCCCCCCCGACCCCAGTCGAACATCCGGCCCACGTCCACTCACTCTCCGGGTGCCCCCTGGAGCGGAGGCACCAGAGGGCGGTCAGGAACGAACGGAGAGAGGGCAGAGCCTCTGAGGCCCACAGCTGGGAGGTGTTGGAACCCTGTCTCTCAAGCCCCGCCCCCCCTTCCCCATGCAGGAGCGCCACCTGATTGGTGGAGACGCACGTCAATCAGTGGGGCAACGACCCAACCACCCATTGGCCCCCCGTCCCTCAACCATCATTGCCGCCCCCCCTTCCCCTCAACCCCCATTGGGCCCCTATTCCTCAACCCCCATTGGACCCCCCGTCCCTCAACCCCCATTGGGCCCCTATTCCTCAACCCCCATTGGACCCCCCGTCCCTCAACCCCCATTGGGCCCCCCGTCCCTCAACCCCCATTGGCCCTCCCCGTCCCCTCAACCCCCATTGGCCCCTCCCTCCAGCATCCTTCAGCGCTGATTGGCCCCCCTACCTTCCCACCAATCAATGAGAGGGCACTTGCGCCTTCCCATCGCCCATTGGCCGGAGCCTCCAATCCCTGGGCGATGATTGGTCCCACCCCCCCCGCAACCACGCGCTGGGCTTGGGCGGCCCCGCCTGATTGGCCGAGCCGCGCCTCAACCAGCCACACGTGGTGTCACCACCACCAAAGAACGCGCCTGATTGGCCGCGCCGCAATCAACCAACCGGGCACCGCCCCCCGGCGCCCATTGGCTGGAGCCGCCAATCCCCGGGCGCTGATTGGCCGGCACCGGTTGTCCATCATCAGAAGGGCCCAGAAAACGGGTTCATTTCGGAAGGATGAAAAAACGAAGGAAAATCCTCCACCGCCTCCTCACCGATCCGCGGCATGACGGCGCCAAGGAACTGGCTCTCCTCCTCCCCGCCGCCTCCACCGCCTCCTCCGCCGCCACCGCCTCCACCGTCGGCCTGCGGCTCGGGCCCGAGTCCCTGCAGGAGTTTGAGCAGCACCTCCTGCGGGACCTTGCAGCCTCATCCCTTCAGCTCGGACAGGGCGGTCAGGCGGAAGCCCTTGTCCAGCTCGTGGTCCTCGGGGTCGAACGGGCGGTAGAAAGCGGCCGCTGCCATCTTGTCAGCCTGTGGCAGGCCAGAGCGGGGGCGCATGCGCGGCCGGGCCGCCATTTTAAACCCACGCCCGCCCCCCAGTGCGCCTGCGCGGCCGCCAGGCCCATCCCCTCCCCACTGCTCATGCGCGGCCGTCATTTCCAGTCCCCACTGCGCCTGCGCGGCCGCCATTTTCAATCCTTCCCCACTGCGCCTGCGCGGTCGACTCGCCCATTTCCCCCCACACAGCGAGGGGTGGCTGACGAACGATCGACTGATTAGAAAGCGTTAAAAGCCAACTAATAAAGAACAAAACCAGCAAAGAATGTCTTCTGCTGTTGAATAATTCGCATTTATTGGACGCTGAGCAAGATTCAATCCATTTCTATCGGATTTATGTATTCTCACATAACTCCCCCTTTGCCTGGAAATGGTTCAATCCAAAGGGGCGCCGAACCGTCCCGCTCACTGCGCCTGCGCGGCTGACCCGCCCATTCCCCCGCAGAGAGGGGTGCCAGACAAATGATTGGCTGAAAAAAAGACTTCCAACTCAACTAATAAAGAACAAAAACCGGCAAAGAATTTATTAGGCTGATTAATAATTCATATGCAATTGAAACTGTGCAACATTCAATGCATCTGTATGGGATAAATGGATTGACTTTTGTGCTAAGCCACCCCCCCTTTACCTGAAAATGGTTCAACCCAAAGTGCTCCTTTCCGTTCCCCCACTGCGCCTGCGCGGCGGACTCACGCATTCCCAGCCCAGGGGTGGCCCAAAAATGATGGGCTGCAAAACTGAGTTAAAACTCATTCAACTCCAAACAAAAACAGCAAAAATATTATTTACACCTAGCGTAATTAATCCTTATTTACAATTGAGCAATAATCATGCAATTTATATGGGAGTAATGGGTTGACTTTTATACCACCCCCCTTGTCTGAGTATGGTTCAGTCTGACCATCCCCCGCTGTGCCAGTGCAGGCGGACTCACCCATTCTCATCAGAGGGGTGGTTTAGTAGTGAGGGGGTAACTACATGAGTTAAAACTCGTCTAATTAAAAACACAAGCAACAAATAATCCCTTTAAGCTAATAATGATTTGAATTTATTTGATACTGAGCAAGATTCAATCCATTTTATATGAGATTAATTGCTTGACTTTTCTACTAACCCCCGTTAGCCTGGGATTGGTTCATTCTGCACCTCCACCCTGGGCTCATGAATATTGATGAGCTGCTGGCTCATTAATATGCGCATAGTTATTTACTTAAAGAGCCACCCCCCCCCCCTAAAAGAGGGTGGCATGTGGTAATATTAGACTTTGCATTGATATAGAACCATAAATCCTGTCCTTGCAATGTCTCAAAATAGTAATAAAACATTGCTTTAGGAGACCACTGGCTTTTATGTGCACAACTTATGCACAGCAAGATCCCACAAACAGCACATGAACTAATTGACCAAGTCACTCTGTGTTTCCTTTTTAGATGGCGTCAGCTGAGGAATGAACGTTCAGCCCGAGACACTGGGAGGACTTCCCCGCTCATTAGAAATAGGAGCTGGAGTCGGCCATTCGGCCCCTCGAGCCTGCTCCGCCATTCAATAAGATCGTGGCTGATCTTCGACCTCAACTCCACTTTCCTGCCTGATCCCTTGGCTCCATTTGAGTCCAAAAAAACCTATCGATCTCAGCCTTGAATATGCTCCGCATACGGGATACTTTCCTTCATGAGTATTGTGTGCAGTTTTGGTCGCCTTATCTGAGGAAGGATGTCCTTGCCATGGAGGGAGTGCAGCGAAGATTCACCAGGCTGATACCTGGGATGGCAGGAATGACGTATGAGGAGAGATTGGGTCGATAGGGCTTATACTCGCTGGAGTTTAGAAGAATGAGAGGGGGTCTCATTGAAACTTATAACATTCTAACAGGACTAGACAGACTAGATGCAGGAAGGATGTTCCCGATGGTCGGGGAGTCCAGAACCAGGGGTCACAGTCTAAGGATAAGGGGTAAGCCATTTAGGACTGAGATGAGGAGGAATTTCTTCACCCAGAGAGTGGTGAACCTGTGGAATTCTCTACCATGCAAGGCAGTTGAGGCCAATTCATTAAATATATTCAAGAAGGAGTTGGATATACAGGAAACTCTCATTTAAACAGCACCTAAATATCCGAATTCTCTAATAACCGGCAAAATGCTCACTCCGAAAACTACAGTATACAGTCATTTATAAGTTTTGTTTTACTGTTAAGTAATTAAAGAGTTATGGATTACCCTCAACTGGCATTCCTGTACTTAATCAAGCATCTTCCAACATCAATTTAACACAACATTCTGTAGGTGAGTACCCAATTATACTGCACGTTTCTTGATTTTTTAATTTTTGTTTGTTAAAAATAGCCTCGGTAGATATACCTCTCCGTTATCCGGAATTTTTAATCAACCGGCAACATCCCGGTCCCGTCGGTGCCGGATACGAAAGAGTTTCCTGTATTTCTTAAGGCTAAAGGGATCAAGGGATATGGGGAGAAGGCAGGGACAGGGTACTGAATTTGGATGATCAGCCATGATCGCATTGAATGGCGGAGCAGGCTCGAGGGGCCGAATGGCCGCCTCCTGCTCCTATCTTCTACGTTTCTATGTTATTAGCCGAGGCATAGAATATAAGAGCTGGGAGGTTATGCTCGAACTGTATAAAACACTAGTTAGATCACAGCTAGAGTACTGCGTGCAGTTCTGGTCACCACATTACAGGAAGGATGTGATCGCCCTAGAGAGGAGATTTATGAGGATGTTGCCAGGACTGGAGAATTTTAGCGATGAGGGAAGATCGGAGAGGCCGGGGTTGTTTTCTCTGGAACAGAGGAGGCTGAGGGGAGATTTAATCGAGGTGTATAAAATGATGAGGGGCCCTGGATAGAGTGGATAGGAAGGACCTATTTCCCTGAGCAGAGAGGTCAGTAACCAGGGGGGGCGGAGATTTAAAGTCATTGGGAGAAGGATTAGAGGGGAGTTGAGGAGAACTTTCTTCACCCAGAGGGTGGTGGGGGTCTGGAACTCACTGCCTGAAAGGGTGGTCGAGGCAGAAACCCACATCGCATTTAAAAAGTACTTGGATACGCACTCGAAGCGCCGTAACCCACAGGGCTACGGACCGAGAGAATGTAAGTTGTGAGGAGGATGCGAGGAGGCTTCAAGGGGATATAGACAAGCTAAGTGAGTGGGCAAGAACATGGCAAATGGAATATAATGCGGAGAAATGTGAAGTTATCCACTTTGGTAGGAAAAATAGAAAAGCAGAGTGTTTTTTAAATGGTGAGAGATTGGGAAATGTTGGTGTTCAGAGGGACCTGGGTGTCCTTGTACACGAATCACTGAAAGTTAACAGGCAGGTACAGCAAGCAATTCGGAAAGCAAATGGTATGTTGGCCTTTATTACAAGAGGATTCGAGTATCAGAGTAAAGATGTCTTACTGCAATTATACAGGGCCCTGGTGAGACCACACCTGGAGTATTGTGGACAGTTTTGGTCTCCTTACCTAAGGAAGGATATACTTGCCATAGAGGGAGTGCAGCGAAGGTTCACCAGACTGGTTCCTGGGATGGGGGATTGTCCTATGAGGAGAGATTGAGTAGATTGGGCCGATACTCTCTGGAGTTTAGAAGAATGAGAGGTGATCTCATTGAAACATATCAGATTCTGAGGGGGATTGACAGGGTAGATGCTGAGAGGCTGTTTCCCCCCCTGGCTGGAGAGTCTCGAACCAGGGGTCACAGTCTCAGGATAAGGGGTCGGCCATTTCGGACTGAGATGAGGAGGAATTTCTTCACTCAGAGGGCGGTGAATCTTTGGAATTCTCTGCCCCAGAGGGCTGTGGAGGCTCAGTCGTTGAGTCTATTCAAGGCTGAGATCGAGAGATTTTTGGACTCGAGGGATCGGGCGGGAGAGTGGAGTTGAGGTCGATGATCAGCCGTGATCTTATTGAATGGCGGAGCAGGCTCGAGGGGCCGAATGGCCGACTCCCGCTCTCATTTCTTGTGTTCTTACGCCAGGGGCGGAGGCGGGCAATGCCACGGCTGTGGAGGGAGGCGGATATGACACAACGCTGCCCCGGGTGCGCCGGGAGTGGAGGGAGGGAGATGGCGGCAGGGAGGCGACAGAACAAACATCGAAACATAGAAGATAGGAGCAGGAGTCGGCCATTCGGCCCCTCGAGCCTGCTCCACCATTCAATGAGATCATGGCTGATCATCCAAATTCAGTACCCTGTCCCTGCCTTCTCCCCATATCCCTTGATCCCTTTAGCCTTAAGAAATATATCCAACTCCTTCTTGAATATATTTAATGAATTGGCCTCAACTGCCTTGTGAGGTAGAGAATTCCACAGGTTCACCACTCTCTGGGTGAAGAAATTCCTCCTCATCTCTGTCCTAAATGGCTTACCCCTTATACTTAGACTGTGACCCCTGGTTCTGGACTCCCCCGCCATCGGGAACATCC